>NC_066617.1:102173697-102480711 GCF_025201925.1 Gopherus flavomarginatus | reverse complement strand
TTACCCACTCTTTGGCATACCTCACAAGACCGGACATACTTGGCAACGTCCTTGCCCATCCCCTCCCAGTGGAAGGACTTCCCCAACCGGTCTTTGGTTCTGTTCACCCCAGCATGGCCACTGGGATGATCATGGGCTAAGCTTAAGAGCTTCCCCCGGTACTTAGTTGGAACCACCAACTGTTTTTGCGGCTGCCATTCTTCCCGGTGTCCACCAGAAAGAATTTCCTTGTATAAAAGTCCTTGGTCTATAACAAACCGGGATCGATTAGAAGAGCTGAGAGGCGGTGGGGTGCTCCGTGCCGCCGCCCAAGCTTTCTGAAGGCTGTCATCCGCTTCCTGCTCAGTCTGGAACTGTTCCCTTGAGGCTGGGGTCACCAGTTCTTCCTCAGACTGTGGACTTGGGCTTGGTCCCTCTGGAAGCGATGTAGGTGATGGGGTTGTTTCCGTTGCTGGCGAACCGCTCTCCGCTGGTGCACCTGAGGGTATTTCAGGCTCTGGCTGAGCCTTTTGGGTATGGCTGTCTGTTGCTTCTGCCAGTTTTGGCTCGCTGGCGCCCTCTGTCGTTGAGTTTGAAGATGGGGTTGCACTTGCTGGTGCTGGTTGCTGTTCCAGTTCCGGGCCTGGGACTGGAGATGCTGTGGCTGTTTCAGTGGTAGGCATGGAATCCGGGTCCACTACCTCTGTCTGGGTCTCTGGTAACACAGACGGGGCCTCTGTGGACGGCTCAGGAACAGGAATGGGTCTGGAAGCTTGCCTGGTTTGGCTACGTGTAACCATTCCCACTCTCTTGGCCCGCCTCACCTGGTTGGCCAAGTCTTCCCCCAGTAGCATGGGGATAGGATAATTGTCATAGACTGCAAAAGTCCACATTCCTGACCAGCCCTTGTACTGGACAGGCAGTTGAGCTGTAGGCAAGTCTACAGCTTGTGACATGAAGGGGTAAATTGTAACTTTGGCCTTTGGGTTGATGAATTTGGGGTCAACGAAGGATTGGTGGATAGCTGACACTTGTGCCCCCGTGTCTCTCCACGCAGTAACCTTCTTTCCGCCCACTCTCAAATTTTCCCTTCGCTCCAAGGGTATTTGAGAGGCATCCGGGCCTGGGGATCTTTGGTGTGATGGTGGTGTAATGAATTGCACTCGCATGGTGTTCTTGGGACACTTGGCCTTGATATGTCCCAGTTCATTACACTTAAAGCATCTTCCATCTGATGGGTCACTGGGCCGAGGTGAGTTACTGGAGACTGGTGAGGTTGAAGGGTAGGGTATCTGTGGCTTTACTTGGGTGGTATGTGGGGTCTTTGGCTGTCCTCGGTTGTAGGGTTTATGGTCTGTGTGCCCCCTGGGGTAATCGTTCCCCTTGACAGTAGCTTTCTTGCTTTCTGCCAGTTCCATCCATTTGGCTCCAATCTCCCCCGCCTCAGTGATATTCTTGGGGTTTCCATCTTGTATGTACCGTGTGATGTCTTCAGGAACACCATCCAAGAACTGCTCCATTTGTATGAGGAGGTTTAGTTCTTCCAAGGTTTGAATGTTGTTTCCTGTTAGCCAGGCCTCATAGTTTTTTGCAATGTAGTAGGCGTGTTTGGGAAATGACACCTCGGGTTTCCACTTTTGGGTTCTGAAGCGCCGACGGGCATGATCTGGGGTTATCCCCATCCTGTATCTGGCCTTGGTTTGAAAAAGTTTATAGTCATTCATTTGGTGCTTAGGCATTTCAGCTGCCACCTCTGCTAAAGGTCCACTGAGCTGTGACCTCAATTCTACCATGTACTGGTCTTCGGGAATGCTGTACCCAAGACAGGCTCTTTCAAAATTTTCCAAGAAGGCCTCGGTGTCATCACCTGCCTTGTAGGTGGGAAATTTCCTGTGCTGTGGAGCAATAATTGGCGCCGGGTTGTTAGGGTTGGCTGGCACATGCAGCCCAGCTTTTGCCAACTCCAGTTCATGTTTTCTCTGTTTTTCCTTCTCTTCATTCTCTTTTTGTTGTTTTTCCATTTCTTTTTGGTGCTTTTCCATTTCTCGGCGGTGGGCCAACTCTTCTTCTGCTTGTTTCCTTCGGTTGGCCACCTCTTCTTCTTCTAGTTTTCTTTTGTGTGCTGCCTCCTTGGCTGCCTCTTTGGCTGCCTGTTCTCTTTGGTAGGCTGCCTGTTCTCTTTGGTAGGCTGCCTCTTTGATCTGTTCTTCTCTTTCTTTCATCTCCATCTCTTTTTGTTTTATTTCCAGTTGTCGCCTGTGTTCAGCTTCTTTGATTTGTTCTTCGGCCTCAATTTTTGCCTTAGAAGTCATGGTTCCTGTTTTCTTGTGTTGGGGTGCCCTCCGGTGTTTATCTTCTGAACTGCAGGTTCTCTGTTGCCTCCTGAAGTCTGCCTAGCAACAGTGCCTTTAGCTAATTTTCCTTTTCTCTCTCTAGCTAATGTTCAATGAAAGGAAACCAGAAAAACCACTTTATTTGCATGCCTATAAGTGCTGGTACTTGCCTCCTAATGGGAGGGCTATTGCATGACAAAAGACCCTTAACATGCAAGCCACAAACTGCCAGAGAGAGCAGAAAAAAAAATTCTCTCTGGTTCCCTTTTAAAACCAACTGTTTCTCTCTGCTAAAAAGCCCTTAGCAGAGAAAAGAAAAATATAATATTTCTACTGGCTTCTGGATTCTGTCTATCTCCCACCAGCTGCCACTCATGTAATAACCTTAGTCCCAGATTTGGACCTTAGCGTCCAAAATATGGGGGTTAGCATGAAATCCTCCAAGCTTAGTTACCTGCTTGGACCTGGTACCTGCTGCCACCACCCAAAAAATTAGAGTGTTTTGGGGCACTCTGGTCCCCCTGAAAAACCTTCCCTGGGGACCCCAAGACCCAAATCCCTTGAGTCTCACAACAAAGGGAAATAGTCCTTTTTCCCTTCCCCCCTCCAGGTGCTCCTGGAGAGATACACAGACACAAGCTCTGTGAATCCAAACAGAGTGAATCTCCCTCTCTGTTTCCAGTCCTGGAAGCAAAAAGTACTTTCCTATTCCCCCAGAGGGAATGCAAAGTCAGGCTAGCAATCCAACACACAGATCTCCCCGATTCCTTCCTCCCACCAATTCCCTGGTGAGTACAGACTCAATTTCCCTGAAGTAAAGAAAAACTCCAACAGGTCTTAAAAGAAAGCTTTATATAAAAAGAAAAAAAAAATAAGTACAAATGTTCTCTCTGTATTAAGATGATACAACACAGGGTCAATTGCTTAAAAGAATATTGAATAAACAGCCTTATTCCAAAAGAATACAAATCAAAGCACTCCAGCACTTATATTTATGCAAATACCAAAGAAAAGAAACCATATAACTTACTATCTGATCTCTTTGTCCTTACACTTGGAAACAGAAGACTAGAAAAAAAGAAACTACTTCTCCAAAGCTCAGAGAAAGCAGGCAGGCAGAAAACAAAGACTGAGACACTCAATTCCCTCCACCCAAAGTTGAAAAAAATCCGGTTTCCTGATTGGTCCTCTGGTCAGGTGCTTCAGGTGAAAGAGACATTAACCCTTAGCTATCTGTTTATGACAGAGGCGGTTCCGGAAAACGAGAGAGGCAAGGGGTTTTATTCCCACTACTTTCTGATCCCCAAGGCCAAGGGAGGCCTCAGGCCTATCCTCGACCTGCAAGAGCTCAACAAATACCTAGTGAAGTTGAAGTTCCGCATGGTATCCCTGGGGACCATTATCCCATCCCTGGATCCGGGAGACTGGTATGCCGCCCTCGACATGCAGGACGCTTATTTTCATATTGCCATATGGCCACACCACAGACGTTTCCTTCGATTCGTGGTGGGCCGCCTTCACTACCAATTTGCAGTCCTCCCATTTGGCCTTTCTACAGCTCCGAGGGTATTCACAAAATGCATGGCCGTCGTTGTGGCACATCTTCGGCGCAGTCGCATTCACGTGTTCCCTTACCTCGACGATTGGTTAATTCGGGGCACGTCGGAGCTGCAGGTCTGCAGCCACATCTGCAGGATCACCGGCCTGTTTGCTACCTTGGGCCTCATGATCAACGTGGACAAGTCCACCCTGCTCCCCTCGCAGAGGGTGGAGTTCATCGGGGCCGTCCTGGACTCCACCGTGGCCAGGGCCCTTCTGCCGTTGCCAAGGTTCCAGGCGTTGTCGGCGATCGTTCAGCGCTTGCTGACAGCCCCCTTGACATCGATACGGACATGTCTAACCCTGTTAGGCCATATGGCAGCCTGCACATTTGTGGCCGGGTACGCACGGCTCCGCATGAGGCCCCTCCAGTCGTGGCTCATCGCACATTACCGGCCGGCAAGGCAACCACTAGACATGCTGATCACAATCCCCCAGAGGGTGTTGGATTCTCTCAGCTGGTGGCTAGACCAGTCCGTAGTGTGTGCGGGGCTCCCATTCCACCCGCCCCAGCCCTCGGTGTCCCTAACGATGGATGCCTCAGATCTCAGCTGGGGGGCCCACCTGGGAACCCTGAGAACACAGGGCCTGTGGTCCCCACAGGAGGTGAAGCTACACATCAACATGCGGGAGTTGAGAGCGGTCCGCCTTGCTTGTCAAACGTTCTGTCACCAGCTTCGGGGTCGTTGTGTCGCGGTATTTACCGACAACACGACGACCATGTACTATATCAACAAGCAGGGCGGCACCAGATCCTCTCCCCTATGTCACGAGGCGATGCGACTCTGGGACTTTTGTATAGCCCACTCCATTCACCTCACGGCTTCCTTCCTCCCCGGAGTACGGAACACGCTTGCTGACTGCCTGAGCAGATCCTTCCTCTCGCACGAGTGGTCCCTTCGCCCGGACGTCGCCCTCTCGATCTTCCAGAGGTGGGGTTGTCCCCGCGTTGACCTCTTCGCGTCCAGGGGGAACAGGAAATGCCAGGCGTTCTGCTCCTTTCAGGGCCGGGAACCCGGGTCTATAGCGGACGCCTTCCTTATTCCGTGGACGACCCACTTGTTCTACGCGTTCCCCCCGTTCCCGCTGGTCCACAGGGTCCTTCTGAAGGTGCGCAGGGACAGGGCCCGCGTGATCATGGTAGCCCCGGTGTGGCCCAGACAGCATTGGTACCCCATGTTGCTGGACCTGGCCATAGCCGACCCAGTTCCCCTGCCCCTTCACCCGGACCTGATCACCCAGGACAACGGAACTCTCTGTCACCCGGACCTCCAGTCGCTGCACCTAGGAGCGTGGCTCCTGCGTGGCTGACCAGTTCTGAGTTGCGCTGCTCCACCCCGGTACGTGAGGTATTCTTGGGCAGCAGGAAGCCTTCCACTAGAGCGACATACTCGGCAAAGTGGAAGCGTTTCTCCTGTTGGTGCATGGAGAAAGGTCTCCTCCCGATGGAAATTTCGGTGGCCAATATTTTGGACTATATTTGGTCCCTCAAACAACAGGGCTTGGCGATCTCGTCCCTGCGGGTCCACCTGGCGGCTATCTCCACCTTTCACCCGGGTGAGGATGGCCGCTCCGTTTTCTCTCACCCGATGGTGACTAGATTCCTGAAGGGGCTGGAACGTCTATACCCTAACGTCCGACCCCCTGCCCCGACCTGGGATCTTAACCTGGTGTTGTCTCGGCTCATGGGGCCCCACTTCGAGCCGTTAGCTACTTGCTCCCTACTCTATCTTTCTTGGAAGACTGCCTTTTTAGTAGCTATTACCTCAGCTAGACGGGTGTCGGAACTCCGGGCTCTCACGGTAGATCCCTCGTATACAGTCTTCCTTAAAGATAAGGTGCAGCTGAGGCCGCACCCTGCCTTTCCCCCAAGGTGGTCTCAGCCTTCCACGTCAACCAAGAGATATTCCTCCCGGTTTTTTTCCCGAAACCTCATTCTTCACGCAGGGAGCAACAACTCCACTCGCTTGATGTCCGTAGGGCTCTCGCGTTCTATGTGGAGAGGACCAAACCGTTCCGCAAATCCCCCCAGCTTTTCGTGGCAGTAGCGGACCGCATGAAGAGGCTTCCCATTTCCTCGCAGAGGTTATCCTCGTGGGTAACATCCTGTATCAGGACCTGCTATGAGCTGGCCCACGTTCCTACGGGCCGTGTGACTGCGCATTCTACCAGGGCGCAGGCGTCGTCGCTGGCTTTCCTCGCCCGTGTGCCCATCCAGGAAATCTGTCGGGCAGCGACCTGGTCATCTGTCCACACCTTTGCTTCCCACTACGCCCTGGTCCAGCAGTCCAGAGAGGACGCGGCCTTCGGATCTGCAGTGCTCCATGCCGCGACTTCTCACTCCGACCTCACCGCCTAGGTATGGCTTGGGATTCACCTAACTGGAATGGATGTGAGCAATCACTCGAAGAAGAAAAGACGGTTACTCACCTTTGTAACTGTTGTTCTTCGAGATGTGTTGCTCACATCCATTCCACACCCGCCCTCCTTCCCCACTGTCGGAGTAGCCGGCAAGAAGGAACTGAGGAACGGGTGGGCCGGCAGGGGTATATATTGGGTGCCATGGCGGCGCCACTCTAGGGGGCGACCTGCTGGCCCACTGGAGTTGCAAGGGTAAAAAGTTTCCGACGAGCGTGCACGCGCGGCGCGCACACCTAACTGGAATGGATGTGAGCAACACATCTCGAAGAACAACAGTTACAAAGGTGAGTAACCGTCTTTTCCCAGATCTGAACCTTAGCGTCCAAAATATGGGTGTTAGCATGAAAACCTCCAAGCTTAGTTACCAGCTTGGACCTGGTATCGCTGCCACCAGCTAGGACTCATACAGTGCCTATCTCACTGTGGTCTCCCCAAAACCTTCCCTGGGGGATCCCCAGACTCAGATGCCTTGAGTCTTACAACAAAGGGAAATAACCCCCTCCCCTTGTTTCCTTGTTACTTCCTCCCAGGCTCCCCTCCCTGGACAACCCTAGGAGATTCCCTGCTTCCAGTCCTGGAAACAGAAGTACCGAGAAATCTAATCTCTCTTCCCCACTCACCCAGAGGGTATGCAAAGTCAGGCTTAGTAAATCTAACACAAAGAGATTTTCCCTCTGACTTCTTCCTCCCACCAATTCCCTAGTGAGCTGCAGACTCAATTCCCTGGAGTCCCCACTAAAGAAAAACTCCAACAGATCTTAAAAAGAAAGCTTTATATAAAAAGAATGAAAAAAGGACATAAAAGGATCTCTGTATCAAGGTGACAATATACAGGGTCAATTGCTTAAAGGAAAAAAATGAATAAACAGCCTTATTCAAAAAGAATACAATTTAAAACATTCCAGCAACTACACATATGCAAATACAAAAGAAAACAATATAAACCTATTGTCTTACTATCCTTGTACTTACAACTTGGAAACAGAATCTTAGAAAGCCAGGAGATAGAAAAATCACTCTCAGAGCCGAGAGGGTCAGACCCAAGACAAAGAACAAAGAACTCACACCCAAAACTTCCCTCCACCCAGATCTGAAAAAGTCTTGTTTCCTGATTGGTCCTCTGGTCAGGTGTTTGGTTCCCTGTGTTAACCCTTTACAGGTAAAAGAACATTAACCCTTAGCTATCTGTTTATGACAGGCCCCAGGAGGAGCAGGCACAGACAAGTGAGCAGTGCCCACACAGATGACTGAAGGGCAAACAAAATCTATTTTAAGCTGCCACCTTCAACCTTCTCTCTTGTTACAAGGTGCATGAGTTGTTTAAATTGATGGGCAGGTTAGCAAAGCTTTGGTCACTTGCCAACTCTTGCAAGGGAGCAGGACAGGGGGCAGAGAGGAGGCATTTATTTATTTTTCCTGATAATATAAGAGACACATCTGCAGAGTCCCCTTTTATTCTTCTACCACCTCTTTAGTTCTGGCACCCAGGCATTGCCCCTAAAACAGAATCTCTTTGGAAAGGTGGCTGTGGGCAGAACACACAACCTAGCTATCACAAGAACTCAGTCATGTCCTAGAGGAGCAGATAATCATAACATTGCTGCTCTGTGTGTGGGGTGGGGGCCTTGTATTGTCAAGTCTGGTTTTGTTCATTTTTCTTTGTAAATCTTAGCTTCCATCCCCCTGGCTGGGTCTCTAGTGGGGACTGAACCTGGGACCTCTCAGCATAAGCGTCTCCTTTCTGAGTAGTTGCTACTGTGCTCATTAGCCTCCTATGTAGACCAGCCCCCTAGTCCAATGGCTCTCAACCTTTCCAGACTACTGTCTGGAGAGTCTGATTTGTCTTATGTACCCCCAAGTTTCACCTCACTTAAAATCTACTTGCTTACAAAATCAGACATAAAAGTACAAAAGTGTCACAGCCACTGTTACTGAAAAATGGCTCACGTTCTCATTTTTACCATATCATTATAAAATAAATCGATTGGACTATAAATATTGTACTTGTATTTCAGTGTGATACTTGAGCCTGTTTTTCACTTCTCTGAAGCCGGAGCCCCAGGTAGTGGGACTGAACCCGAGCCTTGCTGCCCAGAGCTGAAGTATGTAACTTAGCTTCCCGAGGCCTCCTGTGGCATGGGGCCCATGGCAATTGCCCTGCTTGCTACCCCTAATGCCAGCCACTTGGGACCCCCCACAAACCCATCCTGTGACCCCCCTGAGGGGGTCACAATCCCCAGTTTGAGAAACACTGATCTAGATGAGTTAAATACATGGTGGAAGACCTCTGCATACCCCTGGTTGAGAACCATTGCTCTAAGGAGACAGCGACCCACACTTTATGGGAATGTGGGGAACATTAATCCATTTACCAGCCTGGGAATCTGACCCTGGAAGCTTTTACTCACAGAAGCAGTCCTTACTCGTGCAGGTAATTTAGTTGAAGTCAGCAGTACTGCTTGCATAAGCAGTGCTTATCCACCCATGTAAAGATTTGCAGGATATATTTCATTCTTATTAATATAGCATTGGATTCAGTTCAGCAGTCCCATCTACATTTCACTGGTGGTTTTTTCCCCGTTCTCATAGTTTTTTAAAATGAGCTGTAATCAAGAAAAACAAAACCTCCCTATGCCAAACACTGAAGCGCCACACACTGACTGATGGAGCAGTTAACCGAGCCAAACGATAATTAGGCATTGTTCAAAGGCTTGATATTCCATTTTCTCTACGCTCACTCTCCTGTATCTCACTAAGAGGGAGGGGGTCGAGTGCTGTCCTCCAGGCATGCATTACTTCCTGTTAGTGTCAGAGGTAGTCACAAACACTTATCAAAGGTTGAATGAACCCGTAGGGAATGAACCTGTTCCAGGAATACAGTCACCTCATGCTAAGGCTTTGTATGAATCCCAAGCTGTCTAATCTAAAAAGAGTGGGGTCTATATCTGCCCAAGAAGCTCTCTGGAGCAACGGAGCACTGTCCCGGTTTTGTTGTCTGGGGTTTGTATTTGAACAGTTCAGGTAAGAGGCCAGTTAGGATACCGCATTGCTCAGTGAAATGAGGTCCTTACCCTGCTCTAAAGAAAGTCTGCATATACCACGCAAGATCCAACTCACCTCCTTCCAGGGGTTTATTGTGTTAACAAGATAAACTATGAATAACAGTCTAAATCCAGATCCAAGCCACCTTGCTAGGTTTGGCTGTTCTTAGGGTTACTCCTGTAGGACCGCTGTCCTTGATCTTACTTTTTTCTGCCCAGTGAGCCACTTCCATCTATCTTTGTATCCAGGGTGGTGTCAGCTGGCCCCACTGTGTCAGCAGGAGTCAGCAGCTGTTTGCAGAGTTCTGCCAGGGACTGACAGGGTGTGCTAACTGAAGACTCTCAAACAAATGCCTCTGCATCACTGCAGCTATACATTCATATTTAGGAATGGCCTATTTTCCATAGAGGAATGGCCAAAACTGTAGCATACTTGGAACTTGCTGCTTCCTTCAGCAGAAAAGAAGGCATTGCACATGAACAGAAGCCAGAACTCCCAAATGGAGAATCTGAAATGGTAGCGGCAAGGAATGTCCAAGAATTATCAAGCAGGTACTGGATTTCAGGGGCTGTATCAAGTCCTGTCCTCATGAATTTTTATCCAATAAAATCAGGATGTTCCAGAAATTTGGAGGAAAGGTTTGAGAGCAGACTGCATAAAATTTTTTGATCAAAACATTTTTTTGGTAAAAATGCAGAGTAATTGTCATTGAACCATTTCACACTTTCAGTTTGGTTTTTGCAGAGCTGTTCATTTAGGACCGCCCCATTTAAAAATAATCAAAAGTTTTCATTTCAGCATTTTCCAAATGAAACATTTTGATTTGAAACTACTTCTAATTTTAAAATTCCTTTACTTTTGTTTCAAAATTCAAAAACATTAAACTGTCAAAATAGAAACGAAAAATATTTCCTTCAACAGAACAGTTTTTTACTTTTCAAAATTGCCAATGACCCTAAAAATCTGTTATTCACTGGCTCTAGATGAGAGTCCAAACTGCTGATCTGCTATTAAAATTAATTCAGCTCAGTTGAAAGCACCACCAGAAGACCTAGTGCAATAGTGAAGATAGAAAAGGGGATGAAGACTTATTCAGAGAAGGATGGTGCTGAAGAACCACTGCAGGCTGAAAAAAAAAAAAAAAACAAGCACAGGATCTCCCATATGAGAAAAGCCAAGGAGATTCCCTGAAGGAGAATATGTGTGCTTGTGGTCTCCAAAGGGCAGAAGAGAAACCATCATAGGAGGAGAGGTCTAAGGCCTCCATCCTAAGAGGATAGGGCAACTTGCTGTTCACTGCATAGACGTCATTTCTAAAGGTGAACTACACTATTTCTGCAGCCAGTTCTAATTTCTGTGCCTTTGTAAGCAGGTTAAGTGTAACCAGACCTGTCTGGTTGAACAGCAGCCTAATTAGCAGCCTAATTTGTGTCTGAGTGAAGTGTACACTAGCATGTTTTGTACACTTTACTAAAAAAACCCACTGAAATGCCCTCATCCCCATAATTACCTCTGGTTTCCAATTAGCAGAAGGGTAACAATATCTGTACAGTGTGACAAGGAAACAAAGCCCTCTCCTGCTCCAGTGCAGAAAGGAGACAATGAAACAAACAAGGAAAAGGCACTAGTTAAATTGTACATTAGTCAGCATTCTTCTTTACTTCTGGCAGGGGAGAAGGGAATCAACTTCTCCTGCCTCTGTGCTCACATCTGCTTCCCCAGGGAGATGCATCAGACATTACTTCTGAGGCTCTGTTACGGCATCGTGATTTTGCTATCTGTTGTCAGTTACTCTGGTGCAAATCAAGGGTAACTCTACTGATTGGAGTTCTTCCAGATTTACACAAGGGTAAAATCAGAATTTTTGGCCTCCAATACTCATTTTCTGGATTAAATGGAACAACACTTCTCATATTTGTTCTTCCTTTCATTAGAAGAGGATAACTTTGTGTAATTAACATGCCAATAATTAAAGATTCCAAGATTATGTACTAATTTCTCTCTCTCAAAATTTTTTCAGCAGTAATTGCATTAACATTTCCCCCCATCTCCCTTGGGAATTTATTAAACTTTCATTTGGCCCTAATTCCCCACCTTCCTTTCCTTGCGTCTCTGAAAATTTGCCAGAGACATCAAGAAGTTCAAGCAACTCGACTTTCTTGAGAACAAAGGGGAAAATTGCAGTACCTTTCAGTTTTTAAAATGTCCCTGAAGAGTAGGGAAAGTTTTCTGGAGATGTTCATAAAAGCTGCATTTAAATTTGTCTCAGAAATGGCTACTAGAGCCAGTGGGGAATTTATTAACAAAATGGTTTTGCACTGCAAAAAGATAGTTTCGTCAAAACTGAAAGTTTTTTCAGAACCATATCAGTTTCTACAAAAAAATTGTGGGGAAAGTCTCAGATCCAGGATGGAATTTCTGGTGAAAACAAGAGATCTCTACCTTAGAACTAGCCAATAGCCCAGTGATTACAGGTATTTTCTTGGTACATAAGAGACTCAGGTTCAAGATACTCCTCCAACTGAGTGACCTTGGCTATTTTTGTATGGTTCTCTTTCTCACTCTCTTGATGAAAAATTTCAAAAGGTCTAATTATTGTTCTGAAGTGGAATGAAAAAAAATGTTGACACTTTGAAGTTTGTCATAACACAAATTTCCTGTTTTCCAGCTAGGCCTAATGGGCTCACTCATTCCTTGTGATAATGGCATCAGCAGCTTCCTACTGATAAGAGTTATGAAGGAGTTGACTCATGGTTGATGGTTCTTTCTGGCCAAGTGTGGCAGAGCAGCTCTCTCTCCACTGATCTGTCACCAGTGGCTGCTCTGCCTCTGCAGTGGCCTGCCTCTTCCTGTGACTTGGCCTTCCAGCCAGGTCACTTCAAAGTCTCTCCCCTTCCAGAGTAGTCTGTGAACAAAAATCAAGGGGAATTAATGCCAATTAACTGAATTAATAAGAGATGGAGTGGAATGACTCCCTCACAGGGTGCAACAGGATCTGGCCCTCCCTTCCCTCAAGGAGGGTGCTTCAGGCTGTGGTTGTCTGAGAAGCTCCTGCCTTCGATCAGCCCTTCCCTCAGGAGCTGAGGGCTGAAGGTCTGTTCTCTTCTCTGGTCTGCCCTGGTTCTGCTACCCTTTTAAGCTCCTCCTCCAGCCTGTACATGCTTTGAATGTGTGGCGAGGTGGAGCTGAGTGAGCCCAGAGCAGCTCCTTAACATCTGGTTGTCTAGGGTGGGGTTAGCATACCCCATCACAGAATAAAATTGTAATGCATTTAAGGTCTATGGGTGTGATCAGGTGATCACCCACCACCAGACCATAAAAAAGCATACCTATTATTTCCCCCCTTCTGCTGCATTTTATCTTTCATCTACATTTTTTGGTAGTCTCTTTCTGGTTAGGGAAACTGACTTGACAAAATTAAGACCTTAGTGAGTAAGATGACAATGTTTTGTTGTATGCTAATTAATGTTTCATCATTTAAGAAAAGGGTTAAGAAAAAACAACTGATTTTATAAATTATATTTTTTCTGCATGCTTTAGTTAATACAATAGGAGGTTTACATCTCATGTGATTAGGGAGTAATTCAGTTTTAGACTGTGAAACCATCCCAGAGTTAGCACCAGCCACAGGGTGCGGGAAGTAATAACATTTAATAATTCATAAGCCATGACATCTGCCCTCTCCTCCGCCACACTGGGGGCCATCTTCAAGGATTGAACCCAGGGCTCTGGTTCTAAGAATGAGACTTTACTATTTGACCTCAAGGACCAGATTCATTGGGTTGGAAACAGCTGCAGCCTCATAAATATCTATCAGTCATCTAGCCACTAGAGGGGGACAAAGACCCTCACCATGGGCTATACAGCTATTTATGTCAACATTTCAAATACTTACATAGTAATAAATTGCTACTGTCTGAGCTGCTAGAACTTTGTGGACACCGTGTCTTTGTGTCAGACTAGGCAGCTGGTGCTGATTCAAACAACAAAAGCAAAATGGAAGTTCTTCTTTGAGTGGTTGCCCAATGGAAGCTTAGACATGGGTCTGACAGCTTTAGTTTGCCCGGTTCTGCCAATAGGCTACACCACAGTGAAGGAGGGAACTAGACTCTAAGGTGGCAATCAGTTGGTCATGGTGACTGCTGACATCTGAAGGGGATGAAGGTTTCCGGGGCAGACTAATATGTCCTTGTCTAGCTGAAACTTTGGAATCAAAGTGATTATCCTAAATTAGCTGAGTAGATTGCTCAGAGCTAAAGGATGAGTCCAGTTACCGAAGAGATGCAAACTTGAAAACTGAGTTGAAAGACTGAATACATCAAAGGAACATAAGATTTGCTATTCAGGATTAGACTATTTGCCTCTAGCCATGGTTTATACATGCTTTATATTCCTGAAGTAGGTGAAACAGTCCATGTCACGGGCCAACTGAATAGTGCTGTATGTTGGGCAGAAGGGCTCCTTCCTGTGAGAAGGGGAGGAGGAGAAAGAACATGAAGGAAGCAAACAGAACTTTGTTTTAGTCAGAATAGAAAAGGTAACCTCCTCCCTTTGCTGCAGCCTTATTTGTTTTTCTTTTATGCATAAGCATGGTGCACCCTCCACTAATTCAGCGGAGAGGGGAGATTTCCATGGAAACAGCAGGACTCCATTTCTATTAAACTCTGCAGCTTGATTTCTTTCTTGAATGGAAATCAGTGTAATGGTAACGGTATAAACATTCAGAGCCTGGCACAGAGATAATATATGTGTATGGTGTTTTGCACCATTCCTTCATTCTTCACCTCACCCTACTGATCCTCCACCACTTCATTCTCTTCTCTTCTTTCTTTCTCTATCAGTTTTCATCTCCATTCCATTGGTCTTTTTATCTGCCTATCCACTTCCCGACCATGTTTTTTTTCTTCCTATTTTTGGGTTGTTTTAAACATTTTAAACATGTTTTAAATAACAGAATGGATGGTGGCTTGGGCTCACTGCCTGCATGCAAGTCTTTGGGTACATATTGGGGTGGCCAGCTCATGTCGCTGTCTATGCTGCCAGGGAGTCACTGTTACTATTATCTGAGTTAGTTAGATCAAAGCTAATTCAGGTATGTCTACATGTACTGCAGTCACACCTCTGACTGCTGTGCCTATATAAATATTCCAGCCCTCCATTAGGGACTGGGACATTCCTACCAGTTGGTGATGAGTGTAGTTTGAATACCGAGACAATTATGATTTAAAAATTTTGTAATAATCATCCAGAGCTATTTTATGGGTACTTTCTTGGTTGCTTAGGTAGGAGGGAGAGAGAGATAGAGAGAGAGAGAGAATCCACTGCTG
Organism: Gopherus flavomarginatus; assembly: GCF_025201925.1. Lineage (NCBI taxonomy): Eukaryota > Metazoa > Chordata > Testudines > Testudinidae > Gopherus > Gopherus flavomarginatus. The sequence continues at coordinate 102,466,010 of NC_066617.1, read as the reverse complement.
GACCCAGTAACCCCTTCACCCAACTGCTCTCAAGTTTAAATTTATTCACCCTCAAGTCTTAATGCTGTGGCAACCATTCTTCTATCCAAGGAGAAGTGGACAAGAACTGCAGAGCTCTCTGTGAGCATGCTAACAACAGGTGCATGTGGTTTCCCTTCTCACTGCACTCCAGTGATCCTGAGATTGACTGGTGATATATGACAGGGCCAAGTTAAAAAAATACACCAAGAAAGACAATCAAGAAACTGATTTTGTGTCAGGACCTGACAAATCTTTGATCCTGAGAAGGGAAACAAAGCTGATTAGAAGCAGGTGGATGGGTGGGTTTACATTCAAGGACCTAGTTTGGTTTCTCCTGGAGGAACATTTATGGCAGAAGGCCAAGTGTGTGGTAACTGAGGGCAGAACTCTCCAAGGTGAACCCCAGAGTTTCCTTTAAACCATTCCTTCTGGAGGGAGGAGTTTGGGCAGCATAGATGATGGTGGTTCCCCCTCCAAGTCCCATGGATATCAGGCTCTGTGGAGTCCTACAAGGAGGCTTGCCCTGATAGCTCCTGCAGAAGCTGCACTGCCATTCGCTGGGTCCCCCAGTGTGATCAGCAGTCCCTGCAGAAAGGGTTCAGAAGGAAGTAACACAACTCCCACCTAGATTTCTATATGGAAGCCGCTGAGCTCTGAAGGGGATGGTACTGCAGAAAGCAGCACCTCTCCTGCTCCCTCCATCCCACCTTCTGAACTCTGTGGAGATCCATCTTTATGGAGGCAACACACCCTCTGTACAGAAAAAGAGAGAGGGGATCCGCACCCGGAGTGTCCATGGATTAATATCTGGCCCTGTTCAAGAGTTTCAAGATCGTCATTGACTGTAGTTTGGAAGGAGAAGAGCAAGAAGAGATGTGACATCAGTGTAATGTCGGTTCCCCTGTTTGGGCTGTTGGCAGCAGGGACTGAACATAGGACTTCTGGATCTTCAAGCACAAACCTCTACTGCAGGGATCGGCAACCTTTGGCACGCAGCCCATCAGGGAAATCCACTGGTGGGCCACGACGGTTTGTTTACCTGCGGCGTCCACAGGTTTGGCCGATCACAGCTCCTGCTGGCCGCAGTTCACCATTCCAGGCCAATGGGGACTGTGGGAAGCAGCATGGGCTGAGGGATGTGCTGCCCACCACTTCACGTAGCCCCCATTGGCCTGGAATGGCAAACCACAGCCAGCGGGAGCTGCGATCAGCTGAACCTGCAGATGCTGCAGGTAAACAAACCGTCGTGGCCCACCAGCGGATTTCCCTGATGGGCTGCTTGCCAAAGGTTGCCAATCCCTGCTCTACTGCCTAAAAGATCTGTCTCAGTTAGCCATGGCTGTGACAGGCTCATCAATCTCTAGTTGGCCAAGCACCACCAGAGGGGGACAGAGCACCACAGTGAGTGGGCATGGCATTACATAAGGGTTTAGGCATCATTGTTAGTTAGAAATAATGGTGTTTATTCATCAAGGTTTTGACTTACCAAGAATCCTTTTTGCTGCCTCATATGAATCCAAAACCGCACCATCGCCAAAATGCAACCCAGAAAACTTGTTTAGTTAAAATGGTATCTATCCATCTGTTTCTTTCTTTCTCCAGTGTAAGAACAAGCAATATAAATGTTCCAGTCCTCTTGGAAAGGAGAAGTTGAATGGCCGGATGCACAGTCCTGATCAGTACTTTGAAAGAGGAATGTGGTGTAACTTGGTTGAAAAACACACCTGTGTGCACGTGCACACACACACACACGCACACTCTCAGAACACCACACACACACACACACACACACACGCACGCACTTCAGCCTAAAGGTTCCCTGTTGTCAAAATATTTTTAAAAACTGCTAGATGGTGCAGAGAGGGAGAGAGGGAGAGAGATATTCCATTCTAGATCAAAGGAAATAGGATTCAAGAGAGCTAGAGTGGCATAGGGCAGATGCAAGTTGGTTTCAGTCAATCATGAAAAGTAACAGGTTTTATTAGCATCACAGAAACAGTGAAAAAGAGAAAATGAAAGAACAAAGGGAGCAGACAACAAGGGGTTACTCCAGACTGAGTGGAGAGGGTTACCACTAAATGACAGACATAGTTGCTACTCACATGGTGGATAACTCAGATGGAGCATCCAGGGCTCCAGCACTAAATATAGTCACGCATCGCCTCACAGGTGTTTCAATAATGTGATGTTCTGTGTTTGAGCAGGCTTTATAAGTCATTCTGGGAACTCTTCTTTGAACCATTTCCAATTTTTCAATATCCTTGTGGAAGTGTGGACCCCAGAACTGGACACAATATTCCAGTAATTACACATTAATGATTGTAGGTGATGAGTTATTTTACAGATGGGTGAGTTGGGATCAAGTGATTTGCGCAAAGTTAAAGCAAGTCAGTGGCAGACTGGGACTAGAACCCTGAAATCTCAGTCATGTGCTCTACATACTGAATAATTCTGCCTCTCTTGGCACTGGGTTCAATCTGAACTTGTAACCTTCTAGTCCAGAGGTAAGCACTACAAACTGAGCCATACAGATAGCAGCCAAAGGGGAAAGCATTGGCTGTGGATTGGCATAAGTATACATGCCCTTGTCATTCTAAAGTCTCATTTGAAAAGGGATTTACTATTTATATGTCTGCTTTCCTTATCCATATAGATCTAATACCTCTTAACCTGTTGGCTAATGGCATTCATTCTGCTCGTCCTCAGTACATGCTGTGGAACCCCCCAACTCTTCTTCCCTAGCCACATAGCTGAAACAATGGGAAATCCAGAACAATATGCCTTTAACAAAGCTGCAAAGCTAAAAATCAAACTGCTTGGTTATCCGTGTCAGCCTTCCTACATGTTGCAAATTACACCTTCTGCCAAGCCCGTCAATCAGGAGCTGTCCAGTATGCAGGAAGGGGCCTGCCTCTGGCGGACAAGTATTTCCAAGGTGGGGGAAGAGGGAGGAACCTAACCAGCCTTACAATCAATCTCACGCAGTTTCACCTGACAAGAAAATCAGCAACTCGAGACGCTCTGCTGCCAAGGAGAACAAGCTAGATATATCTCTGGGGAAAACGCTATACAGAGCACTTCCCAGGGCACGGCTGTATTCTGGTTAAAATATAGAATAAGGACACAGGCTCTGGCCTTTGATTATCACAGTCCATTTTCATCACCACTAAGACAAATGCAGATGATCTTTGTGTGTTATCCACAGCCCTTCTTGCCCCACCTCTACTGTCCAAATCTCTATAGGTCTGCACTGCAGAGGATTTTCTATGCCTCTCAATATTTTTCTGTGTCTAGTCTTACCTTGCTTACACTGAGTGACATAGGCAGAAACATCTCAGCTCTTCAGCTGAATCTATCCAATCTACCCATGCTGGTTTGCTCTGTTCTGCTGTGGGCTGGGCTTGTGCCACAGGAAGAAGGGATAGGAAGAGCTCCAAGGGGCTTTTTGCAGGAATAGTCACAGATACTGCCACTTGCTTCTAAAGGCCTGGCTATTGGGTTGCCAGGTGTCCAGTTTTTTAGCAGAACGCAAAGTCAAAAAGGGACCCTGGCAGCTCCATTCAGCACAACTGACTGGGCTGTTTAAAGTCCTGTTAGTGGCGCAGCGAGGCTAAGGCAGGCTCCCTGCCTGCCATGGCTCTGCACAGCTCCCGGAAGCAGCAGCATGTCCCCACTCCGATTCCTACTCAAAGGGGCAGCCAGGGGGCTCTGCATGCTGTCCCAGCCGCAAGTGCCAGGTCTGCAACTCCCATTGTCCAGGAACTGCGGCCCATGGGAGTTGCGGGGGCGGTGCCTGAGGACAGGAAAGTGTGCAGAGCCTCTTGGCCACACCTCCACATAGAAGCCAGAGGGGGGACATGCTGCTGCTTCCAGGACCTGCCTGATTTTTTGTTCTGATAAAAGAAGTCTAATCTTTCACTCAAATTTTGTGCACCAAAATGCTGTTCAAAGCTGAGCCGCTGAGTACCAAAATATGAAGGGAAAATTAAGCATATTTCTGTAGAATAGGAACTGTCCCTTTATGTGCATGGCTGAGTGAATTATGATTGGTGTTTTCTTATGATTTCAGTTCCAACTTTTTGCTAGCTTTGCTCACCTCCTAATCATTAATGTATCTATCCTCTCAACACCACTGTGAGGTAGGTCAGTGCTTTTATCCCTCATTTTACAGGCATGGAAATGGGGCACAGAAAGACCAGCTGAGGGTCATACAAGAAGGATATGTCAGAATCGAGAATTGAACTTGGGTGTCTTTACTCTATGGTCAGTGTCTTTATAAAACCCTCCTTCCTCCCCAGATTGGGTAAATATTACCTAAATAAAAAAAGTCTGTAAATTTGACATAGCCATGTTGTAGCCATGTTGATCCCAGGATATTAGAGAAACAAGGTAAATGAGGTAATATCTTTTATTGGACCAACTTCTGTATCTCACCAACAGATGTTAGTCCAATAAAAGACAATACCTCACTCATCTTGTCTCTCTGATAAATTTTCTGTGACAGTATTGGATCCATTTTATATTTTTGTTTTCCACAAATCTTAGAGCAAACAAATTAGTTTCCTGGTAGAAATGTCCCCCACAATTGTGGATCTGAAGGGAATATTGCAGAGTATGTGTGCGAAGGGCATTTTGAATTCTCCTTCATAAGTATTCACACTGGGAACCTAATTCTAGGAATTATTCTCATCCGACCACGGAACAGAAATAATATCATGTGACCAATCAAAATTGCTGTGAGGTCCTCACTCCACAAGCACAAGGCCCTAACCCCACAGACCCTGACCAGTTAGGGGGAGGGCAGAGAAGGGAGCTAGATCCAGAAATTGGAGGAAATCCCACTTCAGACTTCCCATTGCCAGCCTGCCTCTTATTGGAGGAGAAGAGTGACACTCCAGAGTGGAAGCTCATCCCTGACCAAGTGAGGATAGGGGATTGGTTAGCTCTGGGCCAATTGGCTGGCATGGGGTGTGGCTGGAGAAAGGAGGCATATGGCTTAGGTCAGACCACAGACTGCTGCTGTTGCTGACCTTGAGAAGAGGAGGAGGAGGAGGAAGCCTAAATGAAGCCTGAACCTAATTGGAGCCTGATCTCTAGGGAAGCTGCATAGAACATGTTTGCAGCCAAACTGAGAGAGTGGCTCAACCGCAGGAGAGGAGGTCTGACCAGCATGGCCACTGGGACAGGCACCATCAACACAGCAGAGACTGGTATTCATGGGAGATGAGCCGTTTGGTCCTAGTGGGAGGCAAGCAGTCAGGGCTGCCCAGAGGGGGGGCAAGTGGGGAAATTTGCCCCAAGTCCTGGGCCCCACAGGGGCCCTGCGAGCCCTGGCCCGGCTGCATTTTGGTGGCGGAGGGCCCTTCAGTTACTCTGTGTCTTTGGTGGCATTTCGGCAGCGAGGGGCCCTTCAGTGCTGCTGAAGACACAGAGCGACTGAAGAGCCCCCCCGCTGCTGAAATGCCACTGAAGCCCTGGACCGCCGCTGGGTGAGTACAAGCGCCGCAGCTCCCCCACTTTGCCCCAGGCCCCCTGAATCCTCTGGGCGGCCCTGCAAACAGTCCTGGGTTGTGATTTGGGATCCATGTAACAAACCCAGCTCTAACTCTGAATAGTTGCAATGGACTGTTTAAGAGCAAGCTACAGACTAATCATTATTCACAGACATTATTCAGTGAATAACTTTAAAATAATATAGGAACATGTGGGAAACATGATCTGTTCATGGACAATTCAAGAACAGAAAAGAGGTGAAACTTGGCAAACAATTTGTTCATTACAAACCATGCTCACCTCACTCCAGGGTTTATTCGGAAGGTAGTTATTACCATCTACCAGAGGGCTGTAGATTCCTGCATCCTTATGAAGGGCTTTGGGCTCTTTTGTTGAGTCATCCTGATGACAAATGCTTGAAGCCTGAAGGAAAGTGCAGTATAATTACTGCTGAGTAATAGTAGCAGGTGGATCTTTTCAGTTCCAAACAGCATGTCAGAGGAGTTGGTCTCAATCTTGGTAGAGGGGACTAAGACCTGAGTGGGAGGAAAGTCATGTGGAAAAACCATAGGAACAGCTTAGATGTATGCATAGTTTACTGTTATTTTAATAATAAATCTAACTCTAGAAAGGGAGGAAATTGCAACTATATGCAATTTGGAATGAAGTGGCAACTACACCTGTTTGAACAAGGTGTGGGATAAAAGCTTCCCTTGGATAAAGGGGAGAAATGAAAGTGGTTGTAAAACACATGCCAGAACATCAGAAACAACTGCCCGGTCTGCAGCTCTCCAACAACAGCTACAGACCCTTCAAGATGGTTGTTAATGGTCTTAACACCAGTAAAGCCAAACCCCCAGAAAGGAGTGTGCTCATGGATTCCGTTTAGAGCTGGAAGGCAGCTACACCTGCTGATACCATTTTTGTCCTCTGCTGAAAGGTGTCATAAACTCCCAATTACCCTAAAAACGTACTAAAAACTCTGGGATGTAAACAGTCTATTCTTCAGGTCTACGTGGTAGGCTTCATAACGGGGGACTGTATCTGTGAACAATACAGACATATCCTCAAAAAGGCTACATTCAAACAGTGAAGTTTTTTCCCTCCAGAATAGTTGCAAAGTAGTGATGCCAATCCTTGAATCCAGTCATGCTGTGCTAGGCACAGGAACTAAGGGTGGGCTGGGAGACAAAAGGGAGTGTTGCAGAATCTACCGATGGACAAAGCTCAGTGTTCTGTGGCTATTCTCTTTCCTTTTCTTGATCCTGAGACAATCAGTGGGACAATCTCCCAAGGGAAGAACAGAGGTCTGAAAGAGTAAGCAATTGAATCAACTGGTTGTATACAATGTTATTGTGTACAAAAATAGATTGAGTAAGGTCTTTTATGAAAGCTTGTAATAAGGTTCTGAACTTGATGGTCTTTATAAATATGTAGAGACTATGGTTATGAATCTATGTATCTGTATATATCGAATACCTGTAATATGCTTGTGACCTGTACTACAATTTCAAATATACCTCATGCAGGTTGGGGCTCCTCCAGAGCCAGGTATTCACACAAAGCCAAATGCGAGTAATGATCCATGATACAACCCAGGAAAAAACAAAGGGAACATTACAGTTAATAGGAAGACACTGAGATCCCCCAGCCATCAAGTCAAGAAGGAATTCTCTGCCCCTGGCCCAGTTCTGAATAACCATGAGCTACCATAGTCAGAGAGAGGGGGGAAAAAGGCCGCTGCTGTGCAAACTGCATGTGCCAAAGTGAACCCATAACTGTGGCTAAGTTTCGCTCCTTTGAGGGTGCTGAACTAGAGGGGAAAACTCCCAAAAGACCCATATAACTCAGACCCTCAGCATGTTCCCTACAGTAGGGGGTTGGGAGGAAAGTGTGCTACCGGGGCATAGGCTAGCTGTGCCAGCTTCGCAGCACCTCGAGATTCCCTACGTTGGGAGAATCTTCATTTGCCCCCCTGAGGTAACTTTATGGAACCCAGCTGATGTTGCGGCACAGAGCACCATAGTTTGGGCCATATTTTAGCCCATTATATTGAGTGCTGTTGATGAGCTTGGCTCTGTAGATGACACAAATAAAGACAGCCCTGCTTGAGGAGTTCCCCATCTGTAAACTCTAATAAAACTCATCAGAAGATGTTCACATAGGACAGTCTCTCTCAAAATGTTTCGGTCAAGAGGGCATTTCGCCACTGTAACCTCCTTTGTGTGCCTCATACAGTAGGAAAGTCTGGAGACACTTGAATTAGATGGGGGCAGTAGCCTGATGTACTAGTTTTAGGAGGTAATTCCATGTATCCTGGAGGGAAGCATGGGAATCAAAGACAGACAAGAGACAAAGGAGTGGTGAGGCCGGAATTGTTGGCAGAAGAAAGCAGACGGAGGTGACACTTGGAACCAAGATCCAAGACAAAGACAGGTCTGAATCTTCCAGGGCTTTTAAAGGTAAGGACAAATTGAACTCTGATCTAGTAGGCAAAGGGGAGCCAAGGATTCAAAGAGGAGAGCAACTCAGGGTACGTCTGTCATAAACAGATAGCTAAGGGTTAATGTCTCTTTCACCTGAAGCACCTGACCAGAGGACCAATCAGGAAACCGGATTTTTTCAACTTTGGGTGGAGGGAATTGTGTGTCTGAGGTCTTTTGTCAGTCTGCCTGCTTTCTCTGAGCTTTGGAGAAGTAGTTCTACTTTCTAATTTTCTGTTTCTAAGTGTAAGGACAAAGAGATCAGATAGTAAGTTCTATGGTTTCTTTTCTTTGGTATTTGCATGAATATAAGTGCTGGAGTGCTTTGATTTGTATTCTTTTTGAATAAGGCTGTTTATTCAATATTCTTTTAAGCAATTGACCCTGTATTGTATCATCTTAATACAGAGAGCACATTTGTATGTATTTTTCTTTCTTTTTATATAAAGCTTTCTTTTAAGACCGGTTGAAGTTTTTCTTTACTTCAGGGAAATTGAGTCTGTACTCACCAGGGAATTGGTGGGAGGAAGAAATCGGGGAGATCTGTGTGTTGGATTGCTAGCCTGATTTTGCATTCCCTCTGGGGGAATAGGAAAGTACTTTTTGTTTCCAGGATTGGGAACAGAGAGGGGGAGTCTCTCTGTGTAGTTTCACAGAGCTTGTGTCTGTGTATCTCTCCAGGAGCACCTGGAGGGGGGAAGGGAAAAAGGATTATTTCCCTTTGTTGTGAGACTCAAGGGATTTGGGTCTTGGGGTCCCAGGGAAGGTTTTTCAGGGGGACCAGAGTGCCCCAAAACACTCTAATTTTTTGGGTGGTGGCAGCAGGTACCAGGTCCAAGCCGGTAACTAAGCTTGGAGGTTTTCATGCTAACCTCCATGTTTTGGACGCTAAGGTCCAAATGTGGGACTAAGGTTATGATATGGTGTGCAGCTGGTGGGATATAGACAGAATCCAGAAGCCAGTAGGAATATTATATTTTTCTTTTCTCTGCTAAGGGCTTTTTAGCAGAGAGAGAAGCAGTTGGTTTTAAAAGGGAACCAGAGAGAATTTTTTTTTCTGCTCTCTCTGGCAGTTTGTGGCTTGCATGTTAAGCAAGAAGCCATTACCAGACTGTTAAGGGTCTTTTGTCATGCAATAGCCCTCCCATTAGGAGGCAAGTACCAGCACTTATATGCATGCAAATAAAGTGGTTTTTCTGGTTTCCTTTCATTGAACATTAGCTAGAGAGAGAAAAGGAAAAAAGCACTGTTGCTAGGCAGACTTCAGGAGGCAACAGAACCTGCAGTTCAGAAGATAAACACTGGAGGGCACCCCAACACAAGAAAACAGGAACCATGACTTCTAAGGCAAAAATTGAGGCCGAAGAACAAATCAAAGAAGCTGAACACAGGCGACAGATGGAGATGAAAGAAAAGGAAGAAAGCATGAAACTGGCAGCCTTCCAAAGAGAACAGGCAGCCCAAGAGGCAGCACACAAAAGAAAACTAGAAGAAGAAGAGGTAGCCTACCGAAGGAAACAAGCAGAAGAAGAGTTGGCCCACAGAAGGAAGCAAGAAGAAGAGGAGGCGGCCCACCACCGAGAAATGGAAAAACACCAAAAAGAAATGGAAAAACACCAAAAAGAAATGGAAAAACACCAAAAAGAAATGGAAAAACAACAAAAAGAGAATGAAGAGAAGGAAAAACAGAGAAAACATGAACTGGAGTTGGCAAAAGCTGGGCTGCATGTGCCAGCCAACCCTAACAACCCGGCGCCAATTATTGCTCCACAGCACAGGAAATTTCCCACCTACAAGGCAGGTGATGACACCGAGGCCTTCTTGGAAAATTTTGAAAGAGCCTGTCTTGGGTACAACATCCCCGAAGACCAGTACATGGTAGAATTGAGGTCACAGCTCAGTGGACCTTTAGCAGAGGTGGCAGTTGAAATGCCTAAGCAGCAAATGAATGACTATAAACTTTTTCAAACCAAGGCCAGATACAGAATGGGGATAACCCCAGATCATGCCCGTCGGCGCTTCAGAACCCAAAAGTGGAAACCCGAGGTGTCATTTCCCAAACACGCCTACTACATTGCAAAAAACTATGAGGCCTGGATAACAGGAAACAACATTCAAACCTTGGAAGAACTGAACCTCCTCATACAAATGGAGCAGTTCTTGGATGGTGTTCCTGAAGACATCACACGGTACATACAAGATGGAAATCCCAAAGATATCGCTGAGGCGGGGGAGATTGGAGCCAAATGGATGGAACTGGCAGAAAGCAAGAAAGCTACTGTCAAGGGGAACGATTACCCCAGGGGGCACACAGACCATAAACCCTACAACCGAGGACAGCCAAAGACCCCACATACCACCCAAGTAAAGCCACAGATACCCTACCCTTCAACCTCACCAGTCTCCAGTAACTCACCTCGGCCCAGTGACCCATCAGATGGAAGATGCTTTAAGTGTAATGAACTGGGACATATCAAGGCCAAGTGTCCCAAGAACACCATGCGAGTGCAATTCATTACACCACCATCACCCCAAAGATCCCCAGGCCCGGATGCCTCTCAAATACCCTTGGAGCGAAGGGAAAATTTGAGAGTGGGCGGAAAGAAGGTTACTGCGTGGAGAGACACGGGGGCACAAGTGTCAGCTATCCACCAATCCTTCGTTGACCCCAAATTCATCAACCCAAAGGCCAAAATTACAATTTACCCCTTCATGTCACAAGCTGTAGACTTGCCTACAGCTCAACTGCCTGTCCAGTACAAAGGCTGGTCAGGAATGTGGACTTTTGCAGTCTATGACAATTATCCTATCCCCATGCTACTGGGGGAAGACTTGGCCAACCAGGTGAGGCGGGCCAAGAGAGTGGGAATGGTTACACGTAGCCAAACCAGGCAAGCTTCCAGACCCATTCCTGTTCCTGAGCCGTCCACAGAGGCCCCGTCTGTGTTACCAGAGACCCAGACAGAGGTAGTGGACCCGGATTCCATGCCAACCACTGAAACAGCCACAGCACCTCCAGTCCCAGGCCCGGAACTGGAACAGCAGGGTACGTCTACACTACGGGATAATTCCGATTTTACATAAACCGGTTTTATAAAACAGATTGTATAAAGTTGAGTGCACGCGGCCACACTAAGCACATTAATTCGGTGGTGTGCATCCATGGTCTGAGGCTAGCGTCAATTTCTGGAGCATTGCACTGTGGGTAGCTATTCTGTAGCTATCCCATAGTTCCCGCAGTCTCCCCTGCCCCTTAGAATTCTGGGTTGAGAGCCCAGTGGCTGATGGGGCAAAAATCATTGTCGCGGGTGGTTCTGGGTAAATGTCGTCAGTCATTCCTTCCTCCGGGAAACCAACGTCAGACAATCATTTTGCTCCCTTTTTCCCTGGATTGCCCTGGCAGACACCATAGCATGGCAACCATGGAGCCCGTTCAGTGTTTTTTTTTACAGTCACCATATGTGTACTGGATGACGCGGACAGAGGCAATACTCCAGCGCCACACAGCAGCATTCATTTGCTTTTGCATGATAGCAGAGATGGTTATCAGTCATTCTGTACCATCTGCTGCCAGTGTAATTTAGCAATGAGATGATGGTTATCTGTCCTTCTATACTGTCTACTGCTATCATGGGTGCCCCTGGCTGAGATCGTCCGGGGGCGCAAAGGCAAAACTGGGAATGACTCCCCGAGTCAATCCCTCCTTTATGGTTTCTAAAAATAGAGTCAGTCCTGCCTAGAATATGTGGCAAGTGTACTAGAGAAGCGGTGTAACAGAGAGCACAGCTGATCTGTGTCAGATCCCGCAGAAATGATGAGTTACATGCCATTCACGGGGGGTGACCCTGCAACAACCCCACTCGTTGCTTCCCTCCTCCCCCAACCTTCCTGGGCTACCGTGGCAGTGTCCACCCCATTTGTGTCATGAAGTTATAAAGAATGCAGGAATAAGAAACAGTGACTTGTTAGTGACATAAAATGAGGAGGAGGCAGCCTCCCAGTGCTATGACAGTCCAGGCAGGATATTAAGTGGTGCGGGGGAGAGGAGCCTAGCATGGCACTGCTATGATAGTCCAGGCAGGACAGAATCTTTTCTTTACACAGGAAAGGGAGGGGGCTGATGGAGCTCAGCCCCCAGTTGCTATGATGAGGACGGTTACCAGTCGTTCTGTACCATCTACTGGGAATGACCGAGAATCATTCCTATTTTCACCCAGGCACCCCCGGCCAGCCTCACCTGAAGCCAGCCAGGAGCACTCACGGGTTGATAAGAAGGACAGTTACCAGTCCTACTGCACCATCTGCCACCGGGGAGGGGAGAGGAGTGGATACTGCTCTTCACTGCTGCAGCATCGTGTCTACCAGCAGCATTCAGTAGACGTAGGGTGACATTGAAAGAAGTCAAGAAATGATTTCTTTCCCTTTTCTTTCATGTGGAGGGGGAGTAAATTGATGAGCTATTCCCTGAACCACACCGGATAATGTGTTTAAACCTACAGGCATTGGGAACTCAGCCGAGAATGCAAATACTTTTTGGAGACTGCTGGGGACTGTGGGATAGCTGGAGTCCTCAGTACCCCCTCCCTCCCTCCATGAGCGTCTGTTTGAGTCTCTGGCTTCCTGTTACGCTTGTCATGCAGCACTGTGTAGCCTGTAGATTTTTTTTTCAAACGCGTTGGCATTTCTTCTTCTGTAATGGAGCTTTGATAGAACAGATTTGTTTCCCCATACAGCGATCAGATTCAGTATCTCCCATACGGTCCATGCTGGAGCTCTTTTTGGATTTGGGACCGCATGGCCACCTGTGCTGATCAGAGCTCCACGCTGGGCAAACAGGAAATGAAAATCAAAATGTCACGGGGCATTCCCTGTTTACCTGGCCACTGCATCAGAGTTGAGATTGCTGTCCAGAGCAGTCACAGTGGTGCACTGTGGGATACCGCCTGGAGGCCAATATCGTCGATTTGCGGCCACACTAACCCTAATCTGATATGGTAATACCGATTTTAGCGCTACTCCGCTCGTCAGGGAGGAGTACAGAAACCGATTTAAAGAGCCCTTTATATTGATATAAAGGGCCTTGTAGTGTGGATGGGTACAGCATTAAATCAGTTTAATGCTGCTAAAATCGGTTTAAACACATAGTGTAGACCAAGCCTCAGTCAGCTTAACAGATGCAGAGGATAATCTTAGCAGCTGCATTTTGAATAAACTGGAGCGGAGAGAGATGGGAATCAAGAAGGTTGGATAAGAAGTTTCAGTAATTGAGACAGGACGTGACTGGAGCATGGGCAAGCTGTGTTTTAGCTATCAGGACAGAAATGTAAGGTCAGAGTTTCAATATGTTGTTCCCTATTAAACCAAATTATGATTATGAATCATAACTCTCCCTTCTTGCTTTCTACACCTTACAAGATTTTGTAGATTTAGTCATTTCTTGGTCAAATTGTAAACACTGAGCTCTTTCCTAGTCCAGTCAGTCTCTCCAAGCCCCTAATTAATTTTCTTCTCTGAACTCTCACCAGTTAGTTAATACCTTGCTGGTAATGAGGTCTTAAAAAGTGAATTCACTGTTCCAGATGTGGGTACACCATAATCACATGGAGGGACTCTATCGTCTCACTGATTTGAGGCCTCTGTGTATGCCAACATTTTTTTAAAAAGTATCTCATATTGCAAATGCCCATCTGATGTGCTGTTCCCTATTGCCAACTTTACTGCTTCCTCTATTTTTCCTTTCCAATTCCTATTTATATTTATTTCCTATTCCTATTTATATTTCAGGTGACTTCCCCGTCACCTCCCCTGCCCTATGTATTAGCTACATTTTCTAAGTACTTTTCTCTCTATAATTTTCTCTTTCCCTCAGCTAGGAGTGGGGCACCTGATCCAACAACAAACAAACAAAAACCCTGTACCCAAGAAAACTTGCCTTTCAAGATTTAGGTAGGTAGGTGAATACTGGGGCTCCTTCCCGCCCCCTCATTAAACTCTATTCCTTGGAAGCATTTTACCCCCTCTTGGTGCTCAGGAAGCTCTTTTTAAAGCATGACATGACTTTCCAGATTGGATCTTCAGCACCAAGTCTTGCTTAAATACCTGCTCAATTACCTGACCCTTTATACCTGCATGAGAGCTTAGTTATGGGTGTTGAGCACTTGAAAAAAATATTTCCATAGCCCTCTGCTGCTGCTGCTCAGATAGGACCTTCTTACTTTACCATGGTGCACTTATAGCATTTCCTTGTCCTTGCTGGTGGTGTGTGCAACTCACTTTAGTATCATCTGAACATTTCATTAATGTTCTGTTTACTCCCTCTTACATAGCAGTTGGGAGGTAGACAGACTTGCACAAGCCCTGCTTCAGCTAGAGCAGTGGTTCCCAAACTTTAACAACCTATGAACCCCTTTCACTAAAATGACATGTCTTGTGAACCCCCTCCTAAAAATGAATATTTCCAGGGATTTTCTCCTTTACTTGAGAATAAACTGTAAAAAGCAGTGATCTTGGAAATATAAAATTTGTTTTTATGACATGCTTATTACACACTATTTATTGTTTATTATTATTTATCATCACAGTATTTTTATTACATTATGAAAATGGCAACACTCTTCCAAGATCTCACTTTCATAGCTTGTATCACTTTGAATAAGCCTTTTATAAGACAAGGCTCCTATGTTTCATCAAGGAGTATCAGATATGAAACAGCATAAAGGTATTTTAAAAGCCAACTCAAAGAATTCCTTCAATACAAGCATTCAGGTCTTGAGCAGTCCAGGCAAACAACGCATGTTACAACAAAGCTTAAAGTTGTTCTTCATAATAATTTTAAAAACAGCACTAGCTGCCTATTTAATTTTAAAAACAGCACTAGCTGCCTATTTAATTTTAAAAACAGAAAAAATATCCACGTCTCTTTCCATTTCTTATAAGGAGTCTTGAAGTTTAAATCTCCTCAATGTGATAGATATGCTTGCTTTGATCTGCTTAGCTCTTGGAAGTCTAGGGGCTCCATGCTGCTGGCCTCGTGCTGCCCAGGGTCCCTAGGGACAGCTCTGTCCACCATTAGGGAATTTTTCCCCGAGAACCCCCTGTAACATTTCATGAACCTCCAGGGGTTCGCAAACCCCAGTTTGGGAACCAATGAGCTAGAGCACTAAAAATAGTAGCATGGATATTGCAGCAAAGGCAGTGACTCAGGTTAGCCACCTGACTCCAAGCTTGAGTGGCTAGCCCAAGCCGTTGCCTGTGTTACAAAGCCCACACTGCTATTTTTAGCATGCTAACTTGATAGGAATCATATCTCCTAGCTGCAGTGTAGATATAGCAGTAGAGTCCTCATGGGGAAGGTTCCAGGAAAGGAAGATTTCCAGATTTAAACAGCCCTGAATATTTCTCATAAACATACTCATTAAAGTGTGTTCTGTGTTTCAGATCCTAAGAAATGTAAAGCTGTCAGCTGTAAACTGCTACACAGAGTTGTCAAACTTCTGCTTAGGATTTCAATGCCTATGTCATAATATTGCTATTGGGCGAGGGGAGGAAAGGTTTGGTAGCCACTACACAAGAATTGAAATCTAAGAAGGAAGCTTTATAATTGACTCTGAGTTGTGGTTCAGAAATAATAGTAATTTGGTTTTGGTTTCAAAATATTTAACCAGCTTCAAGTTACAAATCAGACTGACTTGGATAAAACACATTAGTTGGGGTTTATACCCAAATGGACAGTCACGCTCTTAGATACTTTAGGAATTACAAGGATTAATTATTTGTTGTGTTAATATGATGATTTAACTAATTCATTCATTCCAATACAATATTGATGCTAATTTGTTGACTTGATTTTGATTAGATCATAGAATCACAAAAAAGTAGGGCTAGAAGAGACTTTGAGAAGTAATCAAGTCCAGTCCCCTGTACTGTGGCATGACCAAGTAGACCCAGATGATCCCTGACATGTGTTTGTTCAACCTGTTCTTAAAAACCTCCAGTGAGAGGGAGTCCACAACATCTTTTAGAAGTTTGCTCCAGAGTTTAACTACCCACGTAGTTGGAAAGTTTTTCCTGTTATTTAACCTAAATCTCACTTGCGGCAGATTAAGTCCATTACTTCTTGTCTTCCCTTCAGTGGAGGTGGAGAACTATTGATCACCATCCTTTTTATAACATCCCTTAACAAATTTGAAGACTGTTATCAGATGTCTTTGGAACCTTTCTTCATAGATCAAGTTTTCTAAACCTTTTTTATTGCTCTGCAATTTGTCCACATCTTTCCTAAAGTGTAGTGCCCAGAATTGGACTTAGTATTCCAGTGCCAAGCGGAGTGACCTCTCTTGCCTTACATATGTCCTCTTCCTGTAAATACATCCCAGAATATTAGCTTTTTCCATAGCTGCATTAAATAGCTCCTGATAGAGCCATATTGGCCTATTACTATTCTTCCTAGCTTTCATAGAATCATAGACTTTAAGGTGAGAAGGGACCATTATTATCATCTAGTCTGACCTCCTGCACAATGCAGGTCACACCCACCCACACTTGTATCCAACCTGTGTCTGAGACACTGAAGTCCTCAAATCATGGTTTAAAGACCTCAAGGTGCAGAGAACCTTCCAGCAAGTGATCCATGCCCCACACTGCAAAATCCCCCAGGGCTTCTGCCAATCTGCCCTGGAGGAAAATTCCTTCCTGACCCCAAATATGGCGATCAGCTAAACCCTGAGCATGTGGGCAAGACTCACTAGCCAGCACCCAGGAAAGAATTCTCTGTAGTAACTCAGATCCCACCCCATCTAACATCCCATCACAAGCCATTGGACATATTTACAGCTAGTAGTCAAAGACCAATTAATTGCCAAAATTGGGCTATCCCATTATACCATCCCCTCCATAAACTTATCAAGCTTAGTCTTGAAGCCAGATATGTCTTTTGCCCCCACTACTCCTCCTGGAAGGCTGTTCCAGAACTTCACTCCTCTGATGGTTAGAAACTTTCATCTAATTTCAAGTCTAAACTTCCTAATAGCCAGTTTATATCCATTTGTTCTCGTATCCACATTGATACTGAGCTTAAATAATTCCTCTCCCTCCCTGGTACTTATTCCTCTGATATATTTATAAAGAGCAATCATATCTCCCCTCAGCCTTCTTTTGGTTAGGCTAAACAAGACAACCTCTTGGAGTCTCCTTTCATATGACAGGTTTTCTATTCCTCAGCTCATCCTTGTAGCCTTTCTCTGAACCTGTTCCAGTTTGAATTCATCCTTCTTAAACATGGGAGACCAGAACTGCACACAGTATTACAGAGGAGGTCTCACCAGTGCCTTGTATAACAGTGCTAACACCTCCTTATCTCTACTGGAAATACCTAGCCTGGTGCATCCCAAGACTACATTAGCTTTCTTCTCAGCCATATCACATTGGCAGCTCATAGTCATCTTGTGATCAACCAATACTCCGAGGTCCTTCTCCTCCTCTGTTACTTCCAACTGATGCTCCCCAGTTTATATACAAAATTCTTGTTATTAATCCCTAAAAGCATGACCTTGCACTTTTCACTATTAAATTTCATCCTATGACTATTACTCCAGTTTACAAGGTCATCCAGATCTCTTAGGATACTTTGCAGTTGTGCCTTGAATATTGTCTCCTTGAGAATCTGCTAGGTCTCCTGAACTCCTTTTTCCTTAGATCTTTTTCCTGTTAGACCTTGCCTACCAATTCTATGCATTTGTTAAAATTTATTTTTTTTAAGTCCATTGATCTGCTGCTTGGATGCCCAGATGTCCTGATTTTATAGGGACAGTCCCTATTTTGGGGTCTTTTTCTTATATTACACCCTACCTTGTCCTGATTTTTCACTTGCTGTCTGGTCACCCTACCTGCTGCTGCTGTTCTCCCTCCCTCCTTTCCTTGGAATCATGAAATCTATCATTTCACGATCACTTTCACCCAAATTGTCTTCCACCTTCAGATTTGCAATTCCTTCCTGTTGGTCAGGTTCAAGTCTAAAATGGCTGTCCTCCTAGTTACTTCCTCCACTTTCTGAAACAAAAAAAAATGACCCACTACATTCCAAGAACTTTGTGTTTTGCTGTATTACTTTTCCAAAAGATGTATGGATAGTTAGTCTCCCATTACTATCAGGTCTTGCGTTTTGGGTATTTCTGAAAAAAACAATGAGGAGTTCGTTGGCACCTTAAAGCCTAACAGATTTATTTGGGCACAAGATTTCACGGGTAAAAAACCCACTTCTTCAGATGTATGCATCTGAAGAAGTGGGTTTTTTACCCACAAAACCTTATGCCCAAATAAATCTGTTAGGCTTTAAGGTGCCAACAGACTCCTCGTTGTTTTCATGGATACAGACTAACATGGCTACCTCCCTGATACTTGGATGTTTCTGTTATTTGTTCTAGAAATGCCTCGTCCAAAACCTCTTTCTGATTTGGTAGTCTCTAGTAGACTCCTACCATGATATCACTCTTATTTTTTACTCAGAGACTCTCAATTGGTCTGCCTCCCACCTTCTTCTGGACTGCAGAACACATGCATATATTCTTGATGTATAACGTAACACCTCCTCCCTTTTTACCCTTCCTGTCTTTCTTGAACAAAATATACCCTTGTATACTAATATTCCAGGCATGAAACTTGTCCCACCAAGTCTCTGTGATGCCAGTTAAGTAATAATTTAGCTTACGTTCCAATACTTCCAGTTCTTCCTGTTTATTCCCTGTACTCATTGCATTTGTACATAGACATCAAAGGTGCTGAGCAGATTCCCTCACTGACTTCCCTCTTGTTGGTCCTATGACCCTACTGTAATTTTCCCAAGTTCTAACCCTCTATTAATTTCACTTTTGTATATGTATCAGCGGGCTTTTGACAGCTGCCGCCATTGAACCTAGCATAAAGCTTTTGACACTAGATTGGCAAATCGGTGAGTGAAGATGCTCTTCCCTTTCTTGGTCAGGTGGCCTCCATCTCTTCTCAGAAGACCATCCCAGAACAGCACTCCATGGCTGAGGAAGATGAAGCCCTCTTGCTAACACTGTCAGTACAACCATGCATTCATCTCCAGGAGGTGCACGTCCCTGCCTGGGTCCTTACCTTCAATTGGAAGGATGGACAGGAACACAACCTGTACCCTGACCCCTTTTGCCTTAGCTCCCCGAGCACTTTAGTCACTGCTCATCTGCTCAAGGTCAGACCTGGCATTATCATTAGTGCCCACATGGAAGACCAGTACAGGGTAGTGATCAGAGGGACAGATGAACCTCAGCAACCTTGCTGTAATGTCTCAGACACAGACTCCAGGCAGGGAGCACACCTCCCAGGACATCATGTCAGGTTGGCAGATGGAAGCCTCCATTTCCCTCAGAAAGGAGTCCCTGACAACCCTCACTCTGACTCCTCCTCTTGGGTGTAGCGGGCCTTGGGGGCAAATGGCTCCCCCTCCTCAGCTACTGGCATCTGCTTCTCACTCGTACAGCATATCAATTCTTCACTTCAATGGACAGGTGGCCTGAGTGGAGAGTAGAGCACTGTGTACTGTCTGAGGTGCCCAGTTAGCTAGTTGCCTCCTCACTGAGCAGCCAGTTATCCTTCCTTCTCTGGTGCTGCTGTAATTATCTGTAGTCAGCTAGCATCCTCCATCCCATATGTCTCCATGTGAATCTGGTCAATGACGTCCTCAAGTTCCCAGTTGCTACACAGATGAGTCACCGCCTCCTGCATCTCTTTTACCTGCTTCCGGAGGGAATCCACTGACAGACACCTCTACACCTGGTGATTCCCCCTACTTGGCTTTCATTGGCAGGGATATGCAGGCCACATTCCTGGCAAGTCAAGAGTAGGGCCTGGGTTGAAGCCACAAGGATCAGGGTGCCTGTCTGGTGGGGGCCCCTACAGGTGCAGGCAGAGGAAGAGCTAACCTTTTCCTCCCAGGGTGGGTTCCTCCTTGTAGAGTACCTGTAAATTAAGGAAACAAAAGAACCAAAGACCAAATCACAACCTGACCTCCCTGCTTCCCTCCACTGGTGAACTCAGGTTGCTAATTCCCTTGTCTTCCAGGTGCCTTTGTCCACCATCTGTGTTGTATTGCTTTGTTCATCGTTTAGTACTATTGCTAGAATCTTAGCTTTTATGTTGTTTTCTTGATGTTATTTTTGTTTGTATGATAGGTATACTAAAACTTACAAAACTGATACTAAGTCACATTCCTTTCAATAAGCTATGTGGGTCCAGACTCTCTGAGGACCTAGCTGGATATCAACAGGTCAACCTAAAAGCCTGATCAGCTCCCCCCTGATTAGTCTGGTTCTCACAGAAGGGATGGAAGAGAAAGAGAGCTCTCATTCTGAATTGAAACTGAGGCTATGTAAAAATCTTTCTGAATCAGTATAGCCACCCCTCAGAATCACCTCCAATTTAATAACACCAGATGTATGAAAAGCCAGACAGCGATTTTGTCCCTCAGTCTCAAACAAACTAGCGGAAGATAAATTGCTGAGATGTGAATCAGTATAATCTTCATTTGCTACCCAGCATGTGGGCTTGTACTGCACTGCAAAAAGAAGTAAGAGATTGAGGCACATGAACTAGGAGCACACAGGCACCGAATCTGGAAAGTATTTAGGTGCCTAACTTCCACTGACTTCCCTGCCCTCAAGTCCTAGCCTTTAATGGGGTACACTGGGATGAGAACTAGCTTGGCTTGAAGAGGAAGCCACATCCTAATACCCTGGCTATGTTGCTTAAATGTTTAAGCCCTTTTTTATGTAACAGCTGTTAACAAAAGCTGTTTCATATTCAGAGGAACTGGAAGCCCTGACATCCGTTATGTCCAGGAAAGGACTAAGCCTATAAGGGACCTGGACAGATGGTGCAATATATTTCCCTGTGCTGTTGCAATGGACAATGGTAATAGGGTGGTATGGGTGGGTGTGTGTGGGGGCTTTCAGAGCAGGTCCCACAGCCATTTTGCAACTTTGTACTTTGCCTGCATTTAGAACAACCTTCACTGGCCCACCAGGGACCTAGTCCTGTAGGTCTTATTTGGCTGAGCAGTCCAGCTGATCTCAATGGCATTATTTACAAAAGTAAGGGCTGTATGGTGTCTGGTTGTACCTGTGGATCCCTTTGTGAACCAAGGGTAGAAGAGAGTGAGTTGGTGGTTGAATTTAAGTTTTAGCATGTGTGTGCATGTATTATTGTGGCAAGGCAATTTATTTGCTGTCTCAGCATTTCTTCTTCTGGTGGTGGGGGCCTGGAGTTAATCAGTCTTTCTCCAGAAGATTTTAGTTCTTTTGCTTTAGTTTATTTTTACAGTATTTACAAAGTGAGAATCAGGGTGGACTGGAGTAGTTCTCTTAAGCAAAAAACCAAACTCACAACTCGAAAGATATACATTTCCTTGTCCCCCTCACGGGACGTTGACTTTCTATGCTGGCTTCTGGTTGCCAGCCTTTCCACAAGCAGAAGTAAATTTGATTGTTTCTCCTGTAGGGAGGAGAGCAGCTTTTTCTCTCTGCTGCCTCAAATCCAGGAATTGGAGCCTGAATGCTGATATCTACTATTCAGTGTTTGATCTAATAGGAAAAACTGGCTCATTACATTCCTATACATTTAACCATTGAGTTTGCAAAAAGCACCTTCATTCTGTGAACCCAATGCAGTGATCTAATCATAGTAATCTAATCATAAGCTATCAGGGTTGGAAGGGACCTCAGGAGGTCATCTAGTCCAACCCCCTGCTCAAAGCAGGACCAATCCCCTGAGTCTGCAGCCAGTCTGAAACATTAACTAATTAGCAAATTAACTGGATAGTTATATAGTAATCACAAACTTTTGCAGATCACTGTGAGTGCTTTAGAGATCTGGCAGCCACACTGGAGGAAGGGTGGAGACTGGACAGGCTAGGGGCAGGAATGGGTGAACTAGTGGGTGGCGTAACATTTCCCTTCCAGCCCTGTGGAAATTACCCAGTCTGAGCCTCAGTTATATTTTCCATGGAGGCTGTCCTCAGCCCAACATGGGCCAAAGAAAATACTACAGCCAAGGGGAGTCCTTAGTAGCACAGTTCCAATGGAGCTGCACTGTGGTGGACGGTGTGGGAGACCAGGGCCGATCCAGAGGCAGAGGGCTTCCGTGTGGATGATCCAGGTCCCTGCTAATCGCTGGGGATCATCCAGATTCGTGGGCATGAAGGGATTCTTGGGGAGATTTCCTTCCCCAGAACCCCCTCTCATGGGTTTTATTGTGGGAGGAGGTGATCCAGTGCTGTGTAGTTATAATAAATCTAGTAAAAAGAAGCTTCTGCTTAGGTCTAGCGGCCTAGTGCTGCTCAGCACCATAGGAAGTGAGTGCTCTTGAATTCTACATGTCTGCCTTTGCCTTTGAGACTCAATCCACAGCCTTAGGCAAGTTACATCACTTCTTTATCTTCATTTCCCCTTTTGTAAAGACCATAGGTAGTAACGCAGCCACCTATCTCAGAGGCATGTAAGAATTAATTAATATTAGTAAAATGCTTTGAAAGCAAGATCCAAGTATTATTAATAATTTACCTGCAATTTGCACTATGCCTTAGAAGACAGAAGTAATTTACCATGTGATGATGCAGTACTTACCTAATGCCAACTCAAGCCCATGAATGCATGTGCAGGCTTGCACTGACATTAATGGAAACTGCTATATAAAGGCTTCCAAGTAGAACTGGTCTGGAATTTTTCGATGAAACAAAAACTTTTGGCAGAAACGTAATGATTTTGATGAGACTTTCATTGGAAAGTTTTCTCAGGTCTAGGCTGGAACTTCTAGAGTAGTGGTTTTCAAACATTTTTTTCTGGTGACTGAGTAGAAGAAAATTGCTGATGCCTGCGACCCAACGGAGCTGGGGATGAGAGGTTTGGGGTGTGGGTGGGGCTCAGGGCTGGGGCAGAGGGTTGGAGTGCAAGGGTGAGGGTTGTGGGGTGGGGGGACTGGAATGAGGGGTTCAGGGTTTGGGGGGCTCAGGGCTGGGGCAGGAGATTGGGATGTGGGAGGTGGTCAGGGCTGGGGGTGAAAGCTATGGGGTTGGGCCAGGGATGTGGGGTTTGGGGTGCAGGAGGGGGCTCTGGGTTTGGGGGGGCTCAGGGCTGGGGCAGGTGGTGGGGGTATGGGAGGGGTCAGGGCTCTGGGGTGAGGGTGCAGGCTCTGGGGTGGGGACAAGGATGAAGGGTTTGGGGTGCAGGAGGAGGCTCTGGGTTTGGAGGGGCTCAGGGATGTGGCAGGGGATTGGATCATGGGTTTGGGGTGCAGGCTTGCCTTGGGTGGCTCCCAGTCAGTGGCACAGTGGGGGTACTAAGGCAGACTTCCTGCCTGTCCTGCCACCGCAGACCATGCTGCGTCCTGGAAGTTGCCAGAAGCAGGCCCAGCTTCTAGGTGGAGGTGTGCAAGTGGCTCCACACGGCTCTCGCGCGCGGGCACCTTCCTCCCAGCTCCCATTGGCTGTTTCCTAGATGATGGGAGTGCGGAGCCGGTGCTTGGGGCAGGAGCAGAGCGTGGAGCCCTGGGGCCACTCCACCTAGGAGCTGGACCTGCTTCTGGCTGCTTCCAGGGCGCAGCACAATGTCAGAACAAGTAGGGACTAGCCTGACTTAGCCAGGCAGCACTGCCGACGGGACTTTTAATGGCCTGGTCAGCGGTGCCGACCAGAGCCGCTGCAACCCAGTGCCTTACATTCCACAACCCAATACTGGGTCACGACATGCAGTTTGAAAACCACTGTTCTAGAGACAGAGAGACACCCACCCCAGTGTTGCCAATTGGTGAGGTTGCACACCTGTGATTTGGGAAACCTATGAGTAAGTAGGGACTTGATCCTGGCTCTTCCCCATCCAAGGAGAGTACCCTAACCACTGGGCTACTGGCTATTCCGGGAAAGCTCTTTTGCTCTCCTGTTTTCATGAAACGTTTCAAAAGATCTTGGTTTCATTCTTATGTGGAACAAAATTTGAAACAGTGACGTTTTTCACAACATGGCCAGATCTACTTCTCTTGGCAAAATGTAGCTCCATATAAATACTTAGCCGCTACCTGGTTTAACACATGAAATTAGTATTTATAGGATATGAGTGTCTTGTGTATTATGTTACCCAGATCCCATGCTGAATACAGTGATTTAGATTTATAAATTACATAATGTGTATGCAATTTAAAATCTATTTATTAATATATGAATTTAAAAAATGATAGAGAGGGCTACAGGGTTTTTCAGCTTATAAGGCAACATGCATGAAGTTTTCATTTTCTTCTTCAGACTATTCCAACATACGCCTGCAGAGGATTTTTCTCCTACTGTTTACCCCATTCATTCCCATACCTAGGCACTAAATGCAAACATCATCAGAAGTATTTGCTGGGCTACAAGAGGGCAGGTTTACGTTTCAAGGGAACTAGATTTAGTGCAGAAAAGCAAGGAGACCTATAAACATAAGTAGCTGTTAGAGGAAATGGAGAGAAAAAAGAGGTGCTTTAGCTCAGCTCCCTAGTTTATAGGTGAGAGAACCGCAGCCTGCAGACATGTCTACCTGCTTCCTTGCTGTCAGCAGCTGAATGAAGGTGAATGTGAATAATTCTGGTTAGCCCATAGGTAGCTCTGCTATGGAGAGGGGAGCTGGTACCCACCGTAATAACCTGCAACAGAGTCATCCTTCCTTTGTGCAGTACATGAAGACTAGCAAGCAAGATTTCATGAATGTGTCATTTAAACCCTTTCTGGAGCTCTGGACACATTTTACTCCTATGGTTTATGAAGACAAAGCCCATACACATTAAGGGATGTGACGGGGTGTACCAACCTTGCACTAGCCCCGAAAGGGTTAGCTGTGCTTTGCAGGCTGAGGAAGCCCCACTCATCCAACTCTGCTGGGCATGCTCAGCCTGGAGGCAGAGTATAAAAGGAAGCAGCCCAACTCGCTTCAGGCAGGCTGCTGAAGGGGGAGGATGCAGACTCTTGGCTCTCTTCAGGGAGCTGCTACAAGTGCCGACTACAGAGCCAGAGCACACAGAGTTCCAGACAGACTCATGAGCCTGGAGAAGAGACCATGCCAGCAGGAGCTATGCCACCTGAGGACCCCAGAGACCTGGGGGAAATATGGAGCCTTGCAGAGGGAGAAAGGATAGGAAGCAACCCAGGGGACTTAGACTCTTCTCTGGTGAGTGAACCGGGGAACCAGTCACTGTGTTTTGGGAGGATCCCCACTGACCCAGGGTGAGCACACCCACCACTGCCAGAGCCCTGGGCTGGGACTTGGAGGAGAAGAAAGGGCCTGAGTCCCCCTACCCTGGGTGCCACACACCCCTGAGTGGTGCCCCACTTCCCCAACAGGCTAATAGACCACTCAATTCCACAGAGTGGAAGACTTTATTGACTCTGACCATTAGACCATGCTGCCCTGGGTGGAAGGGTGACCTTATTGATGCTGGCCACTAGGCCATACGACCATGTTTATATTAAGGTGCATCAGCATAAAAACTAACTGTCTGTGGTACAGCCTTTTCCCTTCTTTTTGACCACTCGTGACCCTACACCCTGGAATGGGGTGTACCTACCCCACGACAAGGGGGGGAAGAAATAGGCCCATCTGAACAAAGCATTCTTGCCAGCAGCCAGAGACTGAAATTCAGCAGGTTAATGTCGGTGCCAATGTAGAGGACTCCCAATTTGAGGGCCAAACTCTGTTATGCATGGATAGTAACAAGCACGAGGAAGTTTTAATATTTTTAATAACATTGTCCAAGTTTTTAGTACATTGTCCAAGTACAAAAGCCTCCAGTAGCCTAATTGCTACTGTTAAATGTTAAAGGAAGGAAAGACTGATGAGTATGAGATGGCAAAGGGAATGAAGTTTATCAGGTGGGGAGGAGATGAGGGCATCAATCACTCTTGTGGGAGCCAGCCAGCCATACAGGGAGATGGCAGTTGTAGTGCTTGTTCCAACACAATGGATAAGTGGTTCTCAACTTGTTTATCAGTGTGGGCCACAATCACACAATATATACACTACCTGTACATCTACAGAAAAAATAAGATTTAGTATTTATTATATGACAGCAATACAATTCAGCTTGAGATAGTACCTTTCATTTCAACACAGGTAAATGTCTACCAAGAGAATTTTATTTTAGCAAATTAAGTCAATACATTAACGAATAGAAATTAATTTGTTGTAAGGGTGGCATGGGATGGTGTATTGCCACCTTCACTTGTGTGCTGCTGCTGCAGCTGGGTTGAGCACCTGGAGAGTGCAGCTGAGGAGCCTGCCTGCAAGGTTTGGAAGCCTGGCCTAGTGTGGGGCACCCCTCCCAGTCCCTCCCAGACTGCCCCTCCATCACTGCACCCCCCTGGGACTATCCCCCCTGTATCTAGAGCCTTCACCACTGGGCTGGCACATGTGCCTGCCCTGCAGAAACGGGGTGTCCTGTCCAGGGCAGCACAGTTCCCCCAAGGGACTGTCCCCTCCAGCATCCAGTCATCAACCCAGGGACTGCCCACTCCAGCACTCTGGCACCTACCAAGGGACTGCCCCCTCCCCCAGCACCAGTCTTCCATCCAGGGACTGTGCCCTAGTGTCTAGCTCGCATCCAGGGATTGCCTCCAGCCACCAGTCCCCCCCATCTAGAGTTTCCCCCATCCACCAGCTGCACTCCCCTCCCTGTGGCCCTAGCCCCCTGCACCCCCTCCCCATGCTCGCTGGTCTCCTACCTTGGCTGCCCGTAGCTGAGCTCTACAGCCTGCCCTGACCATCAGTGGCTGTGGTCCTACTGCCGGAGAGCATGTTCCAGCTGGGGTCACTGGACCCACAATTCTGCAGGGTGGGTGGGTGATGATCACTCTGGCCTCCTGCCGACGCTGCTGGATCCAATCCTGCTGGAGGGTAGGGGGCTGACGCCACTGGGCCCGATCATGCCCAGGGTAGTGCGGGGGGGCCGTGATGCTGGGCCTGATCCTGCACAACTCCATTTGTGCACCAACTCTGCCTGGGGCAGGTGTCCCTCCCACCCTACTCTAGTTACAGCCCTGAGAATGTCACATGGGCCACAGCTGCATGCTGATTTGGCCACAGGTTTAGAACCACTGCAAAGGAAGCTCACACAGTTCTCATTGGATCTCGGATGAAGGTTCAGGATTGGCATGTACCATGGCATGCATCAAGAGTCTCAGGGTGACACCAGGGGACATGGCCAAAACTTTGGTTTGTGTCTGCCAAATTCTCTGAGTGGGCTTTGCCAAGTAATGGAGTCACTACACTTCCCACTCGGACTGTGACTGGGATTGTTTTCGGCGTTGGCTTCCAGGATAGTGGATTCTCAAGTCCTATTGATTTCAGGAAGACCTAAGCATGTGCTTAAAGTTAGGCATATGCTTAAGCACCTTTCCTGAACCTGGGCCTAAATGTACAATATATTTTTTTCTTTAGCAGAGGATATCTGAAGAGGCAAAAATACTGCATGTTTAGGCCTAGCTTCAGGGCAAGTGCTGAAGCATAGGTCTAACATTTTAAGCATGTGCTCAAATCATACTGAAGTCAATAGGACTTAATAATGTACTTAAGTACTTTCCTTAAATACTATGGTGGGTACTATAGAAAAACCCTTAGATAAACCAAAATGAATAAAGAAATGGAATGAAAAGCTGTTCCAGAGAAGCATGCTGTGAAATCTGAAGGTAGAGAAATTTTCTTTTTCAGGATGTGAAAGCAAATGGAACACTGTTCATAGGCCAAATGTATGAAGGATATTTCTGAGTTTTTTTCCTATCCCCACACCTCTAATATTTCAATTGTGTTGAGTCTGATTAGCACGTTAATTCCATATAGACTTTTACCTTCAGCCCTGTGTTAAAACCCAGTCTCCTCAAACACTTCACTATGTCTCAGTCTTTGTATTATTGAAATATTCATTGTGAGAGATGTAACTTGGGCTGTTGCTAAATGATTGGTATTCGTGGCTGCTGCCTCTGAGGGGATTTGGTGAGATCAGCTTCATGTAAGAAGCAATTCTGACCAGGCTAGAATTCTTTAGTAATCTGTGGAAGCAGTTTTCTCATGGTTAGCACAATGGGCTGAATTATAAAAATAATAGAGTGGTTTTTGTTTCAGATGTCTTTTTATTGGAGTTCTATATTCACATTGTTTTGAATGGAGTAATGCAAAATGACATCTTTGCTGGATATATTAGAGACTGGCTAATGGTATTCTCATTACCAAACACACTTTTGCATAATACAGTTGATAACCTAATATCTTTCAAGCAAAACAAATCTCTAGGCTCTATTTGGGTTGCACATATCGATCCTCCTGCTTTACATACAAAGGTAGCTTTTCAGTAATTGATGTAAAACATTCTCTGGACACACTGAAACTGTTGCTATTGTTAACTGAACTTGTATAGAGGAGCCATGATTAAGCTATATTAATAGAACATTTATATTAACAGCAGGGTGACAGTAATAGATACCCATATCTTAATCACTACCTTGATATAACGCTGTCCTCAGGAGCCAAAAAATCTTACTGCATTATAGATGAAACTGTGTTATATCGAACTTGCTTTGATTCACCAGAGTGTGCAGCCTGCCTCCCTCGAGCACTGCTTTACTGCCTTATATCCAAATTCATGTTATATCGGGTCGCGTTATATTGGGGTAGAGGTGTATATAGACCTGCACCTGAATAGAGAGCCCATGGTTCCTTTCTCAATTTGTGCAACTTCACCAAATAGTATTGTTCACTGATAAACGGAATTTGGAATAATGTTATGGCAGAGTACAAGGAATGATAGTTTTGGGGAAAACAAAGGGTCTGAAAGGAGTTGCTGCCTTTTCTGGTGGATGTGTTTGTACGTTGGTGGTTTTATTTATTTATATATAAAATTGTGAGAATTTTATGTTCCTGAAAACATCGACATCTTAGTCTGCCCCTAAATGGAGAATTGGGGAGTTAGTGTTTTTCAATTGTTTGGTTACATTGTATCATAATAGGTAGAGCTGTGCTGTTAGCTAATACACACATTAGGCATAGTATATACTATGTTAATGGGTGTTATGTGTATAGTATTAATAGAAAGTGTTGGGAAGTTATGTTAACTGAATGTATTCTGTTCATCCATCTCAAGTGTCCTACAACACTTTGCAAAGCCAAGAGCTTAAGAGCCTGGGACTGGAGACTCTCAGGGCTGCCAGGCTCTTGGCTTTCAGTTAGCTCCGGGAGCCAGAAGCCTGGGAGCACAAGCTACCGAGGAGCCAGATGGGCAAGCTAGCAAGAAAACAGACCAGTTTCCTGTGGCAACAAGGCAGATTTTGAAACCCACATGTTTTCCACAGCAATGTCATTGAGAGCAAATGGTCTCAGTGGAATGTTTAGATTTCAGCAACTTGCAACGTTCCAATGGAGAATTCCCAAGCAGCTTTAATAACAGGGTTATCCCCACTTAGTCTGACTCTAAGTAAGAGGTGTCATTGAACCCAATGAGGGAAGAGCTATTTGTGGAGATGTGACTTCGTAAATTGCACCCAGTTAGTATGGGATGGGTGCCTTAGAAAATGCATCATTGATAGTATTAGATGCATATCAGTAAGCGATATAGCAGGCAGGCACAGTTGTAGGAAAGTGACCTTTATTAGGCCTGCTGAGTGACCAATGGTACATGACAAGGCTCCAGAGTTTGAGTGCAAGCAGCCCGTGTTCCAGCTTGAATCACTGAGCTCCTATTTCTCTAGTTTCTCTCCTGCTAATTCTTCTTCAATTCCACTCATCATACTACAATCTTATTATTCCTTGGGAAAGCTAAACACATAGGTTTCTGATAGGACCTGGACGTCACCTTTTTGTTACTGCTATGCTCCTAGCCATGGATATAATGGACCAAATTCTCTATTGGTGTAACTCTATTCACTTCAATGGAGTTACTTTAACAGAACATTTTGGGCCAGTGGTACACTGGAAAGGAAACTCATCCCATGTGCAACCAGAAGTGAAACCCACAAGGGTGTGATAATGACAGATCCCTAGGAACGCAATGGGCTTTATGTCTGGAGGTATAAGAGTTATATTTTCCTATTTGGTAAAACCCTGATTTAAACATCCTCACCTGTGTTGCTAATAGCCATTAAATTAAATGGCTCAGAGGGCCAAATTCAGCTCTCTCACTGATGTAAATCTGCAATGAACCCAGTGATGACAATGGCATTACACTGAATTTGCACCTGTAGAGCTGAGAGCAGAATGTAGCCCTTGTTTTGGTTATTTCTTGCTATATGTGACTGAGATGTCCTCAGTGATGTCAGTACAATGCCGGGGAAAAGTTTGCTTGTTAATTGGAGCTCCCTCTAGCGTCTATTTGGTTCTCTCTGTAGCAGCAGCTCACAAAATTCCTCCCATTAATACTGGGGAATAGCTGTTGCTTGGATTTTTATTTATTTTTAATTGTTTACTGATAATGTAGTGACTCTTTAAATTTAAAGATCTCTAAAATCCCCAGGTTTCCCCCTGTCTAATTCTAATTACTTCAAAACAGGTTGGAATTTGATGGCTTAGTAAAATGGTTGGCCCTTTTAACCCTGGCACAGTTGAGAATGATTTGGAAGATTCAGATTACATGAAACTCTATTAACTTTATGGGCATGCGTGGGTAATTATATTAAATGGAGAAAGAAGTGAGATGTGTTTTAAAAATTGTAAGTAAAAGCTATTTTATTTGTTACAGTGTGAAGCCTAGTCTACACACAGGTTTTAGAACCGTTATAACTATTAGTTTGAGGTGTGACTATTTTTTTAACATAACATAACAGCCACATGGGTCCATTTTCATGACTGAAGGCTAAGGGTATGCAGTGTATCCTTTTTTTATATTGAATAATACCTGACTTCATGATTAGCCCCATTAAAATGAACAGGAATGCTCTTGAAGTCAGGTACTGCCTCATGACAAGGTGGCAGAATCAGTCCAAAAATTATCTGCATGTTGTCTAAGGACAGCTGAAGCAGGGGCAAGGCTGGGATGTAACCCATAACCCAACTTACTAGGGCTGGCAGAAAAGGAAAGGTTGCAAATGTCCTAGGTGTAGTGGCTTAAGTTGTTACACTTGAAGGTGAAACAGAGAAATTCCTAGGTTGGCCCCTAGTCTGTTTCTCTCTGGTAATTAGGTGAACTGTAGGTTTCCTGCTCAGGATGAGTCCATAGTGTGATTTGTAAGGGGCCCCTCCCTGTTGGCGCTCCACTGCTGCAACAGTACAATCTGCCAAAGAAAATGTACTCCCCAAATTGTTTTTAGGTAGCATGATTTTTAAGCCAATCATAGTTTCGGGACACTGAGTCACAATTTTGAATGGCTGGAGTTGGCAATACTGCATTGTTAGCGTACCATACTCACTGGTTTTACATGTTGAAAGCACAAAAAGTCACAATCAGCCCTTCCTCTTTCCAAGGTAGGTAGACTGAGCTCAGTGAATGTAACACATCAGAATCTTTCAAATGAATCCTTAAAAATGGGCAGATTCTCCTTTCATCACACCAGTGTCACTCTGTGGACTTCACTGGAGTTACTCCTGATTTACACTGGTGTCAGAATCAGGCCCCCTATTTAAAGTCCTATGGCTCTTACCATAAAGGCAGGGGTTTACCCTGGCATTCCTAGCCAAAGTGTTCCCCTTACTCCACTGTTGTGTGGTGTGCTGGTGAGTTGCTGCCCATTTCAGTAGTGCTGAATGTGTCCTGGGCTTCAAGATGGAAGGTGCTGAGTATGAGCATGTTTGACTATTATTAGAATCAGTGGAAGACCCAAGCTCAGGCAGCGGGGAGAGACTCTCACTAGCAAAGCAAGGTGAGTTTCAGAGTTTCTCTCTAATTGTGAGGATGAAAATGGAAAAGAGGAGTTGAATTTTGGTAGGTATGGGAGAGGCAAGAGACAGAAGTAGGTGAAAATAGAGAGGAATGGGTGGGAGAGAGCTTGTGAAGCATAGGGGGTTGGAAGGGGATCCAGGACTTTCTAGAATCAAGGGGCAGCAGAATCTCTCTTGCTAGCCATGTAAGTGCAAGGAGTGAAAGTATGCATTAGACAGGTAAAGCATAGAGTTTAATAAGAATGTTGATAATCACCAATGGGGCAGAGATGATGATGTGATGGCAACTCAGTGTGTGCTAAAGTAAATGAGAAAGAAAATAAGAGTCAAATAGATCTTAAAAGGAAAAACGAAGTTAGCCCAGCACAAAGCTAGCCCAGTACAATCATTTTTCATGATCTGTGGCTTTCATAAATGCGTACTAGGCAACACAGCCGTCATGGAGCGCTGAGAAGGAGAGTACAGTAATGAGGTGCCCTCACAGTGGCAGCTGGCTGGAACCAGGAAAGGCCAGGCCATCATTTCTCAACACCAGAAGCCCAGATCAATGGAATGCTGCACAGGCTTGACAAGTGAAATGATAGAAAGGAGCCTTAATTGGAATTCACAATGGAGTGAAATACCCTGGCTAGATTTATGAGGCTTCCCCACTTTTGAACAGCTTCATTTCTGTTTTCCTGCCATTGGAAAAGGAGACCGCAGCCATTTCAAATCCAGCCCCTCCTGTGGCCTCCTGAACTCTAGCTCCTAATTTATTTATCTACACTGGTGCAGTTAAGCGCCTCTCGAATATTTATTTCTGCTGCTGTTTACTTGTATTCTAAATACTAATCTTTGCTCCTCTACAGCCTCCTAAGCTCCCATACACCGGCTCTTCCCACCAGAGCCGGAGGAGCAATTTCACAGTTTTAACTAGATGTTATCATCATTTCTATTTTAATGTGTTATTGCTAATTTGCCTCCTGAGTCCCCTAACTTCCAATTGAATGGAGCTCAAGGGCGGCCTTCCTTTTTTAAAAAAAAATTTTTTTATAAAGGAAAAGACATAAACAAAGAGAGGAAATAAATATCAATACCTAAGCAGCTCCAGAAGTAAGGCAGCAGAGAGACGGTCTATGGCCTCTTCCACTGACTGGCAGTATCTTTCCCTCTTTTATACTGCACTGGAGTATGTAGCCTGGCTTCGTCCGGTAATCTGGGACTTCTCCATGTGCTCTGCACAATTTGTTTAACTCCTCCTGTCCCAGCAAGGAAACAGAAGAAAAGGCAACAGGACTTCAAGGGGCCTTGAAGACACAGGCCCAGAACCTCAAAGGCATTCAGGTGCCCATTGAAATCAATGGGAGATAGGCACCTAAATACCTCTGAGCAGCTGGCCCAAAGTGGACAGAGATGGAGGGGAAGTGTTTCGCACCTTATTTTTATTGAGGGGCTTCTGTGCCCCTATGAATCATTGCAAGAGCACAGGTCCACCCTTGTCACACCACCCCCATCCATTTCCTCCCTGCCTTGGGCTTGCCATCACCCTGCTGTGAACTCCTCCAGCTCCTAGGTTGTGTAGAGATGGTAGAGCTGGCTCTGTGCCTAGCCTAGGGGCCTCCTGCACTGGGGGTATTCCCATAGAGGACTTACATGTGCCCTACGGCTCCATGGGCTCAAGCCACACAAGTCTAGCACTAAGGTAAGCTTTTAAAGACTTCCACAATGAGAGTCAAGTTGGATAGGGTGTGACAGGGCAATACCCTGTCCCCACTCTCTGATGCCCCCTAAACTGCTCAGACCCACTTTCTTTTAGTGTTCGGTCTGTATTTTATTCTAAACCCTTCCACCAACACCTGTACAGCAACATCTTCATTTTTAATCCTTGCATTTACCAGTCCTGCTTTACCACAGCCCTAGGAGGAAAGGTGCTCTCCCCACCTTGGGTGCTCTTTCCCTCCGGCCAGTCACACTCATGGTCCCCCTCCCTCCACTGTAACACTTCCTTCCCGGCTTTTATCAGGATAGCCAGGGGAGGCCTAATTGGTTCCTTACCTCCCCCAGCCTCTCTTGCTGATTGAGCAATTAATTAATCAGCCCCCACGGGGAAAATAATTGTGGCTACAATGATCAGAGTGCTGACCAACCAGTCAGGCCTCAGCACTCTGTCACAGAGGAGTTGTGACAGAATGCAGCCCTGTGTTCACGCCCTATAAACCATTGTAATAATATTTGTACAAAATATGCCTTGAGAGGTCTCATCTGAAAACTAATAACTTGCTGGTCAATAATATCATGGGTGACTTGTATGCAGCAGTATTATATGTAAAGTTAAGAACATACACTGAAATCATGACTTTACCAGATAAGTCTGAGGAGGGGGGTCAAGCAGTTTCAGAAAGACAAAGGATGAGCTGATGCCCCATGTCACGTGCCATCAGAATTGACGGGCCATCACCTATCAAGTGGCTACTTTTTGGCAAGAAAGAGGGAGCAGGAACAAACAGACCTGCATCTTAGCAAACAAGAGCATGGAACTTCTTTCACCACCAGACTTCTTGCCTGTGTCCTCACAGTGGGCATGACCTATGTCTAGGCATAACTCTCAGGAAAATGCATTTCAAAGGGTGACCGAACTATAAAAATGAGGGGCTAACATGCTCCAAGTTCTCACTCCTTGTCCATCTCTCTCAGTTTCACCTAAGAAGACAAAAGAAACAATGGTTGAACTGCGGGAGCAGATCCTGGCCTGAGAGTTTGGTCCACAATGTTATTGGAAATATGGAAAGGGGACTTCACCTTGAATCAAGTCTAGTTTCTTAAGTTTAGTGCTAGGAAGCACTTTATCTTTATTTCTCTTGATGCCATTTCTGACATCAATGCGTTAGGTTTTAAGTGAAGACCTGCATATCTCCTTGTAGTTAAATAAAAACAGGGGAGAGGCAGTGTAAGCTCATCCCACACATTGACCCTAACCTGTGAGAATCAGCCCTTCCCTTCAAAGACCACCTCTGGAGGCAAGAGGGAAATCAGTCTCCCTGCCCCCTTCATTCCTTGTCCCCTCCATGGGCCACAGGGGCCAATTAGTGCCAGCTGCTGTGGTGGTTTTTCTTAACTGGACTGTAGTCTATTAGGAAGTGAGCTGATACGCCCCCCCCCCTCCCCACAACTCATTAGTGATGTGTGATACCATGCAATTGTGGCTGTGGTGCTGGATTGGAGCTCAAGACCTGGATAGGCAAAGCTCTGTAGAGATGGCCTGAGTCAGCCAATACTCTACAGCCCTCATGTTGACTGCTCACAACTGGAGCCCTGCTCTAGTGCTTAGGAAGCCAGGAACATCTAGGTGTGTGACCGGCCACCATAAAGGCCTTGCATATGAGTTCTCTGAAAATATATAATGCCTGAATGGTTGGGCATTTGGGCCTCCGATCAACCTGGCCAGCCCCAGCCCAGTTTTCCCTGTCAGCTGTGTAGGGGTGTAGCATCAGACAGGAAAGGGTTAAGGAGTATAGTGTACATACACCTGGGCTCTAACCTATCAAGCCTAGCTACAGATAGATATAAAAAAAGGACTGAGCAGTGGTAGTTCATACAAGGAGTTTAGCTTGGTTGTAGGCTGTGCCAACCCATAAAAAATACCCCACTCAGGTGCCAACCACCACCTTTACACTTCACCAGGCTGCAGTGCAAACGGATTGCATTTCCCGTGCTGACAGGGTGAGGAGACATGATTCCTAATGCACATTGTGTGTGGCAGCTACAGACACAGCTTTGAAGTCAATGAGGCTACTGTTCTGTGCAAATTACACACCAGTTACTGAAAACCCCCTTTGCTGAGTTTTAACTGTGCTGGAATGGAGCCTGGTTCGCAATCTAGCTGCAGTTAGCATTGGAGCCTTCAAACCTCTACAAAAACTCTTTTTACGAAATCTGTTTGTGTTTAGCTAACAGGCAATACAACTGCCGTCCTCTTCAGTTCACATGAATTATGTAACTCCCTTCATTGAGGATATTGCACAGACATTCTTGCGTCAAGGTCCTAGGACCAATTCTATTCAATTTATTCATAAATGATCTGGAGAAAGGGGTAAACAGTGAGGTGGCAAAGTTTGCAGATGATTCTAAACTACTCAAGATAGTTAAGACCAAAGCAGATTGTGAAGAACTTCAAAAAGATCTCACATAACTAAGTGATTGGGCAACAAAATGGCAAATGAAATTTAATGTGTATAAACGTAAAGTAACACACATTGGAAAAAATAACCCCAACTATACATACAATATGATGGGGGCTAATTTAGCTATAATGAGTCAGGAAAAAGATCTTGGCGTCATCGTGGATAGTTCTCTGAAGATGTCCACGCAGTGTGCAGAGGCGGTCAAAAAAGTAAACAGGATGTTAGGAATCATTAAAAAGGGGATAGAGAATAAGACTGAGAATATATTATTGCCCTTATATAAATCCATGGTACGCCCAGATCTCGAATACTGTGTACAGATGTGGTATCCTCACCTCAAAAAAGATATTCTAGCACTAGAAAAGGTTCAGAAAAGGGTAACTAAAATTATTAGGGGTTTGGAGAGGTTCCCATACGAAGAAAGATTAAAGAGGCTAGGCCTCTTCAGCTTGGAAAAGAGGAGACTAAGGGGGGATATGATAGAGGTATATAAAATCTTGAGTGATGTGGAGAAAGTGGATAAGGAAAAGTTATTTACTTATTCCCATAATACAAGAACTAGGGATCACCAAATGAAATTAATAAATAGCAAGTTTAAAACAAATAAAAGGAAGTTCTTCTTCACTCAATACACAGTCAACTTGTGGAACTCCTTACCTGAGGAGGTTGTGAAGGCTGGGACTATAACAATGTTTAAAAGGGAACTGGATAAATTCATGGTGGCTAAGTCCATAAATGGCTATTAGCCAGGAAGGGTAAAGAATGGTGTCCGTAGCCTCTGTTCATCAGAGGATGGAGATAGATGGCAGGAGAGAGATCACTTGATCATTGCCTGTTAGCTTTACTCCCTCTGGGGCACCTGGCATTGGCCACTGTTGGTAGACAGATACTGGGCTAGATGGACCTTTGGTCTGACCTGGTACGGCCGTTCTTATGTTCTCCTTGCATCCCCCTGCAAAGGCCTCAATTCCTCCCCCCCCCATCCTCACCCCATCCCCACCTATGGGCACAGTACTTGACCAGCCATAGGGCTCTCCCCTCCTCTCACTCTCCCCCCCCACAATCCAGTTCATTCCCCTTCCACATGCATTGACCCCTGCATTGATCCATGTCACATCCACATCACTCTTGCGATGCATAGGCTCCACTGTGCTCTCCTCCCCCACCTCAATACACAGATCATTCCCTTCCCCATGCACAAATGCCAGCACTGTTCCTGGTCATGCCTAGGTTATTTTCACTATGTACTGCCTCCACTGTACTGTTCCTAGTCAGGCACACGTTACTGTCCATCCATAGCCTCTCACACTCTACCCCCTCTTTATGAGCATTCCTTCATGTCCCCGTGATCTTTAACCATTGTTTTCCCTCTATAGCATCGTCCCAGTCCACTTGAGTCATAGTCAGCTCCCAGGGCTATAATAATGTTATCAAGAGGAAGTGGAAAAAAACAAATCACAAAGCAACTGAAAACACCAACTGCCTCTGTTACTCATTGAACTTCCTGGCCCTAAAACCCTACAGATTTATTGAGTTTTACCCTGGATTTATTTTTCTAATGGAACAGGGGAAAGAAAACATAAAGCGTCATTTGCCTCCACCCTGAGTGAAGTCTAGGCCTATGCATGGACCCTTACAGAATCAGGAGTTTAGATATTAATGAAGTAACTGACCCCACACTGACACAGATCTGTGAGATCAAACATGCCTGAGGGAGGGGGAGTTCCACAAAGTCCACAAGCAACTCTCCATACCTGTATCATGCCCCTCTGTGTTGGAAGCAGCTGAAATGCTCCAGCAGGAACGTCCTCACCAGATAAGCCACTGGAAAGCACTTTTTCTCCCCACCACCTCCCTCTATGAGCCCCCACCACCTGCATTGTTCTCTATTTTACATGTCCCAAAAGGGGATACAAGAAGCATCAGTCCAGCCCAGAAGAAACAAATGCTAATCAAAGCCTTTTAATGCTGCCCCTCCATCAGCCAGAAAGGCTGCTGCTCAGAGGAGTTCCTTTCCTTGCAGGAACTAAGCAGGTAATATTGATTCAGCCTTTCTCCAGCCCTCTGGGGAGCAAGAGCCTGGGACCTGTAATTGAACCTGACATGCCCATATGGTAGTGCGGAGCGCTAAGCCCCTCGCCCACAGTGCTAGCTCAGGGGATGCTTTTCTCTCTGTGTTCTGTCATTAATAATTCATTTGGCATATTATGTAATGACTTTCTTGATCATTACGAATTCATTTGGGGCTAATGTGCATGTCATATCCACTGCTATGGGAGACAGTAAGGCAAAACAAACCAGCCAGCCAACCGGCATCTTTCTCACGCTGCTTTATTCATTGGTATGTCATTGCTTTGCTGTTGGTTGATTTTTCAATTAATCTTTTCAGGGTTGGGTTGCATTTATTAATATCTTTTGGGGTTGTCATTATTATTTTGAACCTTTATTTCCATCTGTTTCTCCATGTCTCACTGCTGGGCATTTGACAGATAGATCAACATATCATTCGGTCAGACAGGCATTTTCTCCCCTGAGTATCAGAAACAGGTGTGCCAGTGACTACAAAAGGATAGCTCTAGGGACAGATTTTCAAAAGAATCTCATTTATCACTTAGGCCCCACAATAAATGCCCAGATTTTCAAAATTCTCAGTACTCTTGGAGCTCAGCTCATTTGAAAAGCTGGCCATTAAGGAGTTAAGGACGGGTGAATGTCTCAGTATAATTATGATCTAGGCTGATCTTCTGCTGAGCTCACCATGGAACAAGAGAGCAGAAACAGTGCAAGAATCCTCTACTCACAGCTCCCTATCAATGTCTCATTCACTGGACCAGCTCTAAGAATGAGACAGAAGTATAGGATCGAAATAGTCTTATATAGTCTTTGGCCTCTCTGCTGAGGTTCTGACAATGGTGCTAGTTCTGACGGTGCATGTTTGTGATGTGGCCATCTGTCCATTAAAAACTGGGCTGAGACCATCAACCCATTTCCACATAAACCACTGATCACCTACAGATGGTATTGACTTTCAGTCATCGCTATATGGGGTTGGAACTGAACCAATGACTTAGAGGTGAAAGGCCCTGTAGTTTATTGCCAGTCCCTGAGCTATCCCTTGCCACCTTCTACTCTTAAAAAAAAATAAAAAAGAAAAGAAAAAATAGCTCTTAAGACATCGTATCATGTGATTTGATAGTTGCAATGCAGTGGTTAGGATACTAGCCAGGGACTCAAGAAACCTGGGTTCAATTGCCTGCTCTGCCACAGATGTCCCATGAGACTTTGGGCAAGTCACTTAGGCCTAGCTCCTCAAAGGTACCTCAGCACCTAGCTCCCTCTGCTTTCAGTGAGACTTAGGGCTAGAGTACAGTACCGCGTTACATCAGCACAGCTGCATCGATGCAGCTGCACCGCTGTAGCATCTCTGGTGAAGAAGCACTACGCTGATGGGAGAGCGCTTTCCTGTAAGCATAATTACTCCACCTCAGTGAGAGATGGATGCTATGTTGGTGGGAAAGCGTTTCCTGCTGACTTAGTGCTGGTGTGGACAGAGCTCAAGTTGATGTCACTTGTGTCACTTGGGGGGGTGTGGTTTTTTCACACCCCTGAGCGATGTAAGTAACAGGTACTTAAATGGTAGTGTAGACAAGCCCTTAGTCTTTCTGTTCCTCAGATCCTCATCAGTAAAATGAGAATAATAATGCTTTCCTATCACACAGATGTGCTGTGAGGATAATACATTAACCACTGTGAGGCACTCAGATACTATGGTAATGGGGCCTGGCATGGGCTGGCCTGTCAGGCCCTCTGAGGAAAGTTGGGCTCAGCACTGCCGGTGACTTAGCAGCTATTCCTGTGCATCACTGGTGAACTAGCAACATGGGACTAATTAGCAATCATGGCTGAACCTGCTATGGAGATTTAATTGTGATGACTGACCCCAGCTGCAGGGAATCAGGCAGTACTATTTAAATAAAGCTGAGGCTGCATTATGCATGTCATGCATGCTGACTGACTATGGGGGAAAGAGCTGCAGTTTGGGGCTAACTGTGTGTGAGGAGCTGACCTACAGGAGTAGAGTTAACTCCTGTGGTGGGCCCCTGAAACCAGTTGCCAGGTGTTCAAGGCAACAGTCCTGGGACTGGTGTTCTGGAAGGAGAACAAGGAATAAGAGACCCACAGGGAGCCATGCAGGCTTCTGTGAGGGAGCCCTGAGACAGGGCGTACAAGGAGCAGCAAGATCCCTAAAGGAAGCTGCCAGAATCACTGGGGAAGGGAGGCAGTGGGAGAATCCTACTGAGGAGGAATAAAGATAAAAGAAGCTTTGAAGGAGTCAGGAATCAGAGGACTTCAGTGGAGCCTGAGGGGCAGGAGAATTAATTAGTTTGAATATTTGTTTTAGACTTTCAGTTAGGCCTCTTGTTATCTGGAAGAGGGCTGAATTTTATGTGACCTAGCCAGAGGGCCAGGCCATGGAAGACCCCAAGAGAGATAGGCCATCACAGGGCCAAAAAATGCTCAAAGGGGGTGCAAGAGGCAAATTTCTGTAATACTTTCTCCAGGCACAATGGGGTGCCAGTAATGGTGAGTATGCACCATTACAGAGTCATTTAGGTACTCAAGAGAGAGAGTCCCCAGTTCTTTGAGATTTAGGGCTAAATTCCTTCCTTTGTGGCCCTCAGTGAGGAAATTCTTCCTACCCCAACATCTGAAAATGCCACTTACTAAGGTTAAAAGCGATTGTCATTTCCCCCATAGTCAGGCTCAGAAGATGTGCACCTGTGTGAACGGACGCAGAGACTGTACAAAGAGAGGCACTCCATGCACACAGAAAACTCATCCATAACAATGAGCTGCCTGATGTACTGTGATGGTGTAAATAAATCCCTATGGAGCGGCTGAAGTGTTTGCAAAAATCCTGGTAGTAATATGTTCTGGGTAAAGAGCTTTCTGGGGAGTGAAGTAGCTCAGGTTCCATGATATATAGGGTCTGAGAGGCCACAACAGTGTTGTCATAATTCAGTGTTTTTGCTTGAAAATAAATCTTGCCACAAGTGGCATGAAATGAGGAAAGGAAGAGGCAGGGGAGAGGAAAGAGATTTCACAGGCGAGAAAGGGATAATTGCTGTTGTGCGCTGATTTTTGTCTTAATTCAGTTCTTATATTTTGCAGACACTCCCTCCTCATCCCTCCTCCCCCGTGTCCTTTGGACAGTGGTTTTCTAGGTTCCTTATATACTAAGGTGTGAAGCTCTGTGAATGTCCCTGTGGATGCTTCTTTGATCCCATGTAGCTCACTATGAAAGGAAGGTAGGTCTGGTGGTTAAGGCCCTGGACTGGGACTCAGGAAGTCTGGATTCAGTTCCTGACTGCTACAGTCTCCCTACATGACTTTGGACAGGTCGTTACTCTTTCTCCCACCCTTGGTCTGTCTTATCTGTGTAGTTCGTTAGCTCTTTTCAGGGCAGGAGTGGTCTCTTCCTACATGTGTGTACAGCATGTAGTGCAACATGGCCCTGATCTCAATTAGCATCGTTAGGTGCTACTTTAATATAAATGGCGGCTACTACTAATCATCATTGTGAGTGCTTGTGACAGGCAGTGGAAGACTCTAGGGATTGGGAATGACATATAGAAGCTTTCCATACCAATTCAATGCTGCTTGTTTGACCTTTGTAAAATGAGGTGGTGGGTTTCAGTCCACCACTTGTTCAATGTAGTCTTGCACCCCTGCCCTGAGCCCCTCCTGCACACCAAGCCCCTTCCCTGAGCTCTCTCATAAACCCTGCATCCCTCCTCTGCCCCAATCCCTTGTCCTGAGCCCCGTCCTGCACACTGCACGCCCTCACACACCCCACATTCCCTCCTGCACCCCAACCCCCTGCCCTGGCCATGCATACAATTTCCCCACCCAGATGTGGTCCTTGGCCCAAAAAGTTTGCCCACCCCTGCTGTAAACTAAGGACTGATCCTACAGTCCCTACTGAATTTAATGCTTAACACCACCTGTGACGTCACTGGAGACAATGGGACAACTCCCAGTAGCAAGCACTAGGGGTGATATTCAGGCCTGCTGCAGAGGGCTGTCATAGCACTAAGGCCACGTCCACACTACAGAGTAAAATCGAAATTAATAAAATCGATTTTATAAAACAGGTTTTATAAAATCGATTTTACGCGTCCACACTAGGGCACATTACTTCGGTGGTGTGCGTCCATGGTCCCAGGCTACCATTGATTTCCGGAGTGGTGCACTCTGGGTAGCTCAGTAAAAGAATGGGACCAATAACTTCGATTTCCGTCCACACTAACCCTGAATCGATATAGTAATATCGATTTTAGGGTTACTCCTGTCGTTGAGCAGGAGTACAGAAATCGATTTTAAGACCCCTTAAAATCGATTTTAAGTGCCTTGTAGTGTGGACGGGTACAGCGTTAAATCGATTTAATGCTGTTTAAATCGATTTAACACTGTAGTGTGGACCAGGCCTCAGGCATGGCACAGGGGAGCCATGGGTAGCCAGCTCTGCTGGGATGCCTGCTTACCCCTAGCTGGTATGAGAGAGGCTGGGGACTAGTGAGGAATGCCACACCAGAAGGGGGTTGGCTGGAGGCATGTCAGGAGAGGGACCACAAAATTCATATTTATGAGGATACTATGGACCACTCCCAGCTGGCTCCAGGGGGTATTCCAGCCTAGAAGCTTGACTAGCAGATATGTGGGAGAGGAGTGGGGCCAATGCAGGAGGCTCACTCACTGGTCCAGAGTGGGACAGTGTATGGATTTAACTGCTCCAATGTCTCCTCACTCCACT
The DNA here is from genome assembly GCF_025201925.1 of Gopherus flavomarginatus. Lineage (NCBI taxonomy): Eukaryota > Metazoa > Chordata > Testudines > Testudinidae > Gopherus > Gopherus flavomarginatus. The sequence goes on along the minus strand of NC_066617.1, from coordinate 102,423,148 downwards.
TGCATAGAGCCCATTTAATTGGGCTTTATGTTGGTGAACAGTAGATTTTGCCCATCTTCTTCTTTCTCTATCCTCCTGCACCCTCAGGTGCATTGGGCATCTATCCCAATTTCTGCTGTTTATTTTGGTTTTGTGATGGTCTGCTCAGGCTTCTGAGGGTATGTCTACACTACGAAATTAGGTTGATTTAATAGAAGTCGATTTTTTTAGAAACCGATTTGATACAGTCGATTTTGTGTGTCCTCACTAAGTGCATTAAGTTGGCGCTGTGCATCCACAGTACGAACGCTAGCATTGACTTCTGGAGTGTTGCACTGTGGTAGCTATCCCTATATTTCAGGCCTGCCTGAAATATCATGTGAGCTGGAGGCTTTTGCCTCAGCCTGCTCTCCCAGCCAGCAGCACCATGTGGTTGCACCTATCCCAGCCTACCCCTTGCTTCCATGGCTCATGAACCTGGACAGTAGTAAGGAGCAGTTCAACTAAAGGCTGAGCAAGTGCAGAATGGTGGTAGAATGTGCATTTGGATGTTTAAAATCTTGCTGGTCTTGTTTGCTGACTAGGCTGTTCGTGATTAGAAGAGCATAGCAAGGTGCGCTGCGCACCACAGAGACTTTGACAACCAATTTCATAAATTCGGTGTGACAGTTGTGTGTGTTTTTCCTTGATGCAAACCCGCTCCCTTTGTTGATTTTAATTCCTGGTAAGCCAACCCTCTAAGCCATGTCATGAGTTGCCCCTCCTTCCGTGACAGCAACGGCAGACAATCGTTTCACGCCTTTTTTTCGTGCAGATGTCATACCATGGCAAGCATGGAGCCCACTCAGATCACCATGGCAATTATGAGCACTGTAAACACCCCACGCATTATCCTGCAGTATATGCAGCACCAGAACCTGCAAAAGCAGGCGAGGAGGTGACAGCAGCATGGTGATGAGAGTGATGAGGACATGGACACAGACTTATCTCAAAGTACAGGCCCTGGAAATATGGACATCAGGGTAGTAATGGGGCAGGTTCGTGCCATGGAACGCTGATTCTAGGCCTGGGAAACAAGCACAGATTGGTGGGACCACAGTATTGCAGGTCTGGAATGATTCTCAGTGGCTGCAAAACTTTTGCTTGCATAAGGGCACTTTCATGGAACTTTGTGACTTGCTTTCCCTTGCCCTGAATACCAAGATGAGAGGAGCCCTCACCGTTCACAAGCGAGTGGTGATATAGCCCTCTGGAAGCTTGCAATGCCAGACAGCTACTGGTCAGTCAGGCATCAATTTGGAGTGGGCAAATCTACTGTGGGGACTGCTGTGATCCAAGTAGTCAACAAGATCACTGAGCTGCTGCTATCAAAGATAGTGACTCTGGGAAATGTGCAGGTCATAGTGGATGGCTTTGCTGCAACGGAATTCCCTAACTGTGGTGGGATGATAGATGGAACGTATATCCCTATCTTGGGACCAGACCACCAAGGCAGCCTGTACATGAACCGAAAGGGGTACTTTTCAGTGGTGCTGCAAGCACTGGTGGATCACAAGGGACATTTCACCAACATCAATGTGGGATGGCCGGGAAAAGTACATGATGCTCGCATCTTCAGGACTCTGGTCTGTTTGAATAGCTGGAGAAAGGGACTTATTTTCCAGACCAGAAAATAACTGTTGGGGGATGTTGAAATACCTATAGTTATCCTTGGGGACTCAGCTTACCCCTTAATGCCATGGCTCATGAAGCCGTACACAGGCACCCTGAACAGTAGTCAGGAGTTTGGTAAAATTGAGCTTCTCTTATCGGGAGACGTCCAGTGCTGGAGTAGCAGGAGGTAGTGCAACTCACATCTGATTTGCACTAATGCATCAGTGTATGAGAAGCTTGAACAGAGGGCATAAGTACTGATGTGGGTTCCCCAGTTGCATGAACCCTGGACTCACTTTATAAAAGTTTCCTCTGTGTGATACCTCTTCATTCAGCAAGAAGATGGACGTGCTGCTGGAGTCTCACAGATGAATCTGTTCTAAAAAATCCCGCTGGTCTGGCAGACAGTATTGTTTTACTAGCACAATTTTTTACATCATATCCTTATAAAATATTCTGCTGATCAAGAAGTACCTGCAGTATTCATAGGGAAGAATTTTTACCTTTCAATGATAGCCTCCTGAATCAATTTCTTTTAGAGCAGAATGATTCTAAAATTTAAAATGGATGTCCAGAGTTTTCAATGAGTGAATAAGATGAACAACTGTGCTTCTATGGATATTGTATTACGCATCTCAATGCTCTATCCCGAATACCAAACACTTCTGAAAAAGCTGAGCCATTAGTAGGGTCAGACACCGTGTGCGCATGGTTGCTCTACACAGTTCTAGCAATGCATTTCTGGCTTGACCTGAAGTTTACTGCCTGTTCTAGTCCTGAAAACCCTTTCTCTCCCATAGCTCTGCTAATATACCTCAGATCTGGCCTGCAGAAACTCCTGCTATTACTGTCCAAGGTTCCTTCCACCCATAGCTCTGACAGTGCCCTCCTGTGCTATCCCGTCCTGTCCCGTAGCACCCTGTGCTACTCTCTATTTTATTAAAGACCATGCAGCCTGGCTGCCATGAGATGCTCCCTTTGGTGCTTGCTTGCTATTGCCCTGGTGCTCCTGGCTCTGCTGCTTGCAGCTGGGCTATGTGGGGAGTGTCTAGCTCCAGAGGGCATCACTGGCTGGCACCAGGTTCCTTCAGGGGAGAGGCAAGAGTATGTCAGGGTGCAGTTTGTAGCTGTGCCACCCACACTGCCTGGGGAGCGCCTGGCTGTGCAGAGGCAGCCTGGCTTGGGGAGCAGGGCAGGGAGGGCTGCCAGACAATGCCCAAGCTCCCCTATCGCGAAGAGCCAGGGGTCTGAGCATGTTGTGGAGCTTCCCCCAGCTTCCGATCTGCCAGCTCCTGGCTGGAGGTGATGGTTTCCAAACTGTGGGGCGCAATATGCTTGCTCACCCTGGGTGCTAAAATGCCTAGTTATAGCTCTGCTTTTCAGGGCAGAACTGTCAATTACTCTGTGTACAAACAGTGCCCAGTCCAATGGGGTCTCAGCTGGAGTCTTTAGGGAGTGCTGTAATACAAATATCAATGTAAATGTGCTACTGTCCTAAATCAAACAGCAAAACTACCCAAGGCATCCATGAACTATTACACACTCCCCAGAAGTCAAATAACTTTTCATGATCCATATAAATACCTTTTAAGATGTTTGACAGTATTTTCTACTCTTTTTTTACCCAGTGCCCCTCAGCTGCATTAATAATGCAGTCAGGAGGGGAAAATAGCAACTTAGTCATTCTTTGTCTATTCCTCTAGCCATTGATCATCTACTTCATTTTATCCCTACCTTTATAAAAGCTTTTTCCTTTGCTGGCCATTGGAATATGAAGAACAGAGCTGGCTGAAATTTTTTTTTAACTATAATTTTAACCAAAAAAACCTACATGAAAATTTGTGACAAAAACATTCCTAGAAATGTTTCAATTTTTTTTAATCAGCTATACAAATGGTTGACATTTTGTCTACATTTCTGGAAATTTTCTTAAACTCTTACTTCCCCCTCCCCCTCCCACCAACTCTAATAAATATGTATCCAACCTGACTCATTCTAAGCAGATTCTGACCTTTTCTGAGTAGTTGTTGCTTGTCTGATGCATATCCTTCCCTCCTTTACAAAAAGGAAGCTGTATGTTCTGGACTGATACCTTGCCGTTGTTCCTTGGTAGTGTGTTAGTCTCTAACACTAAGCTAGCTTTTTGGATACTGTCTCCACTAAGGACTATTTTCAAGACCACCAGGACTCCACAGACGCTGGATGAAGAGGTGGTTTCCTTGGAAAGGAGTTTCTAGGGGAAAGATCAGTTAGCACAGGCTACTTAGTTGAGTCCCTGAAACAGTTCTTCAGGGTAAGCTTCTTCAACTGTTTTCCCCTAGGGATGCTGAGTCCCCTTTGGTTTCTTACATGAAACTTGTTCTCACAATCATCCACTTAGCTCTTAAGAACAGTGTTATCTGTCATCTTGGCGGTTATAATAACTTTGTATCCTGAGTCAGAAGTCTGCATTTATCACTCACGGGTCTAGCCCTTGAATATTGGCCTCTCTTATCTCTGTTATTTTTGTCAATGGCACTTAGAGTCCTGAACTCGTCTAGTTACTTGGGTAAACATTATTTTCCTTTATCAGTTGTGTCCTCAGGCCCTTCAAGGCTCACATCTGAGAAGAGTGTGCATCTCTCTTTCTCTGCCAACCAATCTTGAGAGGCTGACCTACCAGTTTAAAAAAAAAACATCTTTGGGCAGAGGGATCTTTCTTCTGGGCACGTTAGTGGCTAGATCCTTTAGGCACAGATCTGAGCAAAGGGTGGTGCATGAATTTTGTTGCCTCATGAATAACCCTGGAACATTGTGTTTCTGATGCAATGTGACCGTCCCCAGGGTACGCAGGATTGTGAGGCACTTCACCACCATTTCTCCTTAGAGTGAGGAAGTCTTGTCTGTGCTTGCTGTGGATCAGATCCCTGAAATCATTCACCTCTGGCAACACAAGCGCTGCCTTCCAGGCCTCTTCAGACCTTTCCTTCTCTGAACAGGCAGTAACAGGCACACACCAACCCCTGAGTCCACTGGATATCCACAGAATTACCAGGCCCACTGTTCCCAAAGGAACAATACATGCCAGTTTGTAAGATTCAACTCAGGACCAGCGCCTTGCTTAATACCTTGCACAGCACTTAGATATATTTATAGTGAAAACAAGAATAAGCTTACTACCAAAGAATAAAGATTCAAGTGATAGCGAGTGAGGAGATTGGAAACAAATGTTAAATATAACACAAAGTCATAATATGCTCTCTAGAGACTAAACTTAACTAACAAATTACCATCCTGTCTTTAGAAGCTTATCTCACCCAAAGTTTTCTGCAGTGTTTTCAACCAAGCCTAGTTAACACTCCTCTGTCATGAAGCAAATGTGCTGTCCATTTACTTCCTAGGTGAGGGATGATAGAAAGTCTCCTTTGATCCTCAAATATACTAGATCAAACCTTTGATGTGCAACTCAAGATATGGATCCCCCTCCCCCACACTCCATATCCTTCTTCCTGTTAATTTTCTCTTTGAAGTTTTCAGAATCCTTCATTGGTGTTTGGCTCAGACTGATGAGATGGGATTCAGCATGAACCACACAATACTTAATTTACATTGAATAGTTAGATGGATTAAACATTTCTTGTCTGACAGGAAACCTGTTTTTGTCTCTGCTGGTGACCAGTCCCTAGTCACAGACCTTAACAACATAATATGCATATACACTGAATAACTCCCTACACAACATCCATACATGCATTTCACAAGTATATGTGTAAGCAGAGTCAGGATGAGCTCTACCCTGACATCTGGTGGTGAATTTTGGCGAGTGTGGAGAAGAATTTCAGAGGCTGATCGTGTTTGCATAGGCATACCCACTCCGCCTAGCATAGCCTACAGCAGCCTAAAACGGTTACTTTCACAGCTGTGGGATCCCCAATTTCTTTGTTATTGGGGCAGGAGGAATAAAGTGTTGTCACCCTGATTAAGTAAATAAGGAATTATGAAACTGTTTTATGATAAGGGGTTTCACTATCAACTAAATAGCACTTGCTAGACAAGGGACATGGGTTCCAAAACCCAGTGAATTGAGAGAGGTTGGGATAGGTATTTGTATCTGGTGGTGTAGGTGTCTTGTGTGAGTCAGAAGCCTCAGCTCCATCTACTCCTCTCTCTGCTGTGGAATATCAGAGTTGATTTTTGATTCCCTTAAGAATCAAAGCTGAACTCACTATGAGCTAATGGTGCACTAGCACTGGGGCTCCCCTACTGTGAGCTGAAATCACTAAGAGCTGAAATTACTGAAGAGCTGGAATTGCTGAGCTGAGAGCATTGAGTACTGTGCTAACTAGTGGGGGAGCCTGAAACTGTACTGCAGAGCAGCTGGCAGAGCAGAGTGGAGCAGTTTGTGGAGCCACAGAATGAGTGGAGCTGAGCAGTTTGTGAGGACGGCTAGAACAGATCATGGGACAGCTAGTGGAGCAGAGCAGCTGGCAGAGTGGAGCAGCTGTGGGACAGGTGAAGCGGCCCACAGAGCGAGCGGAGCCGAGCAGTTTGCGGGGATGGCTGGAGCGGATCACGGGACGGCTGGTGGAGCAGATCAGCTGGCAGAGCAGAGTGGAGCGAAGCAGTTTGTGAGGACAGCTGGGGGAGCAGAGTGGAGTGGCTGGTAGAGCAGAGAAATTAATGGAGAAGGCGGAAGCAGAACCCCATGGAGAGGCAGGGCAGTTGGCCTCGGACCATGTAAGGTGCCCCTTTCTACCCAGGCTGGGGGGCGGGGGACCTCTGCAGATAGACTCTCGAACTCTGGGGCTGCACTGACCCGGGACAGAGATTTTTGGATTGTGGGACTTTTGGGACTGTGGGTGATCTTTGGGTTATTGGACTTTAGGGACATTTGGGGTAATGGACTTTGGAGTCCTGGGGTGATTTGGGGATTGCTGGACTCAAGAACCCAGGGAAAAGGGTACGGCCCAATTTTCTGGGGTGGGTCTTTGCTCACGGTTTGGTCTATGAACTCTAGTTGAGGTGTTCTTCCAATTTAATGCTTGTTGTTTATCTCATGTAATTAAACTTTTTCTGCTACACCGAGACTCTGTGCTTGCAAGAGGGGAAGTATTGCCTCTTCAAGGCGCCCAGGGGTGTGTGTAAGATTTTCCCAGGTCACTGGGTGGGGGCTCAAGCTGGTTTTGCATTACGTTGTAGGGAAGGGACCCCTACGTATTGAACCCGGCCCTTGCTGCTATCAATTCGGCCTGGCAGAAAGGTTACATATGGATGGCCATTATGAAATTATTTGAGACCTCACAAGACCCTTTTTGGTGAACTAGAATGTACATACCAGGCCCAGGAGATCTTACTGAGCTGAAGAGTGTCAGGGTAGGCCTTGCCCCTCCGCTCACTGAATGAGATGATGACATAATCTAGCCCACGGTGATTAAGAGATGGTAATATATGTTATCTGTTATAGCAATCAAGCAGTACTCTAGTCTGAGCAGGCAAACATCTTTACATCAAATTAAGTTCCAGTTGTAGTGGAGCAGGCTTAACCTGCCACTGTTCATGATACTCACAAATGTGCTCTGTCACTGCCATGGTTAATATACCCCAAACTTGCTCAACATTGCTACTTCTTATTCCAGTGTTAGATACCCATTCACACAGAACTGCTGTTTCAGCTCAACCCTGGCCTGCAGCACTCCTTGCTCTTCCAGTCCTGTGCCTCTTGTGAGAAGAGATAAGCCATGCAGAATTGTGCGACATTTGGGGCCTGAGCCAAAGCCCGTGAAATTAGTAGAAAGATTCTCTCCGATTTCAGTTGGCATTTGGATCAGGCCCTTTGTGATGGTGGTTGTGATGTGAACAAAGGTGTAATGTTTATTAAACACTTAAGGAGCAAGTTGCTTGGAGAGAAGACACACACTCAATCCAGACTACGTATGTTCAGGCTTCTATAATCATCCAGTTCACACTGGATACACGTTGATTATTAATACTGGTATTAGCACATCCAGTCCCAACTAACTAGCCCCATACAACTAACACCACATCATCCTACTAGCATAAGCACTGCCCCATAAGCAACATAATTACCTGTACAAAATGCTTTCTTGAGACTGAAATGAGGCCCACCATACTCGCTTCACTTTTGATCTGCATCAGACTGCAACTCTGGATTTATTCTAAAGGCTAGTAAAGGAATTTACTGTGTCACCAAGAACTTAATGTACTCTTCTACGGGGTGTTCTTTACTGTGTGTGTTGCAGGCCAAATGTGGCAGCACAGTACATAGATTCAGATATAGTTTCCAATGGCTAAAGGGACCACTGTTGTCATCGCATCTGACCAAGTGTATAACACAGGCCACAGAACTTCCCCCAAATAACTCCTATCTAAATGATATGCCATATCTGTTTACCGTATCATCTCCTAAAGGTGAGGTTCAATACAATTGTATTGCTGTTGGACTGAACTGAAAAGACACTTTGTCCTCTCAATAGTAGTTATTTCACAGAGGTGGCTTGACTTTGATCATGTGAGAGACCAATCCATATAAAACTCATTAGCACTTAAGCTGCAGACAGACTGGACCTCTGTTGCTGTTAGAACCTTCATCTGTGATCAGGTGAAAAGTGCCCAGTTCTTTCAGCCAGAAAGAATTCTGGGAAGTTCATGGGGGCTGGAATTTGTAGAGCATGGTGGCAAGGCTATAAGGAGCTGTCTCTTTTATCTCAGGGGAGACTGCAGAGGGAGTTGGAGTTGTTGGCACTCTCTCCCAGAACCAGGAAGAACTATACCTGCTTGGTTGTTTGGATTATGACTGCAGGACCTCTGTGGAGTATGTGAATCCCCACTGAGAACATATGGAGGAGAGAAATCCTCAGAGAGAGCCCAGGACTTTGTTTGCCTTGGATTCTGATTGCCGTACCTCGGGGGAAGGGGGACATCCGAGTTCCCAGTGCAACACTGGGAGAATGAAACTCCCCAAGGAGGGTTTTTTTTTCCTTTTATGAGAGCTGTACTGGCATGACCTTCTGTGGATTTCAGCTGGCAACACCTCTTAGCTCAGTAATCCATCTGGTTCTCAAAGGAGGCCACAGGAAAGATGGAGATAGAGCCCCACATCAGACTATCCTGGAGCCCAATGATTAGAGCACTCTCCTTTCTCCTCTGGCAGAGTGGGGAATTGAACCTGGGTCTCCCACATCCTAGGTAAGTAGTAACCACTGGGCTAAAAGTTGAGGTGGTTATTGCTACCACCTTCCCTGACATGCAGATTTTGAATGGGATCTGACCTGGTAGGCAGCCTCTGAGCATGCCTACTTCATAAGGTCCCATACATGACTGAGGCCTGGTCTACACTACAGAGTAAGGTCGACGTAAGGCAGCTTACATCAACCTAACTCTGTAAGCATCTATATTAAAATGTAGCTCCCATCAATGTAATTCTCCCACTACACAGATTTAATAATGTCACCTCCATAAGAGGCATAGCACTTAGGTCGATGTAGTTAGGTTGATGTAGCATCAGTGTAGACACTGCATTGCTTACATCAACGTTACTGCCTTTTAGAAGCCATCCCACAATGCCCCACAATGACAGTTAAATCGGTGCAAGTGTTCCTGATGAGGGCGCGCACTGCCGACACAAGGAACTTAGTTTGGATGTGCAAAAGTGATGTAATTACTGTGGTGGCTGTCATTGACATAACGTAGGTTGACTTAATTTTGTAGTTTAGGCTAGCCTTTGGGCAGCCGAACACCTATCTTCTCTCAATGTGCAAATCGCTCTGGGGCTCAAGTGGGAGATAGGCATCTGGATGTTTAGGAGAGGCAGCAGTGTGCATGCCAAGAGGCAGATGCTTAGACACTAACTGAGTTTAGACACCTACAGAGTTCAGTGGAAGTTCTGTGGATCACAGTGGAGCCAAAGCTGGACTTGGGTGCCTAAATTGCAGACTCAGGTACCCAAGTAGCTTTGTGGATCTGGACCTAAGAGCTTTCTAGTAGTGCAATAAGCAACGACTAGCATCTGTCAAGAGTGCTTCTTTCTCTATTCTTCCCTCTTCAGAGGTGGAAGTTCTGAGGGGATTTTGTTTTTGACTGAATACATCATATGCACACAGTGCTATATGCTTGTATTAGCAAAGATGAAGTACTTGGTACTGAAGATGCCAGGTGCTGGTGGTCAGCTGGAAGTTGACATTCTGATGTAACTCTTAGTACTTTTTTACTATGTAGAAAATAGAGAAAGCTACTAGTGGAGTGTTTGGATTCAGGGAAGACACAGGAGTCGCTTCCTGATAACATCATCTGAGGAGCTGGCAGTGGTAGCTGTATAGTCAAGTGAAAGGTAAAGTCTAGGCAAATATACTCGATAAGCAACAGAGCAATGATAGAAATGTTCCCAAGAATCCAATGTTTCAGATGAGAATGACACACGCACAAAGTAAGACTTAAATATAACAGAATGAAAAGGGTTATTTAAATATACAGCTAAGCAGCATTTTTCTTTGCACCATGAATAGACAGAATGCCATAGATCTTGTACATCTGCCTTCTCTGGTACCACTTGATCTCTAATATATACAGTGCTTTTGATGGACACTGATCCCTACTGTGGCTCTGAGACATACTAAATTATGGGAAAAGTAAAAACTCATTGATTCCGGTGCATAATTCATAAAACTTCTCTATACTAGATCCAGTTCATGAATTCTAACTCGATGAAATATTAAAAGGAAGATAAATATATGTGCAGGTATTAGACTCTCTGGCACTTAAAATCCCCCAGGACATTGTGCCGAGTGTTCCCAGCTATGTTAATCATTCTGCAATGTGACTAACACATGGTACGATATGCCCTCCGCCAGCTGCAGTAACCTTTGGATGGCGGGGCTATGCTAGAATAGGGATGGTGTGGCAGCTGAGCTGGAATGGGCATGCACATTTGTGTATGTGTGCATGTATGATGGAAAATTATTGTGAGGCTCCAATGGAAATTTGTTTGTTCTTTGGAGGTTTAACCATTAGATTGTGTCTCCTAGGTCACCATCCAGATACTGCACATGCTTAACATGACATGCATTATATACTTTATACCCAGGGGATATTAGTAGGCATAATAAGATAAAACTGAATAAGGAAGAGTGATTGAAAATACTGCCTAACTGTGGGGTCTATGCAGTTGTGGAATAGTCTCCCAAAGAAGGTGGTGAAAGTCTCATTGCTCAAGTCATTTAAGACTGGACAAAGCACTAGAAAATGTACTGTGAAAAATATTCCAGCATTAGCAGTGGTGGGATTAGATGGCCTAATATGTATATTCCATCTCTAATTTCTCTATGTCCATAATCTCCCAAAGGTTATTCCAGTGCCAAATGTAGAAAATTGCAGTGTTTTCTCTCCTCGGGGAATTATATGAACAGAAATGTTGTCCCTTCACATGTCTTTGATTCTATGCAAACTCTCACAAATTTAGCAAGTGTCTTTCTCAGGGAATTCCACAGGCTCCATCGTATGTCTTGATGCCTGGTTCATAGGAGTCATATAGATTTTATTGCAGGGTGAGCTTGCTAGGGCTCATGTTAGATATTTAAGCTGTCACACTGGTATATTTTACCAGAGTTTGGAACAAGGAGAAAGGAATATCAGCAGAATAGGATTGGGAGAAGAGCAGCTATTTTATGGTCATGGTCTGTGGATGTTTCAGAGCAGTGCACAGCTCCATGTGTGTTCTCACTGTTCCACGTATGTGTAAAACATCCCACAGAAAAAGACTATATCATCCCTTCTCCATCACCTCAGAGAAGTTTTAAAAGAAACCCATATAATCTCCAGGGTGCTGTCCTATTTCCTCTACTAATGCACTTCAATTGTGACTTGACACTGTCTTTGGTAGTTCAGCTTTAGGTCTCTGCCTTATCAATACTCCCAGTCAGGTTGGTCTGTGTGGTTGTTCTGTGATGTGGACAAATGTCCAGGTGGGATTTAGTTAAAGCCATCAGATTAATTTCTACTTGTGACCTAAACCTCCTTTGAATCCAAGTTTATTGTGTTTGATGGCTAGTGCAACGTCAAACTTCCATCTGCCCAGCTCTTCCATAAAATATCCTCTTAATTCAGAGCTAACGGATGTTTTATATATAAGAATATAGGAATGGCCATACTGGGTCAGACCAAAGGACCATCTAACCCAGCATTCTGTCTTTCGACAGTGGCCAATGCCAGGTGATTCAGAGGGAATGAACAGAACAGGTAATCATCAAGTGATCCATCCCATGTTGCCCATTCCCAGCTTCTGGCAAACAGGCTAGGGATACCATCCCTTCCCATCTTGGCTAATAGTCATTGATGGACCTGTCCTCCATGGTTTTATCTAGTTCTTTTTTAATCCTGTTATACTGTTGGCCTTCACAACATCCCCTGGCAAAGAGTTCCACATATTGACTGTGCATTGTGCGAAGAAATATTTCCTGTTTGTTTTAAGCCTGCTGCCTATTAATTTCATTTGGTGACCCCTAGTTCTTGTGTTTTCGTATGGACAAAAAGTCTCAAGCAGCAAGAGAAACAACCATCTTAAATGCACAGAACTATGTTGCCTTTGTCCATGATTTATATAAAAGAAATAAAAAATAAGAGCACAAAACATTGTCTTAATAAAAACCAACCAAGCAACAGGCAATAACCTAGTCAGCAAGATGTGGAATGTAAAAACTCTTTGTCATTGTGAGGTAAATGCTATTCTGTGCCTCAAGGCTGATGACTTCAGGACTGTATGAACAGCACCACTGCCAAATAGACCTTCCAGGTTGCTAATAAATATACAAGACAAACAGCATAATAAGATCCCTCCCTTTTTATTACGGGAGGACAGCAAGTATACATTTCACAGACTGGTGTGTGTAATAAAAGAAGCCCAATGTCAGCACTCTGAAAAGTCTAGTAAGGAAAATAGCCAATAATAAATAGCTGCAAGGATAACATTTGTGCAAAAGGCAAATTAATGCCACACAATAAGCACTGGGGGTCTCATTGCCTCCTTTTTGTACACCGTACACAGAAGAACTGGGTCATGCACAGAAGGGGAGAGAGACAGTAAAAGTATACAACCAGACTCTGCGATACACACAGGGAGAAGTGGAAATGGTGTCTTTCTGAAATGGAAGAGGAAGGTCTGCAGAACAAATGAAGATGGGAAAAATAATGACTACAGAGATGTGAAGGGTTGGAGAGAAAGTGGCTGCCCTGGGGATTGTTAGCAATGAGTTATCGTAAGCCTTCTTGCAGACTCAGCCCTGTCTCTCTTTCTGCGGCTCGGCATGTGGTTGGATATGGAATATCAAACATTGCTCATCTCCTTGCCAATTATGGGATCATAAAACCATGCTTATGACTAAATAATAAACTGCATTTCTTTCTGTGCTGCCTGAGGGAATTGCTGAATGGGGTAAATTGCTGCTTACACAAGGGAAGATGGCTTAAGAGGCAAACATGCAGAACACTGAGAACTCAGCCTCTCACGTCCTGGGCCTTCAGTGCAGGGGAGAAGGGATGTTTACAGTCTTGAAGAGAGCTGCTCCTTCTGACCAGAATGACACTAAGCACCTTTTTCCTCACCCTCCCCTGGATAATGGTTTGTGTCCTGCTCCTGGTAGTCTAGTGTATTGCGGTTGGACTGTGAATCAGGATACCCCCGCCCATCACAGAAGTGGCGAGATAAAGGCCATCCAAGAGATACAATTTTTAGTTTTAAAATGACAACACAGCTTGCTAACTTCACCACAACCATTTCAAGCAACAAAGTGTAACAATTGTGAACATATACCCTGTCATAAACAGATAGTTAAGGGTTAATGTCTCTTTTACCTGTAAAGGGTTACAAGCAGTGAACCTGGACCTGACCAGAGGACCAATCAGAAGACAAGATACTTTCAAATCTCGGTGGAGGGAAGTCTTTGTTTTGTGTTGTTTGTTTGTCGGTTGTTCTCTCTGGATTCTGAGAGTAACCAGACATACCTACAGGCTCTCTAATTTTCTGTTCAAATAGTGAGTACAAGTAGAAAGGTGGTTTAGTCTTTTTGATTGTTTTCTTTATTTGCAAATGTGTATTTTGCTGGAAGGACTTTAATTTGTATTTGTGCTGGGGGGAAGGCTTCTCTCTAGTGTATATAAGCTAAAAGACCCTGTAACATTTACCATCTAAATTACAGAGACAATTTTTCCTTTTTTCCTTTTTTTATTAAAAGTTTTTCTTTTTTAAGACCTGATTGATTTTTTCCCCTTGTTGAGGCTCAAGGGAATTGAGTCTGTACTCACCAGGGAATTGGTGGGAGACAGGGAGAGAAAAGGGAGGGGGAAAGAGGAGGGGGCAAGGTGCACTCCTCTCTGTTTTTAGATTCAAGGAGTTTGAATCACAGTGATCTTCCAGGGTAACCCAGGGAGGGAAAGCCTGGGAGAGGCAACAGTGGGGGAAAGGGTTTACTTTCCTTGTGTAAGATCCAGGGGGTCTGAGTCTTGGGGTCCTCTGGGAAGGTTTTGGGGGGACCAGAGTGTACCAGGCACTGCAAATCCTGGTTGGTGGCAGCACTACAAGATCTAAGCTGGTAATTAAGCTTAGGGGGATTCATGCTGGTACCCCATCTTTTGGACGCTAAGGTTCAGAGTAGGGGTTATACCATGACAGACCCAAAAACTATACTCCTAAAACACAGGATTTTTCTTCCCTCCTGCACCCTAATATGACAATTTGTTGGACTCATGATATGTAGAATAGCAGTCATTCTTACACAGGACGCATTTAATAATGAATAGAGCTACCAGTGCAGACAAACAAAGAGGTTTCCACACAGGTAGGGTTCTAGTTTTTTCTCACTTGTTTTCCAGGGACTTCACCCAGTCTGAAGATCTCCATGGCATGGAGAGAAAACGTATGGCTGACTAATATGTTCCAAGCAAACATGGCACTACAGTTGGAGATTGTTACCTGTTACCAGAGTGATGAATCCTTCAGGGCCCCTTCTTACCCTTCTCTTGATTCTCTTACATAGGGTTGCTGCCAAATCACTTGCTTCTTGTCTGCTGTCTTCTTTATTCATTCCAGGGAGTGAGGAGAATCTGTGTTTAAGGGTCCTAGATTCCTCCCCTTTTTACCATCATGCTCAGCAGCTGTTATAAGATGAGAGAAAGCCAGGCCTCTTCTCTCCTTCATTCTAGCTTCAGAGGGTAGGCCTATAATGCAATAAACGACACATGGCACAGTTGTAGCTGGCCCAGGTCAGCTGACTTGAGCTCGCAGAACTTGGGCTGCAGGGCTAAAAATTCAGTGTAGATATTTGGGCTGGAACCTGGACTCTGAAACCCCATGAGGGGGGTGGCCTTGGATCCCAAGTTTCAGCCCAAGCCCAAATGTCAACATTGCAATTTTTAGCTATGCAGCCCAAGCCCTACAAGCCCTGAGTCAGTTGACCTGGGCTTTGAGACTTGGCCTGTGGGAATTTGATTGCAGTGTAGATATAGCCAGAGTAACTGAGGCAAACCTTAAGTGGCCTCCTCCTCCACCCATAGCTCTGAAGTACTAGCTCACTCTGTTCCACAAGGCCTAATCTCCCAAATTTAAGTAAGAGGCTATTCATTTATATTGGGATCTGCTGTCTGGCTTATTCCCACTAAAGCTGGGAATCCTCCACCCTCCTAACTCTGGTGGAGAAAGGAAATGAGAGCTCTGAATTACCTTTCTCTCAGTATTATGGTGTTGAGCCCCAGCAAAACACATATCAGGAAAATAAGACAAAACTTGATAATGAGATTACATGGCTACTTACAAACCTAGTGTTTGATTAAACTTGAAAGGATTAGATTTTATTGATGAATGTAGGCAAAACATTGATTTCACTGCACAGACACAAACAAACGAAAAATATTTCCATCAATGATAATCAAAATTTACAGATAAGCAAAGTCAGAAAAATGCTGCTTGAAAACTTATGAGAGTTTGATTTAACGATAATTACTTCATATATTTTGACATGTGATGTTGACAATTTGTGTTTTAATCATTATAAACTTTTAACTTTTTGGATCTCAATATATATGGTCATTAAATAATTATTGTCTGAACCCCCTATTGTCTCTCACACACATCCCACATACAATTTTCTGCAATTCTGAACATTTAAATTGATTTTTAAAAAGTGCTTAGCACTCATAACTTTTTTACAACTTTGAAAATTTAAATCAATAGAAATAGAAAAAATGCTTAAAAATAAACTGAGATGCATTGAAGTTATAAAATAAAAATTATATTGTGCCAATCCTGTACGTGGTACATCAAGCCTCTGTTCATTTATATAAATAAATGCCACCTAATCCTCATGCCATCCCTGTATGGCACCAGTAGATATTTAGTATACAAGGAAACCAAGAGCTTGTAAATTATTCTGTGCTACAGAGTGTGTTGCAATAGATTTTGAAGAAAATATCTTAATCTTTGGCAAATTGCAGCCTCTTTGAATCCGGGATCCCAGCACAGGCTTCAAATCCAATAAATACTCAGATATATTTATGTGGTCATACAGTGTGGATTCTCTAGCTCTCCCTCTCCCCTGAGGGGCCATGTTGGGGAAAGGCTCCAACGCCATTACAGATTCTGAAAAAGTCTGGTTCCCTCACAGCTCACCCCACCTGGTTGCTGGGATGAGTAATTGCCTTTACTGTAAATTGCATGGTCGTTTTCCACAGCATCTCACCATCTGTGAAACTATGGAAAGACTACATTCAGCAGGGAAATGAATGATGCCCCTCACTGATTGCCTCAATGCTCAGTTCAACACTACAATTAGCTGATTTTTTTAAACAGTCTTTTTCATCCAAAAAATGCCTTTTTTGGAAAAAAAAAATCTCTTTGCCCCCAAATCTACTTTTTTACTGAGAAATTTTAGACTTTTGCAATTATTTTATGTGGGAATGTTTACTCAAAATATCAAATGTGATAGAAAATATTTGACTGAAAAAACAATTTTCACTGAACAGATTTTTTGATAACTTTTTATAATGTGTTTGATTTTGAGTTTTTGAATAAAACAAAATTGTGAAAAAATTGAAAAATCAAATCTGGTTTTGTTTTAAATACTTTGAAATAAAAACAAGTTCATTACTTCATGCAAAACTATTTTTGATTTTTCAATCAGCTCTCCCTACCACTGGAAAATCCACAATGCACTAGATTTCTTCCAGATGTTAGAAAAAACAGATATTCAGATGTAGAAAGAATGGGATTTGCTATGGGTCCTTTAACCTTCACAACAGACTAGAAGAAAAATACTCAGTTTAACATTTCATCCAAATCCCAGCACTCTAGTGGTTCAGTGGTCTCCCACTACAGTGCATTTATTGTGTAGCTGCCTAAATTTTATTCTGAGCCTTGAGCATATTACCCTTCCTGACTCAGAAGTGAGATCCAGACCACCTAACTCATGCCCAAACAAATGCTTCTGGCTGTATTAATATATGTGAGGAAAGATGGTTTTGTGGTTAACACGTAGACCTAGGAATGAGGAGATCTGGGTTTTATTTCTGCCTCTGCCAGACTACTTTCATGACTTTAGGCCTGTCACTTAACCCTACTATGCCTGTTTGCCTTTCTGGAAAATGAGGCTACTAAAACTCCCCTACCACAGGATGTTTGTGGGAGACAGTTCCGAATGTATGAAAGGTCTTTAAAAGTCTGTGATGGAAGGTGCTCTATAAGGGCAAAGTACCTATTAGTCCCTGCTGTGATGGGTTCTACTGCCTGATATTACACAAGAGGGGGGTTTTATGCATTTTCAGCAGATGGTGTGAGTTATGGCACATACCCGATGTTAAGATGAATGATTTGATGATGGAGCTTTCCCACACGCAAAGGGAACCCTCAGCATCTCCAATGCCTACTGGAAACAGGAAAAGTTGCAAGTGCTCTGCACCCCTCAGGACATGGCCTAGGGTCAATCCAAATATGACTTTGACAGGAGATCTTTTGAGACACATTAGCCATATATCTGTCCTGCCACTGCAATGTGCATTGTGACTTAGTTCACTTGATGAAAGAGATGGAACAGCTGCTTAGAGAATAGCAGTTTTATTGGGCATCCAGCGTGAATTTGCACCTCCTGGGAGCTGAAGCTGATTGGCAGAGAGAGCGGGATAATATCTGTTTGATTTGTCCTCCGTCAAGGTCATGTCTGACTAACAGCCGCTCTAAAGATCCTGGGCATCAGTAATTTAGCACAGCCCCCTCTTCTCCACACATGACAGTTTTCGTTCTTCCTTTGAAAGTTCTCTTGACTGCTCCAAACTCTGTGGAGGAAAAGTGAGCAAAGGGGCCTCATTATTTTAAATGGGGCTTGACAGAACGTAACAAAGAACATAAAACAGAACAATTTTCACAGGCAATTGCGTTGAGGCAGTTAGAGCAAGGCTGATAACTCAATTACAGCCCATTACTGTCGTAGCTGTCTCTCGCTCTCTATTTCTCTGTCCGTTGGCTTCTGCAATAGGCAGTTGGTATAGGCAAAGGTCACTCACTTCAGTCATAGATTTTTGGTTAGTGGTTCCCATCAGGCACAGATCAATGGAAGATCTTTAGAGTTCCCCTCAACTCTGAGAGAGAAAAGCAAATTAGAAAAATGGTATTTTTAAGAGAGCAGTTTTAACCCTAGCTAAGCAGTTACACAGCAAGATAAATAAAGTCAATTCCAGTATATATTTCTTATGATTTATTTGACAAAGTGCCTGGCATGAGCATGTAGATTTTATACTACATATCCTGGTCTCAGTTCTCTGGTTTGGCCAAATGATGCTTAGAACAGGTCCCAAATAGAGGATGATGCTTGTTTATGCTGCCTTTGTGATTTTTCAGTTCTGGAGCCAGCCTCAAGCAGATTCAACTCCTCAGAGCATCCCAAAGTCTGTTTTAATTTATGACTGTCTGTGCACAGCTCCAAATAACACTGCGAGCAGGCAGAAAGAGCTGGTGCCCAAATACACTCTGGCCATACTTCCTTCCTTCTGTGCAGGGGCTGTGAATGTGAGTGGCACAGAACTCTGCCAACCTGGGAATTCTTTTTGCTAACCAGAAGGATATACTACATCTATATACATTTATTTAAGCAATTATAAAACTTAATCAATATTTATTCAGATTCTTAATTTTTACATTTTTATTATGTTAGAAAACAGTAAACAATGTATTTCTTATTATGAGATAATTAATTTTGAACATGTCTATCTTGCTGTGCATTTGGATGAAAATTTGAGCTCAATTAAAAATGAACAAAAATCATTTTGATTTTTTAAATGCTATCTTAAATGCGCAGGATTCATAAGAAAAAACTTTAATAAATTAGTTTAGTATTATAGGCTAAACAATTTTTGATAATCCTTTGTTTAAACAAAGGAAGTATTAGGTGTAGTAAATGATTGGAACTGATCACCATGTCCTTCAAGATTTTAGAACTAGTAGATCTCATCCTCTCACACCTAGTTTTTATGTATAGAATGGGAGAGGAAAACATACTGTCCTGCTTTTTCATCTCCCAATTGGATTTTAACTTTGCATAAACTTGTCATTGAACTGAACTAGCTGAATAAACTGAAACGAAGAAAATATTCTCTGCACTTTCAGCAGAGGCTACCGCTGTAAAAAGTTGGTTTAGTACTTCAACAAACTCAGGTTCCAGATCCTTAGCCAGTGACTTCTCCAGTACACATGTTTAACTTTCTTTAAAACTTGGCAGCAAACATGGACTGTTTAATATTATTATTTAATTTATATTAATAGATTATAGTAAATTTAAGTTTAATATGGTTGTCAATTTATAGTTTAATTTTAAAAAGGTTTATTTTTTAAAAAAATCCCTATATAATTTAAATAAAAAAATCAAATTTAAATTAAAAGAAATAAGGACAGATGTTTAGCAAGCCTCTAAGAACAAAAGCTGACAGAAGCTGGTAATGGGTGACAGGGGATGGATCACTTGATGATTACCTGTTCTGTTCATTCTCTCTGAAGCACATGGCATTGGCCACTGTTGGAAGAGAGGATACTGGGCTAGAGGACCTCTGGTCTGACCCAGTATGGCCATTCTTATGGTCTTAGGAAGTTCTACTGGACATGTGCAGGTGGCAATTTTCAGAAGTTTGTGTCTCAACCAAATTTAGGTGGATATTCTTGGAGACAGGAAAGGCATTTCTCTCACTCAAAACTATCCCTCTGTCAAATTTCAAATCATTGTTCCAAGTATGATGGTATTAGAGCTCTTTAAAGAAAAGGTGGAAATTAAAAGAAAAAAAGTTAAACTGTTTTCCCCTAATTTTGTTCTCTACAACAGCTAAACCTTTTTTTGCTGAAATGTCAAAAACTTCAGCCTGAGGCAGATACCTTGCATGGAAAAGTTTATCCCAAGTTGTTAATATTTGGTAATATTATACAAGCAGTTGAAAACAGGGGCTTGCAATATAACATGTTAGGCAACCTTAACTATATGCCTCACTACCTAATCTGCCTGTAATATAGCCATATTAATGTTGCTATGGAGAGGTTTAATATCCATATATATCCTATAATGTGCCCATCTGTTTTTTCCCCATTAACAGCAAACTCTTATTTTCCCTTCATTGGGGAAATGAAGATCACTTGACCAACAAGATAACAAATTCAAAGTTAAGCATGCCTACCCTATCCAATCCATCATTGACAAGTCAGAGATTTCCTGCATCTTGTCAGGTCAATGTGTTAGCTTGTAAGAGGCAGGTGTTCCTGGAAAGACACTTAAAAATTACAGTGAGCCAGCATTGCATTAATTTTTCAGAGGATCAGCAGAATGGAGCTGAGCTTTGACTGGCTATTTGGAGGGAGCACAAGTGCAGCCTGTGATGTGACCCATGTGCAGATGTAGGCAATCTCCAGTCTCCTACCTTCAACTCCTAAAGCTGGCATCCAACTGAAGGAGGCCTCTCCCAAGCAGCTGTGCACACATTCTCTGGTGAGGAAGACATAGAGGCAAGCAAAGATGAAAGGGAATGTGCCAAAGATGGGGAGACAAAAGGCTGAAAATGAACATGTGTTTTTGAATCTTTTATGCTCTGATCACTCTGAGGGAATCAGGTGGCCTGGCCTTTGCCGGGCTGGTATATTTCCATGCTGGTTAAATCTCATTCTCCGTCTCCTATGTTAACTCATTTTCTTCTCTCTTGCTTTATTGCCAACCTATGAAAATATTTTTTGAGGGATGATCTTGAGGGATATTTTTGCCTGCTGGGGCCTCATCTGCCAGAGGGCTTTGTGCACAATCTGGGACATCTGCAATTACTTTTAATGTGGGTATTTTAACTACTAGGTCTTCACAGGGGTCAGTTACATCTCCAGGAATTCGGATGCTTATTGAAACCTAGGCAGGAACCCTCTAGAAGTGGCACAATCCACCATTACTGTATGTATCCCTCTTCAAACTGTGGCATGCCAGGGGCCAGCTCTACCCTACTGATATTTTCAGTGTGCTGACAGTAAGCCTCATTCACCACCTGACACTTTTGGGGCTTATTTCTTGTAAGCTATTTGGGGCGGCATGACAGGCCAGCTGGCCCTTTATGGGGAGTCAGACTCAGCTGGGGATCAGGTGGACTTGGGTAATGACTGGACTCCACTGGGAGAGTGAATGGGTTTGCCCTAAAGGCTGAGAGAGTACAGTTCCCTCCAGTCACTTATCCTTTTTTTTTCT
Source organism: Gopherus flavomarginatus (assembly GCF_025201925.1). Lineage (NCBI taxonomy): Eukaryota > Metazoa > Chordata > Testudines > Testudinidae > Gopherus > Gopherus flavomarginatus. The sequence goes on along the minus strand of NC_066617.1, from coordinate 102,401,786 downwards.
GACGCTAGCATGGGTGGTTGGGTGGCAGCTGGTAGATACATGACTCTTCTCTCTGCTTCAGCTGCTCTGTACTCTTCTCTGTACTCAAATACCCACCAGCAGGAGAGGAGGAGAGTAGCTGAGGCAAGGATCTGGGGGACAATCTGCCTCTGCAATGTAGTAGGCGTGTTTGGGAAATGACACCTCTGGTTTCCACTTTTGGGTTCTGAAACGCCGACGGGCATGATCTGGGGTTATCCCCATTCTGTATCTGGCCTTGGTTTGAAAAAGTTTATAGTCATTCATTTGCTGCTTAGGCATTTCAGCTGCCACCTCTGCTAAAGGTCCACTGAGCTGTGACCTCAATTCTACCATGTACTGGTCTTCGGGAATGCTGTACCCAAGACAGGCTCTTTCAAAATTTTCCAAGAAGGCCTCGGTGTCATCACCTGCCTTGTAGGTGGGAAATTTCCTGTGCTGTGGAGCAATAATGGGTGCCGGGTTGTTAGGGTTGGCTGGCACATGCAGCCCAGCTTTTGCCAACTCCAGTTCATGTTTTCTCTGTTTTTCCTTCTCTTCATTCTCTTTTTGTTGTTTTTCCATTTCTTTTTGGTGCTTTTCCATTTCTCGGCGGTGGGCCAACTCTTCTTCTTCTTGTTTCCTTCGGTGGGCGAACTCTTCTTCCTCTAGTTTTCTTTTGTGTGCTGCCTGTTTGATTTGTTCTTCTCTTTCTTTCATCTCCATCTCTTTTTGTTTTATTTCCAGTTCCTGTTTGTGTTTTTCCATCTCTCGCCGGTGTTCAGCTTCTTTGATTTGTTCTTCGGCCTCAATTTTTGCCTTAGAAGTCATGGTTCCTGTTTTCTTGTGTTGGGGTGCCCTCCGGTGTTTATCTTCTGAACTGCAGGTTCTCTTGCCTCCTGAAGTCTGCCTAGCAACAGTGCCTTTAGCTAATCTTCAATGTTAAGTAAACCTGAAAAACCACTTTATTTGCATGCATATAGTGCTGGAACTTGCCTCCTAATGGGAGGGCTATTGCATGACAAAAGACCCTTAACAGTCTGGTAATGGCTTCTTGCTTAACATGCAAGCCACAAACTGCCAGAGAGAGCAGAAAAAAAAATTCTCTCTGGTTCCCTTTTAAAACCAACTGTTTCTCTCTGCTAAAAAGCCCTTAGCAGAGAAGAGAAAAATATAATATTCCTACTGGCTTCTGGATTCTGTCTATCCCTTAACCGCTGCACACCATATCATAACCTTAGTCCCAGATTTGGACCTTAGCGTCCAAAATATGGGGGTTAGCATGAAAACCTCCAAGCTTAGTTACCAGCTTGGACCTGGTACTTGCTGCCACCACCCAAAAAATTAGAGTGTTTTGGGGCACTCTGGTCCCTCTGAAAAAACCTTCCCTGGGGACCCCAAGACCCAAATCCCTTGAGTCTCACAACAAAGGGAAATAATCCTTTTTCCCTTCCCCCCTCCAGGTGCTCCTGGAGAGATACACAGACACAAGCTCTGTGAAACTACACAGAGTGACTCCCCCTCTCTGTTTCCAGTCCTGGAAACAAAAAAAAGTACTTTCCTATTCCCCCAGAGGGAATGCAAAATCAGGCTAGCAAATCCAACACACAGATCTCCCCGATTTCTTCCTCCCACCAATTCCCTGGTGAGTACAGACTCAATTTCCCTGAAGTAAAGAAAAACTCCAACAGGTCTTAAAAGAAAGCTTTATATAAAAAGAAAGAAAAATACATACAAATGTTCTCTCTGTATTAAGATGATACAATACAGGGTCAATTGCTTAAAAGAATATTGAATAAACAGCCTTATTCAAAAAGAATACAAATCAAAGCACTCCAGCACTTATATTCATGCAAATACCAAAGAAAAGAAACCATATAACTTACTATCTGATCTCTTTGTCCTTACACTTAGAAACAGAAGACTAGAAAGTAGAAACTGCTTCTCCAAAGCTCAGAGAAAGCAGGCAGACAGACAAAAGACTCAGACACACTTCCCTCCACCCAGAGTTGAAAAAATCCGGTTTTCTGATTGGTCCTCTGGTCAGGTGCTTCAGGTGAAAGAGACATTAACCCTTAGCTATCTGTTTATGACAGACCTCCTGCCTGATCAGTGGAATAGCTCCTTGCTGCAGGAAGCCAGCAGCTTTTCCTTAAACTGCCAACAGTGGCTGCCATGTTGGGAGGGCCTTTAATTACTCAGGGCTGATTTAAAAGGCCTAGATGAAATAAGAGAGTCAACAAGTCTTTCTGGCATGTCCTGACCAGTAAAACTAAACTTTCCTCCTCACCTGAACAAACGCCCTAGGTAAATGCAAACACTGTCTTCAGTGGGTTACTTCCCTGATTAAGAACTTCCTGGTTGGACCAGTACCACTAGTTTAATATATTCAGTGATGGGTCATAGTCCTTCTCTCTCATTCTGTCTTGTCTTTGCTTTTCCTTCCCCTCTCTTTCTTCCCTATCTCATCTCACTTGCTGTCACTTTTCCCTCCATTCTTTCTTCTCACGCTCTGTGTACACATCTGCCACTCCATCCCTATGCTGCTGAAATGCCATTTTCAGTTCTTAAATGAGATTATATGAGCCAGGTGTTAGAGATTAGAAATAGCTTTTCTGGCTTGTTTTATAATTTATTACGTCCTCTTATCCCCATGATAAGAGGGGACATTATTCCTTTCAAGGTTACTTTGGTCTAGTCCAGAATATATTATTTATTTGTATTACCATAGTGCATAGGAGCCCTGTTTATGTGTTAGGTGCTGTGCAAACACAGAACAAAAGGATGTTTTTTTCCTCTGTTTGGCCTTAATTACCAATTTCATAAAGAGAGAAGAAAGCCTATTTGTGAGCTTTCTATCCATGCTGTATGAATGTGCTTCCCACTGATAAGTGGGTGGAGGGACCCCACATTTTTTTATCATACCATATCCCAAAAGAAATAGATGGTTTGCATTTTTAGGCACTTTTCTATTGCCCCAATTCCAAATTTTGCTTTGTTTATTAAACTACAGAGCTGAAGGTCCAAAATCTGGAAGTATCTCTTTAGATTCTTCTAATGTAGAAAGAGAGAAATAGCTGTAATTCCTCTTTAAGGGCCTGTTCTACCTCCCATTGAAGTCAATAAGAATCTTTTCAGTGGCTTCAGTGGAAACTGGATCAGGACCTAACACAGTAGCGTTCAAAGGAATGATTCAAGATGTTACTGCTTGGTTTTAGTGGCTGTTACACAGCAACCAAGTGTACACAATGGATCCTCATACACTTAACCATATCAGTAACCTGTGGACCAAGGAGGAGTTACATGAAGAGTTGTGATAGGCTAGTAGGGGGAAAGTAACTTCATGTTTTTGCTTCACACTTTTGGTGGAAAAATAAAACTGCACAACTTTGCAAAAGCTGCCCTAGTTGTGTTTAAATATGCACATTTTGTGTAATCCTGGAAATTGGCAATTTATTTTTTAAGCAGTATAGTGATTATTTCCAGGATTATAGAACATTTTCAATTTTCCTGATTTCACAATAAACATTTTCTTGTCTTGGTAAATACCTCATGTTAGGTTCAGAAAACTACACAGATTCTCCTATATCCTTTGGACTACTCCTGCGAAAAGGTATTTCAACTAGATTTATAAATACCTGAAGATAATGAGTAAGTTTGGCTAATAAGAACCAATTCATAAGTTGCCCATAATTCAAACCAAACTTGACTTGAGATTTGAAAAATAATTGAACTTTTAAACAAACAAACTGTATTTCACACTTTTCTTAGTTCTATTTGTTACCAGCAGCAAAAGAGTGAAATGCTGTAAGAAAGGCTGGACTGGTGGTATTTCTAGTCTTGCTGGAAATAGGAAGTGCTAGATTTCATGACAGAGCCTGTTTTCAAGTGATTTCTGGCCCAATTTTGTGTGCATAAACATTCCACCTTTTGATTCCTCATCTTTTAAATCTTTTAAGTTAGAGGTACTGTAGTAAGCCCTGATTCTGCAGCCAGATCTGCGCTGATGGGCCCTTGAGCATGAGCTCTGTGTAGCTGCCAGGGTCTGCCCATTCAGATCTGATTGCAACCCCATTGCCATATTAATTGTGCTTCTTAATATGGTAGACTGTCTTCCAGAATCCAGGTGAGAAATGCAATTGTTGCCTTAAGCTTTGTGAACATTTTGGTCTTTTTAATAGTCTTAAACTCCGGTATAACCCTTAGTATGGAAAAAGCAGGTGAAACTGTGTCTCTAGCCTATAGTTGTTCTTCATAGAACAATTGGGAATAGAATACCTTTCTAATTGCTTAGCTGGTCAATCCCCCTAAATAATGACAGATGATTTAATTACTCCTAAACTATCCCTCCCAGATGGATGGCCAGCCCAGCCTTTCATAACTTCCATGAAGGTGAATTCACAGAAATGCTTGCTTTTCTTGAACTATTAAAATATTGCATTATCTTACTTTAATAAGCCATCCCACTATAGCAATGATTACCAGACTTTGCCATACAGGGACATTGTTTTCCGTAGTGGGACCCTGACTCTCCTTCCCTGGGACTCTGTGAGGGACTGTGGGTCTTGTACCTAGGTCTGCAGGCCATCCTCAGACTGCAGCCACCACCCAGCAGCTCACTGGTACCGTTAGGGAGTATAGGCTGGTTAACCCTAGCTCACCATAGGCACCGGCCATGAAACTCCCAATTGGAGGCAATGTCCAGCCTCTCCCATTGGATCAGACTTGCTATTTAAGCCAGAAAGAGGCATAGGAAGTTGTCTGAGCAACTAGATGAATCCCTGGCTGGCTACTACATCAGACCCTGCCTTTTTGCCTGACTTGTGAGCCCTGCATTGTTCCTGCCCTTCTGCCTTGTTCCAGCTCCCTACTTCTATGTCCCACCCCTGGCTACTGACTCCAACTCTGATCCTTGGGTCAATTCCTGACTCTGGCTCAGACCCTTGGCTTGACTCCCAACTCCGTCGCAGACCTCAGTTTTCTGGCTCCTGCTCTGACCACTAGGCATGACCACCTACATCCTGGACTATGATAGTTTACTTGGACCACCAAACCTTCTGAGTGGGGCAGGGGCACTGGAACAGTTTCTGTAGTAGGGGTGCTGAAAGCCATTGAATCAAACTGTAAACCATGTATATGATGGAAATCACTTCAACCCAGGGGGTGTGGCAGCACCCCCAGCACTCCTAGTTCCAGCACCAATGGAGTGGGTTCCAGCCAGGTATGGACCAAGCAGAGCTCCCCCTACTCGCAGGAGGACTGGCACTCCATGAAGAGGTGACCCACCTCCAGATGGGCAACCAAGCTATGCAGGTGCAAATCACACAGCTGGATGCTGAGAATCAGGCACTGCAGGGCAAGTCCATCAACTCTGAGCAGCAAACAAAGTGCTCTGGGTCCTACTGGCCACATCACCCCTGAGCCAGGACCTGTCATCCTCCTCCTGGAGCCCTTCAATGGTGATCGTTCCAAATTTCCAGGTTTTGGGAACTCTTCTTCTTGTTTCACCCTCAAACATACTTGTCCAACCAAGCTAAGGTAGTCAGCAGGCTGAGTGGGGATGCACTGGACTGGGCCTTCCTGCTGCTGGAGGGCAGCGGTCTGGTGCTGTTTAGTGGGGACACTTTCCAGCAGGTAGTACTAACCATCGTTGGTGACCCCAGATGTGTTTGCTCTACTGAGGCCACCTTGCAGAAGCTCTGGGAGGGGTCAGGCCTAGCCACCTCCTATGCAGCACACTTCCACCGTCTCACATCAGATACAGAGTGAAATGAGACAGCCCAGCTGATCCAGTTCTGGTAGGGCCTGCAGGATGAAATCAGAGATGAGATGGCTAGAGTAGAGACCCTGATGAATCCGGTTGCCTTTATCAATCTTGTTATCAGTACCAACAATCAGCTGTGTGAATGGTAAGAAGATAGGTGGCATCAGAGCTGTGCTCACTGCTATTGGGTCCTGCTCCACAAGTCAAGTCAATGCAGATCAACCTGGCCTGCCAGCTGCTCACACCTGAGGAAAGGGAGACTGGCAATGTTTTAACTTGTGCTTTGAGTTATAGTTCAGATGCCTGAGGCCCCCAATTTCCTTTAAGGGCTAGGCTCCCTGGCTGGACTTCCTCTCCTATGATGCACCATATAACGCACACCTCAGCCACTGCAGTGCATTAAGAAAAATGTAGTTAACAGGGAAACCTGGCTCACAGAGAGGAATGGGAACATGAGGCACCCAAACTAACTCACATGAATCCCCACGATGAGACTTCAAAAATCAAAATATTTGGCGTTTTGTCTGAAGCTTTTCAGTTTTGGGGCATCTGATGTATTGTTTTTGTGCGTGTGTGTGAGAGAGAGAAAGACAGACACTTCCTGCTAAAAAAATCATAAATCAAATTACCCATTTTAAAAAAAGAGTTTAGATGGAATTTTTTTGACCAGCCCTAATTTTGAATATTTTAGTACATTGGTCTTCAAACTTTTTTCTGTGTGCAGAGGATAGACTCTTCTCTCAATCAAGCGTCTCTCTCACCTCTGTGTCTCACTGTGTGAGAATCATTAAGGTAACATGGTTTCCTCCAAACAATTTCTCTTCATCATAGTTAATTTCCGCCGCCCCATGTACATTCCAAAAACATTCGACTATCTTCTTCCTGCCATTTTTAGAACCATAGAAAAAGATCAGATCTGCAGCTGGCATAAACTGGTGTAGCTCCACTGAAGTCAGTAGAACTACACAGATCTACCTCAGCTAAGAATCTAGCCCAGGATGTTTAGACAAACTGCAAAGTCTGTAAGTTTAGTGTCCTGTATCATTCCATTTTCAATCCTCTTGTTTTAAGTTTTGTGGATTCTTACCTCCATTTGGTCCTTTTCTTACCTTCTGGATGTCCTGTTCTACCCACCACAGTATATCGGGAACTCACACTAAAGACAATGGGAATCACTCCCATCCTGTGGGAGGACAATATGGCACCTGGGAGAGAAGATTGTCTTGTTCAGTAACTGAAAAGCAAGGTGAAAGTGATTTTTCCTTTCCCCATTTGTTTGTTCTCTCTTCCTCTCCAGTCCTGTTCTCTCTCTTGGCTGATGACCTGTTTTGTTTTATTGGAACACATTCGCTGATTGGCATTGTTCAATTGGCATTGTTCAATTGAAATCAAGAGAATTCTCTCTTATATAGCCCCATTGCTTCATTCAGACTTGTGGTTGTGATGCCACTGCTGAGGTCGAGATTGCACTTCCATTCTAAATCACAGTCATTTGTAACTTTCCTCAAACATATATTACCTTTGGGACTGACTTTTTGCATGCTTGGTCTCAGTTCAGAAGTGAATTTGTTTTGGAAAATTTGATAAACATCAATTCAACTGCCTTTTTGAGTAATCCACTCGGGGGAGGTGGTTGGGGAGTGATTTTTCAATAGTTAAGACATTTTGCATATGCTTTTCATCCCCAAACCAACATTATTTTGAAAATTCATCCTTGGAGTGCATATACTGTTGAATGATACACTGCCTTGTTTGAAGAAATTTGGTTTGGAAATTACATTGTGATAAGCATTAGAAAATTGTGTGCTGAGCATGCACAATACATTATTTCCTTCTCTGATTTAAGCTGCTTCTCAAGTGTGATTAATGTTCCCAGGTGTGGATATTTGTTTGCATTCTCATAAAAATTAGAGATGGAAAAGATTTATTACATCATCTAGTTCACCCCATGCTAAAGGATTGTTCCCTACAATATATGTCTTATGACAATGGTTAGGAACCACAGAAAGTCACTTTCTTATAATAATAAACAAAGAACATTAGAATAAGGAAAACAGTATTCTCTCTAAAAAGTCTCTGTGTCTAATTCTGTTTCATAGTAGAATGTCCATCTTAAACCTTCCCCAACACCCCCTTCTCTAGTTTCCTGCTACAGATTTAAAGAAACAGTGAACATATCATCAGAGTTTAAGGTTATTGTCCAGTCTAATTCAAACATCTTGAACAATTGGGTTTGCACCATGTACCATACGAGTTTATACAGTCTAAATATCTTGAATTATGATCCTTGGCACTTAACATTAAGAAATAGACAATTTAAGATATCACATTAGTTCTCATAACAACCTGTTGTGCTGCCCTAAACAACTCCATTCCCTTGTTGGTGTTTACACCTTACCTAGAAATATATAATTTGTTATGCTGTCCCCAATTCATTTTCACATAGACAAGCTAGACATATTTAGCTCTTAATCTTTTTCCACAAGTCAGTTCCTCCAGTCCCTTAATCATCTGATCTTTATTTTCTCTTTCACCATGATAGCTTGGTATAAAAAAATTCTGTTGCTTTTCTCTTATCTCTCTCCAATTTTTCAATATCTTTCCGGTAATGAACACAGTATTTCAGGTACTGTCCTTTGGGGCATGTCTAGACTAGGAAAATAGAACTGGTTGGAAAATGGTAAGTATTGTCCATGAAAAATTCTGGAAAAAATATTGGAATTTTGTAAGTCTTGTGAAATGTTAGTGAAATATAAATGTTGGTGAAAAAACAGAATGTTCAGAAACAAATTTTCCACAAAAAGATTATTTTTTGAAAAAAAAAGTGTGTGAAAAAATGTTGACATGCTCTGGAAAACAGTTATGTTTTAAAACTGGTAGCAAATACAATATTAAACAGGATTTGCATATAGGGAAGACAGGACAAAGCGTGTTTACTATTGTGTGAGCTGATCATCACCGCTTCTTTCCCCAGTTAGATTAATCATTAATCATGATCAGCTAACTTGTTTTGGTCAGAATTTTATAGTATATAGTCAGAATTTTTCTCCTTAACTTTCCAACTGGTCACCTCAGCAACAGTTTGTAAAAATTTAAAAGCTAAGATCAAGCTTTTTCAAAAATGACTAGTGACTTTGGGTGCCACAGTTTATAGGCACCTAACCGGAGACATCTTAAAGGAGCCTGATTTTAGGAAGTACGGCACATCCAGCCTTACAACACTCAAAAATGGAGGCATCCAAAATTACCAGTCACCTTTGAAACCATGGCCTAATTGTATTTCTAGATCACACATAATGATATTGCACATAAAGTGCATCATGTAAGTGTTGTCCAGGATTTTTCACTGCTAGGACTTAAAGGGACATTGTCAAGTTGAAAAATTCCATTTCTGTCTAAAAATGTTGTAAATGACATAGTTAGAAATAACACCTAAGATTAGCTATAGCTAACATACATTAAAAGAAGAAAGAATTTCTCCCCCTTTTTTTTTTTTTAGTAGTTTGGGTATTTTACCACACTTTGTGTATATTTAGGCTTGGAAAGATCAGATTTTTATTGGCAAATATCAGTAAACATTGATTTCACAGTACACACACTGATGAAAAAGTATTTCCATTGTTAATCAAAATTTATATAGGCAAAATAAGCAAAATACTGCTTGAGTCTTAGGGATTGTCATTAAACAATTGTTTCCTCCCCCACAATTCCCAAACTGTGAACCTTTAAATAAAAAATTAAAAATGGATTAAAACACAAAATTTGGTGCAATTGTGAAAAGAAATTGGTAGAAATAAGCTTAACAATAAACATTGATGTTATCTGTTGAAATTATAAGCAAAGAAATCAAATTCTGCCAAGCCGAGGTATATTAGAGAGACAGAGTGGGCGAGGTAATATCTTTTGATTGGACCAACTTCTCATTCACCTTGTGTGTCTAATATCCTGGCTACAAACACTGCATAAGCCTAGGTATAGATATTTACTCAGTCAGTTCCTCCCTTGCTTAAAAGATTTACACAGAGAGGTGAAAAAATCCTTATTAACCAACTTATTTTAAAAAAATAATCAGGACATGCTATTTAAAGGGTGCATTGTCCAAAACTGGAATTTTTTTTAAATTTATCAGGTTCAAAAATTCAATTTGACAGTTTCTTTTTAAGCTCATTACATCTTGTTCCATCCTCACTGGCTAATTAGAATAATCAGTCCTTGTTCTCTTAATACCATTCCTTTATATATTTACAATTATCCTGTCTCCCCGCAATCTGACTTATAAGTAAATATATGAAGACTTTAAAATCACATATTATGGGTTTACTCTTTTGCTGTGTGTGTAAACAGATACTAGAGTGGGTGCAAAATTCTCCATCAACATTTTTTTTCAGTGGAAAATGGCTATCGGCTAAACAAATTTTCATGAAAATTTTTTCCCTTTTCTTTAGAATTTTGTTGGTTTTCATTAGAAAAAACAAAACCCAACTTTTTTGACAATAATAGATTTTTTAAAGCTCATTCTGCATGTTGAATCTATTCATGACCTCTCTACTATGGCCATCAAAAGGTGTGCCAAAAACTGTAATGACGTAGCTTTTATGATCTCTTTCATGTTGGGTAGAACAGCAGGTTGGCATTTTCAGAAGAACTCAGAGTTAGTGTAAGTTCTGCTCTAGTTCAACTCAATGGGAGCTTTACTATTGATCCCAGTGGCAGCAGAGTTAGACCGACACTGTGGGTGAAAATCCCACCCTTATTTCATCTAAATACGAAGCTATTTACCTTTCATTGAGTTGTATATATTTCATAAAATAATTAGTAATTAACAGACCAAGTATGTGGAACAAAAACACTTCAAGTGCTACTGGTTGTTCTAGTAATGTCATGATGAACCTTCCCTATGTCTGTAATTAAGAGTCAATAGAATACAGTAGGCAGCACATATGTGCAGGGTAGAGAGTACTAGTACTGAAGCAGTTAAACCTAAGTTCTCTCTCCCATCCCGTTCTCCTGCTTGAAAGGGTTAGTCAGAAGTATCAAATCCTAAGTTCCTTCTCCATAAAGCAGGGCTTAAAATGACTGCAAGTATTTAGTCTTAGAAGCGAGGAAGTCCCCTCTTTCACTACTTTCATTGTGTGCCTATGTGAATTTAGGCTACTTGGTCTTGCACTGAAGTATAATCTTCAACTGGTGATGTTGTAACTATGACTTTCTCTTACTAGGTGTTTGTACAGTGCCTAGCCCAATTTTTGGTTGGGGCCTCTCGGTACTACCACACAACCAATAATAATTTCTATAGCAACAAAGTGATTATCAGTATAGGATTATAACTTCACCTCAGGGTCAAGAAGAAAGAGAAGTTCTAGATATTTTCAGTGGATAGTAATAATGCCAAGGGGAACTGGGAAAACTTACAAAGGACATACAAAATACCATACGGGAAAAACATTCAGTAATTGCTCATCTTCCCCAGTATAACAGTTCATCTTTAAATCACAACCAAAATGATTATATTTAAATATTATGATTCAGTAGTTGTCACACAAACTCCCACAAGCCATTCAATTCTTAACTCACCTCCACTCCATCTGAAATAGAAACAGGGCTGTCAAAACTCCACCTTTAGTTATTTATTTATTTGCTGTTTCTAAATTTGGATCGTTTCCTAATTTAGTCCTATCTCTATAAGTGGCCTAACTGGAATTCCAAATCTGAACAACCCTGAATTTTAGAAGGTTGGGGAAAGAGGACTGCAAGTGTGCAGACTCACCCCTTCGGCTCCTCCAGCTGGTCTTCCAGAGAATTAACTTGATTTCTAGCCTGGAGCGCCCTCGGCAGGCCGGTGATCTGCCACAGCTTGGCCCCCATGTCCCTCCCAGACTCTGGTGTCCCATTATCTGGGGTACTGCCCCCTGACAGCAACCCCTTACTCTCAGGGTCTCCCCTCCCCAGGGACCCAAACCCTCTAATCCCACCTTGCCTCAGATGGTGGCTACTGCCAGTCAGCAATGAGCCCACGCTCCCTGAGGCAGACTGCAGTATAAAAGCCAGTCATCATAGGCAAGGGGGTAGGACCCGCTGTCTTCATCTACCACCCAGTACCTCAGAGGTGGGCCTAGGACCAGGCCCTGCAGCCTGGGGAGTCACCAAGCAGGAGCTCCCCTGCTCCGCTGGCCTTTCCCCAGCCCTGCTTCACTCCCGGTACCTTTGCTACCAACAGCCAGGCCCTGGTCCCTCCAAGACCGGAGAAAGTTTATGAACTCCTGGCTGTCCTGACCTTTATAGGGCCAGCTGGGTCTGTTTTGGGCATGTCCTCCGGCTGAGACTGCCTCCCAATCAGCTCAGCTTTTCTCTCAGCCCTCTCTCAGGCCTGGCTTCTACCCTGCCAGGGCTGCAGCGGGTAACCACCCCCTGGTACAAGGACCAAACCTGGAACTGAATTCTGTGGCTAAGGTCTGTTGCTAGCCTTCAACACATTGTTGCTAGAGGAAACATGTGATCATCACATGACAACTCAGGACTACTGTGAGTCTGGCTATCCAACAGAAGGTTGAGGGCAGTAGTGCAAGTCTTAATGATAAATAGTAGCTAAAGATTGCAGGGAAATGGTGAGATCTTGCAGTATATAGGGCACAGAGGTTCCAACTAAGAAGGGGGAAATGGTGCAGAAATACTCTACATAGCTAGTCTTGAACTACTAAACTTGTCTGAGCCACCAGCATGGCTTGATGTAAAAGTACAATGAAAGACAGCCTTTTGTGGTCCCTTGTTGTCATATGGCAATTGTGAATATCTTACAGAGATGTAATTTGTCACGTTGTTCTTGTAGGGCAGGGGTAGGCAACCTATGGCACACGTGCCGAAGGCAGCATGTGGGCTGATTTTCAGTGGCACTCACACTGCCCAGGTCTTGGCCACTGGTCTGTGGGGCTCTGCATTTTAATTTAATTTTAAAGGAAGTTTCTTAAACATTTTAAAAACCTTATACATACAACAATAATTTAGTTATATATTATAGACTTATAGAAAGAGACCTTCTAAAAACATTATAATGTATTACTGGCATGCAAAACTTTAAATTAGAGTGAATAAATGAAGACTTGGCACAGCACTTCTGAAAGGTTGCCGATCCCTGTTATAGGGGAAAAGAAGAAGTGGGGAACAGATGGGGGCCAATATTCCATTTCTTCATCTTCCTAATGGAATTGTCAGTGACTTATGATCTAGCACTTGCTCAGGAGTTTTCATGGGGAAAACTTATCGGGAAGCCATGTCTTTGATAGAAGGGAGGACAGACATTTAATAGCACATGAAATCCATTCCATCTGGACTATACAAGGAAATTATCTTCCAAAGAGATGGACAGGCCCAGGGAACATTTAAAAAACCTTTATTCTTCTTGGGTTTAAAAAAATTTAAAAATAGGGCAAATCATTCTGGCACATCCACAAACCTCCTCCTATTAATAAACTGTTCTCCTTCCTCATTCTTTCCCCTCAGTGTTTTGATTAGCTATTAAAGACTATGTCACAGTACAGACTCCTCCCCCTTTCTCCAACGTTAGCAATGGAGTCAGCTGTAGGTAGCAGGGGAATAGAATTATAATGCCTCAGATTGATGTAGCAAAGTCTGAATACTTGCCTTGGCTGTGGGCATGTTGGGATATTTCTGCTTTTTTGCCCACCGGGCAAAGTTGCTAAAGGCAGAGAAGCTGTTTCCTATGTAACAGTGTTTCTTTTGAGATCAGAGCTCAGCTGATAGCCATAGAAATATATTAAAGGAAGGACCATGGTCTATCAGTGATGAGGCCCCTGTAATCACAGGAAATAATGGGGGATAAATGTACCTGATCCTAAAAATGGATTCTCGTTCAAGGCTCTGGAGGAGGATGAGGAAAAAACAAGGACTCTAGCAATGTGCTGTGGGGCAGAGGGAGGGACCTCTACTTCATTTCTGTTTGTGTCTGTGAATAAAATGAAAGCCAGCTTAAAAGTATTAATGGGACAGAGCTGCAAAACCTGGATATGAACTTCCCTAAAAGCATGGAGGTGTTTGGGTCTGGAATTCCTGTTTGGGCCATTATAGAGCAAGGGAAAAGCTGTGGGGAAAAAAGGCTGGAGATAGACCATCCCAGAGTTTGGGGGTGTTTGAAAACAGGTTGATTCGATTTGGCCTCTCTCTACTTGAAAATTTTGAAAATGTGATGAAAGTCCTTAAGATATATATTTTAAAAAGTTTTAGTTAATATTTTGGAAAGGATCCTGGGTTTATGTGAAAGGAAAGATCCTGTTTTTACAAATACTGCAGTATTTGATAAGTAAGTTCTAGGTGGACTAGGAAAGAAACTCCAGCTTGGGATTTGTCTGAGACTGGCCAATTGTATAAAAGTAAAGTAATCACTGAAGAGACAATTGGTGCCTCATTGTCAGAACTTTTAAGCATCCCTTGATTGATGCAGCTGGCTCTGATAGGAGTCCTGTCCAGTCCTCCTCCTCTGGAAAATAGTGGCAACAAATTATGGCTATAAGGCTGTATGCTAGGGGGAAGATGAAGGGAAATTTTGTGAGATGCGGAGAAACGTCTGAGGAAAGAGAGGAAAGGAGGAAAGACATCGAGGCTCAGGTGATCTTCAGTGGGATTCTGCCGGTTCCTAAAGCGGGGCGACGAAGGAGTGACAAGATTATGGCGATCAACAGATGGCTCAGGGAGTGGTGTTATAAGGAAGGCTTTGGGATGTACAGTCACTGGGAAGCATTTACGGATAGACGACTGTTCGCTCAGGATGGACTTCATCTCAGCAAGGAGGGAAATAGAATTCTAGGATGGAGGCTCGCCGACCTCATCAAGAGGGCTTTAAACTAGGAAGTTGGGGGAGATGGTTGGGAGATGTTCGGGAGATCTCCACACCAGAATATAACCTGGAGAGGGAAGTAAACAAAGTGAGCGGGGATACCCTTGCGACCCCAAGATTTGATCCAAGGAGGAATAGTGGAGTAGAAACCAGAGTAACGGGTGATGCTGGTGGTAGAAAGTTTGCGCACGACGGGGGAAAGAATGTCACTGACGCCAAACGCCGAAAATTAAAAGGTCTGTACACTAATGCGAGGAGCCTAGGTAACAAGATGGAGGAACTGGAGTTACTAGTGCAGGACGTGAAGCCGGATATTATAGGGATTACCGAAACCTGGTGGAATAGTACTCATGACTGGAGCACAGGTATTGAAGGCTATGTGCTGTTTAGAAAAGACAGGAAGAAAGGCAAAGGTGGTGGAGTAGCCTTGTACATCAATGATGAAATTAAATGTAGCGAAATAAGAAGCGATGGAATGGACAAGACAGAGTCTGTCTGGGCAAAAATCACACTGGGTAAAAAAGCAACTAGAGCTTCCCCTGAGATAGTGCTTGGGGTGTGCTACAGACCGCCGGGATCGGAATGGGATATGGATAGAGACCTCTTTAATGTCTTTAATGAAGTAAACACAAAGGGGAAATGTGTGATTATGGGGGACTTCAACTTCCCGGATATAGACTGGAGGACGAGTTCTTGCAAGAATAATAGAGGTCAGATTTTTCTGGATGTGATAGCGGATGGATGTCTTCATCAAGTAGTTGAAGCACCTACCAGAGGGGATGCCATTTTAGATTTGGTGTTGGTGAGCAGTGAGGACCTCGTAGAAGAAATGGTGGTAGGGGACAACCTTGGTTCGAGTGATCATGAGCTGATTCAGTTCAAACTAGATGGAAGGATAAACAAATGTAGATCTGGGATTAGGGTTTTTGACTTCTCGAGGGCTAATTTTAAAGAGTTAAGGAAATTAGTTAGGGAAGTGGATTGGATGGAGGAATTAGTGGATTTAAATGTGGAGGAGGCCTGGAATTACTTTAAGTCACAGCTGCGGAGACTGTCGGAAGCCTGCATCCCGAGAAAGGGGAAAAAACCATGGGCAAGAGTTGTAGGCCAAACTGGATGAGCAAACAACTCAGAGAGGGGATTAGACAAAAGCAGAAAGCTTACAGGGAGTGGAAGGAAGGCAGGATCAGTAAGGAAAGCTACCTTGCTGAGGTCAGAACATGTAGGGATAAAGTGAGGAGGGCTAAAAGCCACATTGAACTGGAACTTGCAAAGGGAATCAAAACCAATAGTAAAAGGTTCTACAGCCACATAAATAAGAAGAAAACAAAGAAAGAAGAAGTGGGGCCGCTATACACTGAGGATGGAATGGAGGTTAAGGATAACCTAGGCATGGCCCAACATCTAAACAAGTACTTTGCCTCAGTTTTTAATAAGACTAGTGAGGAACCTTGCGATGATGAAGGGATGATAAACGGGAATGTGGATATGGAAGTGGATATTACGGCAACTGAGGCAGAGGCCGTACTTGAACAGCTCGATGGGACGAAGTCGGAGGGCCCGGACAATCTCCATCCGAGGATATTAAAGGAACTGGCGCGTGAAATTGCGAGCCCGTTAGCGATAATTTTTCAGCAATCGATAAACTCGGGGGTTGTGCCGTATGACTGGAGGATTGCTAATGTAGTTCCTATTTTTAAGAAAGGGAATAAGAGCGATCCGGGTAATTATAGGCCTGTTAGCTTGACGTCTGTAGTATGTAAGGTCTTGGAAAAAATTTTAAGGGAGAAAGTAGTTAAGGACATAGAGGTCAATGGTAATTGTGACGAATTGCAACACGGATTTACTAAAGGTAGATCGTGCCAAACCAATCTGATCTCCTTCTTTGAGAAGGTGACGGATTACTTAGATAAAGGAAATGCGGTAGATATAATTTACCTAGATTTCAGTAAGGCGTTCGACACGGTTCCGCACGGGGAGCTGTTAGTTAAATTAGAAAAAATGGGAGTGAATATGAAAGTTGTAAGGTGGATAAGGAACTGGTTAAAGGGGAGACTCCAGAGGGTCGTATTGAAAGGTGAACTGTCGGGCTGGAAGGAGGTCACCAGTGGAGTCCCTCAAGGATCGGTTTTGGGACCGATCTTATTTAACCTTTTTATTACTGACCTTGGCACAAAGAGCGGGAATGTGCTACTAAAGTTTGCGGATGACACGAAGCTGGGAGGTATTGCTAACACGGAGAAGGACAGGGATACTATTCAGGAAGATCTGAACCACCTTGTAAACTGGAGTAATAGAAATAGGATGAAATACAACAGTGAAAAGTGCAAGGTCATGCATTTAGGAATTAATAATAAGAATTTTGGATATACGTTGGGGGCGCATCAGTTGGAAGCGACGGAGGAGGAGAAGGACCTTGGGGTACTGGTTGATAGCAGGATGACTATGAGTCGCCAATGTGATACGGCTGTTAAAAAAGCAAATGTGATTTTGGGATGCATCAGGCGGGGTATTTCCTGCAAGGACAAGGAGGTGTTAGTACCGTTATATAAGGCGTTGGTGAGACCCCATCTGGAATACTGTGTGCAGTTCTGGTGTCCCATGTTCAAGAAGGATGAATTCAAACTGGAACAGGTTCAGAGACGGGCTACGAGGATGATCCGAGGAATGGAAAAACTGCCTTATGAAAGGAGACTCAAAGAGCTTGGCTTGTTTAGCCTGGCCAAAAGAAGGCTGAGGGGGGATATGCTCGCTCTATATAAATATATCAAGGGGGTTAACGTTAGGGAGGGAGAGGAATTATTTAAGTTTAGTGCTAATGTAGGCACGAGGACGAATGGGTATAAACTGGATATTAGGAAGTTTAGACTTGAAATTAGACGAAGGTTTCTGACCATTAGGGGAGTGAAGTTCTGGAATAGCCTTCCGAGGGAAGTAGTAGGGGCAAAAGACTTTCCTGGCTTTAAGACAAAGCTTGATAAGTATATGGAGAGGATGTTATGATAGGATCACTAATTTGGGCAATTGATCTTGAATTACCACCAGACAGGTCTGCTCAATGGTCTGCGGGGAGATGTTGGATGCGATGGGTACTGAGTTGCTGCGGAGAATTCCTTCTTGGGTGCTGGCTGGTGACTCTTGCCCACATGCTCAGGGTTTAGCTGATCGCCATATTTGGGGTCGGGAAGGAATTTTCCTCCAGGGCGGATTGGCAGGTGCCCTGGAGGTTTTTCGCCTTCCCCTGCAGCATGGGGCACGGGTCGCTTGCTGGTGGTTTCCCTGCAGCTTGAGGTCTTCAAACCATTTTTGAGGATTTCAATAACTCGGTCCTGGGATAGGGGTTGTTATAAAATTGGATGGGTGGGGTTCTGTGGCCTGCCTTGTGCAGGAGGTCAGACTAGATGATCAGATTGGTCCCTTCTGACCTATGAGTCTATGAGTCTATGAGTCTATGAGGAGCCTTTGTTTCATAGTTGTATGTGAAGTTAAAGTCTCTGAATGACACATCTCCTTAAAATCCTCTACTAGACAAGAACCACATTGTTCCAATAATCTGAGCTACATGATAATTCCCTTGCTATGTTCCACATTATCAGTCTCCTTGACTTGCAGCCATGGTTGTCTTCAGCGCACTTCCAAAGACCCATGCATCTTTTGTGTTGCCGTGCTTCTCTGAGTCGGCATTTCATCAGTTCAATTCAAAAAGCTGTTTGATTGTCTCCAAATGTAGAGATGTTAACAAGCCTTTAGTAGCTGCCACCCGTGTAGTTTACATGTATGCTGTATGATTAAATGCAACCACTTCTCTGCCCCCAGCACACTATTACAATAATGTCAAGTTCTGATGATCTAGCCGAGGGAGGGGGGAAAATCGGAGTTAGGGCTGCCTGTCCATTTCTGACTTGCTCAGTTGTGTGCTTAGATAGAGAGAATTGCTCAGACATCTCATTTTCCCATCAAGCAGCATCCACACACACAACAGGTTGAATAAAGATGGCACCACATTAAAAAGAAGTAGAGTACTATGAAAGCTGTAAGGTTGTTACTGTCATGCCTGAGGTTCTGACTGAGTTTTTACTTACTCAGGAAAACTCCCACTCACATCAGTTTGTAGCAGATCTAAGTAAAAATAGAGCAAAATCTGAGTAAGGACTTCAGGTTTTGCTTCTGTAATGGGGAGCTCACCCTCTCCCCACCAGCCTAGAAGAAGTTGATGAGGTTGAGGAGAGGCCAATTAACCAGATAGGCTACAGCTGGTGCAATTAGTTAGCCGAAGTAATCCATGAATAATGATAGAACGCAACTGGGGAAGGAACTGGTGGAGCTAGAATAAAGCCAGGAAGCTTGTAGTAGAAGGGGGCTGCAGTGAGGGAGCCTGTAGTTACTCTCTGGACAGTAGAAAGGAAGATTAGGTGAAGAGGACATAGAGAGAGGCAGCAAGGTTTAAGAAGGTTCAGACCTTGACTGTTGATTTAGGGGGTCCCTGAGTTGGAACCCAGAATAGAGGGCAGGCCTGGGTTCCCCTACCAGCCACTGGAAAAGTGGCCTGGTTTGGGAAGTGAAGGGAGGACTGCCATCTGGGATGCAGAGACATCGATACCCTGGAAGGGGGAAAACACACAGTGACCTGGCCAGAGGAACAAGCCAGGAGAGCATCCTTAGTCACAGAGAGTGAGAGAGAGCAGCCACAAGGAGGCACCCCAGTAGTGAGTGGACTCCATGATAGAGTTCTTGGGATGAAGTTCTGGCCGTATTGAAATCAATAGCTAAACTCCCATTGTCTTCAGTTGGACTAGGATGTCATCCCTTGTTATTAATGATAGTGCAACCCTTCTGCCAGATACCAACAGTAGCAACAAGAAATGAGTCAGTTTGTCTAGGGCTCTTTTGCTAAAATAAATAACACAATGGCTTGAGCCCACACATGGAGCCAAGCTTCGACTTCTGGCTCTGGGAAGTTAAAATTTAACCTCTCTAGTGACTTTTGCAGGTGACTCTGTGGTGACCTGGCTAGGATAGGCTTTGCTAACTGTGAGAAAAGGCTGAGGAAAACCAAGACAAAAGGGATACTTTTACATTTTTAGAACTTTATAAGGGGAAAAACCCCAAATTATACAAGGAGCATAAATAATATAGAACATCATAAACTATAGCTTAGTAACTCACTAACCTTTGTGAGCTAGTACAGATTGTGCAGTTAGTACTGAACCTTGTTTTTGACAAGAACAAAAGAGATTGCTTAACAAAATGCAGTGACACTTCGGAGAAGACTAAACTTTTCCTCTCCTTGGCTTTGCTCTTGCTGTCTTGTTCGTTGCTTCTCTTTGGAGTGAAGCACTCCTTAGATTTGACATTCCTGCAGCTGTTCCTCTTTTCATCGAGTTTATCCACAAGAGGAGTTTCTTCATCTAGTGAGCCCTCCCTTGTCCATTAGGCACCTTTGAACTTTATGCCATCAATCGATGTTCAGTCACTCTCTCTGTTCATGTACTTTAGGTCCCCTGAGTGGGCTTCTCGTTTACCATTTTCAGGCTCTGTTTGCATCCAACACAGCTTTTTGATCAATTCCTTTCTTCATCAGTTAGATTTCCTCTCAGTTTTCTTCCTTTGACACACTTTCTCTCTGGGAAGTCTGTAGATTTTATTTATCTCTACTTCCTTTCTCTAATACATCTGCTCACATACCCAGATCTACTTTTTTCCTGCTTCTATTTTCCTTCCCTATTTTTATTTTTTCCTCCTCCTCACTTTCCAGTCCTCTACTTTAATTCTCCTGTTCTTCTTGTATTTTATCTCCTCACCTTCTACCCCAGCTCCAGTTCATCTGCTAGCTCATCATCTCCAGTCTTCTCCTTCTCTAACAGCTTTGTCCAACTGCCCGCTTCAGGTGGATTCTGAGCCCCCTCCCCAGCTCGAGCTGCCCTCTCACTGTCTGTCTCTCTCCCCAGGACAACATTCGGTACTGCTGCATCACAACTGCAGCAGGTGCAATGCCAGGATGTGGGTTACTACAGCTCTTCCCCCCACACCAGCACTCAGAACATGGAACCATAAGTGTCCTTTATTTAGGGAAAAGGCGGGGAAACCCCAAACAACCCCACCCCCCTTTCTATATTTACACACATACAATAAAAGGAACAAAACCCAACCCGTGTGTCAAGAATTTAGCCAACCCCACAGTTCCAATACATTAATTGTCTGGCTTGCTGTGCCCACCTAAAACCCACTCACAGGTCCAATTTGACTCAGGAGTAGCCAAGGGCATCAGGTGTTGGCTCTCCTCCTACTGTCTACTCCAGTCCAGAGAAGTCCACAGCACCTGCTCCTATGTGCAGCAACCTGATCCATTTCTGTGATGTCAGTTCTGCCATTGCTGGTCTGGTTGGGCCTCACTATGAAGTCAGTTCTGTGCTGCCTGTCAGAGCACCATGAAATTTGCTCTGTGCTGCTGCTGCCAGGTGGGGCCTTGTGAAGTCAGCTGTGTGCACTGCCACCACTTGGAGTCCTGCAGAATCACTCCACATAAGATTTTCAGAATCTCATATAGGGAACTCAGAGCAAAACAGGGTCCTTGGACAGAGTCCCTACTCTCTGGAATAGCACATCTGATTACCAAGGTAAAGTCCTCCACCCTCTCTTTTAAATACCATTCCCTAGCCAGAGTTCACTGCCTGTAGAGTCAGTGTGACCCTTTCACTCCAGGGCATATCTTGCACAATTACTATACTGTTTCAGGAGTATAGTTACTGTAACAATTTAGTGTCATTTATACAATCATAACATAGGCACGTTCCAACTAAAACAACAAAACTCAGTATGTGGAATTTTGGGTAAACAACATTAAAATTCATGTAAGTCATTAACAGGTGTGTTGTAAACAAGACATGAGAAGTCATTCTTCCGCTCTACTCTGCGCTGGTTAGGCCTCAACTGGAATATTGTGTCCAGTTCTGGGCACCACATTTCAAGAAAGATGTGGAGAAATTGGAGAGGGTCCAGAGAAGAGCAACAAGAATGATTAAAGGTCTTGAGAACATGACCTATGAAGGAAGGCTGAAAGAATTGGGTTTGTTTAGTTTGGAAAAGAGAAGACTGAGAGGGGACATGATAGCAGTTTTCAGGTATCTCAAAGGGTGTCATCAGGAAGAGGGAGAAAACTTGTTCACCTTAGCCTCTAATGATAGAACAAGAAGCAATGGGCTTAAACTGCAGCAAGGGAGATTTAGGTCGGACATTAGGAAAAAGTTCCTAACTGTCAGGGTAGTTAAACACTGGAATAAATTGCCTAGGGAGGTTGTGGAATCTCCATCTCTGGAGATATTTAAGAGTAGGTTAGATAGATGTCTACCTGGGATGGTCTAGACAGTATTTGGTCCTGCCATGAGGGCAGGGGACTGGACTCGATGACCTCTCGAGGTCCCTTCCAGTCCTAGAGTCTATGAATCTATGAATCTATAAGTCTGGCCAGAGGTGATTTTTTTCCCCTCTGGAGACGGAAGAATGTTCCATCCACGTAAATCCTTCTAGCTCTGGGGCTTGCAGCAGTAAATATTCACATAGAGTTACAGCTGGTCAGAAAAAATTCTGTTTAGTTGGAATTTGACAATTTGGCAAAACTGAAATGTTTTGTGGAGACCATCCTATTTTGCCAAAGTCCTGACAGAACTTTCCTGCCTACCCACCCTTCCTGGCTTCTTAGCAGACCTCATGGTGGGCTGCTGGGGAACTCGGGTTCCCAGATTCTGCAGCTCTGGAGCAGCCAGCCATGTACACTGCTCCAGGAGTGGGGGCCCCATGGTTGCCAAGATCCATTACCCCATATAGCACCCAGATATGTAGATTTCCCTGGATACCAGGAACCCCATGGCATCCAGGGCCTGCTCCATTCCCTTTTGTGGAGAACTTTAAAATGTTTGTTTTTCATTCCTAATCAGAACAAAAAGAAAATATGAAATAGCGAAATCCTCCCTGAAATGGAATGAAATTTCTCCGTGCAGCTCTACACAAGCTGAAACTCATCCCTGTGCAGAGGGCAAACACAAGGCCTATGTCTCATGTAAGCCTTACTTTCAGGATCCCAGGAGTTGGTCCACACAGCAGAAATTTGAGGGCTTAAGTGAAACTGAAATGTTGTACAAGCCTTGTGCTGGCCCTCTGAAGAGGGATGAGTTTCACCTACAGAGATAATGCCATGCTGTATGCATAGTGCAGTTAGAAAATATATCCTAGTACCGGGGACTATAAAGGTATTTTTGCCATGAGTTTGGGGAGACCACATTACTCATGAATGGTAAAGCCTCAGATCCACTTGTATAGGGTTATTAGAAAAAGCTATCAGTTAAGACTCTAGAGCACGCTACATCTTTATACTCTTACTTATGACATTATTATATGTTCAGTTTGTCTTATTTTGTTCATGTTTTGCCCCTTTTTAGGCTCCTCTTTAATGAACAACCAACAATAAAATCGATAACAAGCACTGACAGCCCCTGTTTGTGACAATATGTGGTTTTCCTCTTTCAAGTACTTTAGCTACTTGGTACTGAGTAACATTAGTTACTATAGAAACAAGTTGTATTGGTATGTGGGCAGAGCTTAGTGACATCCACAAGTGTACTATAAAGTCTCTGTGTATAAAGGTTTGGAACTTACACCAGGGCTTGTGAAATGTAGCTGATTATATGCAGCATGCTGTATAAATATATATAATATAAAAGCTGAAAATGAAAGAAGAAAGGGAAACAATATTCCATTGACTTTGTATTGCATTTGTGGATCCTTTGAAACGGGTATGATCGGAATTCAACAATTAAGTTCTTTCCATTCCTTTCTCGTCTATTATCAAGGTGGGTCCATCTATACTTGGAAAAGTATCCTTTGGCAGCAATAGGACCTCCTTACTCTGTTCAGCAGATGTTGTAAAGAGTTTAGATGTAGATGGGATAAAAACAATTTCAACACCATTACAGAAGGTGGGTAGACAGAGATCTGGTGGCATGTAATATTAGTCACACTTTATACAACAGTGTTGACAACTGTTTGGCTCCTTTACAGTAGCAGCCAAAATGTTCCAATAGGAAAAATTTTTTAAAGCCACCTAAGTGACTTAGGAGCCTAAGCAATCAGCAGTGACTTCAGGCACCAGCACTCCAAGCGTGTGCCTGGGGTGGCAAGCCGTGGGGGGCACCCTGCCGGTTCCTGCAAGGGCGGCACTCAGGCTGCCTTCGGTGGCATGCCTGCGGGAGGTCTGCTGGTCCCTTGGATTTGGTGGCAATTCGGCAGCGGATATGCCGACTCCACGGGAGCGGGGACCTCCCACAGATAAGCCGCCGAAGGCAGCCTGCCTGCCGTGCTTGGAGTGGCCAAAAAGCTAGAGCCTTCCCTGTAAGCAATATCGCCTGCCCCTGAGTCACACAGGGCTTGCCTATGGAAACACTTAGTTCATGGCAAGCTGGGGAGTAAATCTGCCTCCCTCTAGCCTGTTATGCACTCAGTATCCTTGTGGACCATGCTTCTACTCACTAAAAGTTCCCTTGTGATTTGTCGTACTGCATTTTTAAACAATATCTCAGAGTGGGGTAGATCAAAGCACTACAGGAACTTTTAGTGCACAGCAACAGGGTCCACACGGGGACACAGTGCAACAGGCTAGTGCGAAGTAGCTTTACACCTCAGTTTGCCAGGAACTACATGTTCATATAATAAACAAGTCCTTAGGAACTCTTCAAAATATTACCTCACACCCCAATAAGAGGATCCACATGAACCTCTTGCTGATAAACCCAGCCAGCAACGATTTATTTCCCTAGTGTTGATAGACTCTCAGGGCAAACTTTTCAACCTTGGCTGCCTAAAATTATGCCCCACAATCCATATTTACACACCCAAATAACTTGCCTGGTTTTCAGTTTCTGAGCGCTATTAAAGTCAGTGGGAGCTGGAGGCACTTTTGAAAATTGGAGCACTTTACTTCAATGTCCTTTTGTCCTGGCAGGGGAGACTGAACTCATGAGTCCAAATTCAGCTCAGGCATAAATGAATGCAACCACTGGAAGTCAGTAGGACTTCAAGACACTTTTACTGAGATGAATTTTTATGTACATGTATTGCACTGGTTTTGCGTATCAATGAGTGGCAATGTGCTTTGGTAGCTGTCTACAAAGAGAGTGAAAGACCTGCTACTAATGCTGGCTAAAGGAGGTCTCCTACCGTGTAAGTGGTAGCAACCTATGTTTGGGGAGTTAAAGGGCTAGGGATCTAATCTTGCCTTCTCTGTGTAATGTTTGTGTGCTTTCTACAGTATAGTAATTGTGTCTGTTGTCTGCAGCACATGAATTAGTTGCACATTGTGTTGCTTGTTTTTTAATTGTGTGGCTTTGCTTCTGCAACAAAACAGTCAATGAGGCCGGAATCTGATTCTGATTGGAGGAATGGCCTAAAGATATGCATTTTATATTTGGGAGGGTAGTGTGAGCTTTGACCTGAGGCCTGTGGAAAAAGTAGTTTAGTAACTCTACGGCCATTTTGTTGCAGACAGCAATAGTTTTGGCTGAATCAATGAAAGAATGTGTGATAGCATGGTGGTGACTTTCATCTCAAGTCTGCATTCCATATGAATGAATTAGTTTTTTTATTAAGATTGTAGTTCTTTTGCTTGGGGATTATGGAAAATCTCTTCCTATATGGATGACTGGGTAAACAGTCAGTCACAACCTCTAGTAGATAAGCACTACTGAAGGAAACCTGGGAGCAGGCAGAAGTTTGGATCGGGCAATAAACTCTAGGCTAGAAGTTATGTTATTAGTTTGTGCTGTAATTATAGCTGGGTGGTGGGTGGCTGTTTGTGTTTTGTGTGTTGACTTTTTTCTTGTTTAATTTTAAAATAGTTTTTTTACACTGTTTATAGAACCCTTTCCTGGTTTTTAATGAAATAATCCCACTTCTCACACACAGATTTATAATTGTTTTTTAATTAAGAAGTCATCAATTTGCATTTGACAGACCATTTTCTGCCTTGCTACAAACATGTTCTTGATTAAATTTCAGATATAGTTAATGCCCTGCAAATCAAGTAGCAATGTATTCTCCTTTCCATAATTCCACAGTAAGGATGACAGAATTGGTATCTGTGAATAATGTGTACTTAATATAGTGTACAATTCATTTTAACATTGATTGGTGGAATTGTATAAAACTTCATCTGTATAAGCAGAGAAGATGTTGTTTTCCCCCTACACTGGCAGACATTAGAAATAAGTTAACTGGCATCTCAAAGGGGTGTCCTTGCTACAGTCCTAGATGGAGTGGCATTTTCTCCAGCTGTGAGATATATCTTGAAAAAAGACATTATGGGACGGTAAAGAGCAAAGGTGCAATACAATATTGAACAAAGAAGGAGAAACCCAGCTTGCTGAGGGAGTTTTTTCTTGTATGCTGATAAATCAGAGCATCTTTGCAGAAGAGATGTGGGAGAGTGGTGTATGTGAAAGAGAGAAAGTTTCTGGATATGGAGCAGACTCTGAAGCACCTTGGGTGTCAAAAGAGTTGGGAAGATGTAACCAGAGAGGAAGGTGTTGAAAAAGCCCCAAGATCCTAGGACAGCGAAGACACCAGGGACCAGTAGGTGCCTGAGAATCTGCTCCAAAAAAGGACTGACAAGCTGAGAGACTGATAGGGAGAGTCTCTCTCTCTCTCTGAATATGTAAAGTCTCTTTTATTCACTGTAACCTAGTTTAGTATTCCAGGGTAGTTCAGCATTTCAGCATATAATCTTCATGAGCAGCTATGTTATGCAAAACTACTTCTTGTTTGAATTCACTTTTCTTTTTCTAGTCTTAATAAATCTAGTTTTAATTTGACCAACTGGGGGACTTCAGTTAATTCTCTCCTACTGTTCCCATGAGAGGAAACAACCTTCAGACAAGAAAGTGTGGGAAGCCTCTCCATGCTCAGGTTCTTAGTCAGAGGGGCATATGCTGTTGTGTCATCTCCCCTGAGGTGTGCTGCTAGCAAGTTCTGGTAGATACCTAAGGGCCACTGAGAAGACAGGCTTGCAAGTAACAGCAGGAATCAGAAATGTCTACTCACCAATGTTCTTTGCTATCCATCCTTGGATCCCTCAGTGCCCTTGTCTGCTTCTCAGTGCAATCATTCTCCTGATATAGTCTACAATAATCTCCTAAGTATTACTAATCAAATTTCATTCCTTACTGACAATGTTCTGTTCTAGCTGATTGCCTTCAATTTAACACTCCCCACAACTCTTACAGCAATCAGTAGATTTGATGAATTCTCTGGGCTCAAAACCAGGGTGACTAGCACTGACCCGGCAGTAGTCTTACTAGGTCTCCCAAAAAAAGGAAAATATGGGCTGAAAAACACAGAATTGATTTCACATTTGTTAACGGCAACACCAGGTAAAATTGCAATGAACTGGAAACAAAGAGAAGTTCTGTGTCTAGAAAAGTAGTTTGAAAGGATACTGGAAGTGTGGATAATGGAAAAGCTAACTGATGCCAGAAATAATTATACAACAGGCTTCTACACAGTATGGATACCCTTTTGTGACTTTATTGACAAAATCAGATGCAATCAATAGCCAGATCCAAAATAAAAAAAATTATTAATCTGTCACAGTTCTGTAAACGTCAGAGAACTGATCGAATTTCCTGCTCTGCTGCTTAAGGAGATATATAAAAAAGATCATTAATCTAAGAAGTTTTGTGATGTGTAATATGGACATATTTCATCTGTAGTCCTCTGCTGATGCTTTGTCCAGAACACTTTGTCTGAACACATTGTGATCCATCAGCTCTGGATCTGGATATATATTATAATTACTTTTTTCCTTTGATTTAAAAAAAAGTGATATGAAAAACTTAGCGAGGTCAAATTCAATTTATTTTTATGGGAAGATATGACTCAAAAATGCAAAGGCTCTGATACTGAACCAAAGTGGTAGATGGCATCACATTTAAACTACCTGCAAATAGAGGCATCGGGAAATTATCAGATCTAAATCATTACTTCCTACCTTAGCATCTATTAAAACACCCGACGTATTGAATACAACATGTCTTAGTTCAGAGTCTTTCATTTAAAAATTATATATATATATATATATAGCTTTTAATATCTCAAAGTAGCACTGACAGAGCTGATTGAGAATTTGCTGATGGAATATTTTTCCACCAGAAAATGCAGATTTGATAAAAAGCTAAATGTTTTGCAGAAATGTGTTTATTTTGATGAAATTTCCTTTTATGGGGAAAAAAGAACAAAAAACATTGTGATAAGGTCAAAACACTGTGTTTCAGTGTTTTTGGAACAGAATTTTTGATTTTTCATTTAGAAATTATTTCTTTTAAAGAAATTGAAACTATTTTAAAATGTCAAAATCAGAACAAAATGTTTTGAGTTTTATTGAAATGAAAAGTTTTGAAAATTCGAAAACAAAACAAAAAAAATCATAATTTTCTTTTGTAGGAAGTTTTAAAAGATTTTGTTTTTCATTGTGGAATAGAAAAAAAAATTCTTTAAACTTGTGGAATTTCCTGAGACACGGAAAATCCAGTTCCTATCTAGCACTACTCAGCAGTGAAACTCCTCTATCCCTAGTCTGGAACACTGTAACCAATACAATAAATTATCATATCAGATTACTACCTTAAATACTCTTTTTTAGTTCATTGGTAATAGGTATATGCATTGTTTTGATATCACCCTTTCCAAGCTGGATAGATGAGGTAGCTTGCAATGCTTTTATGCATATATTAAGTTCTGTTCATGTTTTAATGCTCTATCACATTTATCATGTAGAAAAACAATAATAACCTATATTTCTGAAATGTGGCATGAGTGCTGCTCAGCTAAATTCAGTGAGGACTGCAGTTCCTGGCATGCCATGTTGTCCGTAATTATAACTGGGAATTCAGAGTCTTTCTGTGATTCTCTCATGTTGGCTCTCCTTTTCCCTAGCACTTGATTGCATTAGCTGTTCAAAACCTCCAACAATAAGAATTCCTGGTCTCAACATGGGCTACTTAAATAGAATCTGTGACAGTAATACCTTCAGTGTTAGAAAGTATATGGAGGATATCAGAGATAGATCTAATAGATGTGGCACTTGTGATAGGCTAAGGCCCAGATGGTGTTGCATTCAGCATTGCAGTGCCTAATGGATTTAGGAGACTAAGTCTCCTTTTCAAAAGGGATTTGGGCACATAGGAGCCAAAATCCTATTGAGAGGCAATGGGATTTACGTTCCTTTGTGCTTAAATCAGTTTTGAAAATGAGACTTAGGTGCTACAACACTGAGTGAAGCAAGGTCTAAATTCCTTTTAAAAATCTGGGCCTAAGTCCTTATATTCTTCATTTTAAATTAAATTATAGGTCCAGATTCACTGGTGCACTCTGGCTGCTGTGAGCTGCTCTCCCAACACAGCCATAAACCCATTTGAACTGGCTGACTAAACCATGTTAGCAGCTGCTTTGCACCACCAGAGCATCACAGTTAATCTGGACAATGATTTACCATTATCAAGGAAAGAATGTCACAATGTCATCAACACTTAACAATGGTGGAACAGGTGAGCTGCCTTAAGCATTCTCATAAGAAGAGATGTACAGGTCCAGTGGTTTACATCTACCCAGGCAGTGGATACCATGTACATAATGCTTTAGCTGATGCCAAGGGTGCAGTGCCTTAATGTTTTGTATTATTTCACTGTGTAGGGGCTGCATTGTATATGTGCTAATGCCTGGCCAAAAGTTTGGCTGCTCATCGCTTTCAAGATCCATTAGACTGAAATGAGAACTATTCAGTAATCAAATTGCTGTGTGTTTTAGGATAATGTATGATGTGTTTAAACACTTTTAAACAGTCCTCAATACTAATAACAGCCATCTAAGATTTTTAGTGAGCATTGCAATATAGCCATCTGTAGCGGTGAAAGTCTTCCCCAAACATCACTGTGAGTGCCATTGCCTTAGAGTTCTCGGCTCCTTTTGCATTGATGCAGAATGCCAGTCACTGTGTCCTTTAGTTCTTCTTCTTTTGACAAAGGACAAGTTGCCAGTGTTGCTTTAGATTCCATTTCAAAATAAGTCCAAATGAGGTCATAACATTAGGCCATAACTCTTACTGCTGCTTTCAGTCTAATTCTCCCATCGCTCCCACGTGACAGATTCCCACTTGCAGCTTTCCCCTGCAATTTCTTTTGCTTTGTCACGATGCTCTCTGGATCTCTGCTGCAAGGCTACAGAACAGAAGTGTGTTTCTGGGACATTGGAGCACTGGGCCAGATTCTCTGCTGTGTCTTGCTCCCACACTGGGCACAGTGAGAGCAGCCACAAGACTGAGTGCAGCTCCTTATTCTGGGGTCAGCTCTAAACTGGCTCTGGCCCAAATTAGAGCAGCCCAGGGGCTGTTATAGCCTACTCCAGCTGGTGACGGTTTCCAAGGAGCCAGGAATAGCCAGAACACAGTGTACCTTACCCCCAACACACACCTTCTGTGAGGTGGTGATGTTGCTTGTATGCTTGCTGTAGACTTCTCCATATTAGGGGAATCCCCAGCAAGGGAGGTGCAGCTGCTATCCTCTCATTTTCAATGTCTGGAATGCTGGAAAGGGAGTGGAGTGGGCCAGATGATGAGGCCAACTTATGTTGTTGTTGATTGCCTTGCCGAGCCCCACAAACAATGCCTCCCCTAGCTAGTGTTGTTTTCCTTCTGTAGCAGTGCACAGTGGAATATGTTTTGTTCTTGTAGCCAGGTTGGTCCCAGGATATCAGAGAGACAAAGTGGGTGAAGTAATATCCTTTATTGGATCAACTTCAATTGGTGTGAGAGAGAAAATTTTGCACTACATAGAGGTCTTCAGGTCTGAGAAATGTACTCCGAGTGTCACAGTTAAATACTAGGTGGATTAGATTATCACAGAATCATAGGGTTAGAAGGGACTTGCCTCTGGCTCCTTTCCAGTTTTTCTACATCCTTTCTATACATTTGGTGACCAAAATTGGACACAGTGCTCCAGCTGAGGCCTAACCAGTGCCAAGTAGAGCAGTACTATCACCGCCCATGACTTGCATGCTATGCCTCTGTTAATACAGCTTGAAATTGCATTTGCTTTTTTTGCAACAGCATCGCAATCCTTGATTCATGTTGATGCTGTGATCTACCACAACTCCCAGATCCTTCTCAGCAGTGCTGCTGCCAAGCCAGTTTTCCCCTGTTCTCTATTTGTGCATTTGGTTTTTCTTTCTGAAGTGTAGAACCTTACACTTGTTTTTGTTGAATTTAATTTTGTTGTCTGTAGCCCAGTTCTCCAATTTATCAAGATCCCTCTGAATTTTAGCACCACCCGCGAAAGTATTGGGAACTTCCCCTAGCTTTGTGTCATTTGCAAACTTGATCAGTAGGCTCTCTATACCTACACCCAGGCAGGCCCACCTGGGGGGGGGCAAGTGGGGCAATTTGCACCAGGCCCCGGGTCCCACAGGGGCTCTGTGAGCCCTGGGCCAGTGGCAGTCCAGGTCTTCGGCGGCATTTTGGCAGTAGAGGACCCTTCAGTTGCTCCGGGTCTTCAGTGGCATTTTGGCCGCAGGGGGCCCTTCACTGCTGCCGAAGATGCGGAGCGACTGACTGGCCCCCCGCCGCCGAAATGCCGAAGATCTGGACCGCTGTCAGGTGAGTACAAGCACCGCAGCTCCCCCACTTTGCGATAGGCCCCCTGAATCCGCTGGGCGGCCCTGCACCCAGGTCATTAATAAAGATGTTAAAAAACGTCTGACCCAGAACAGATCCCAGTGGAACCCCACTTGAGTTGTCCCTCCAATCTGACATCATTCTATTAAATGGTTACTCCTTGTTTGTGGTTGTTTAACCAGTTATGTATCCACTAAATGGCAGTTCCACCGAGCCTGCATTTCTCCAGCTTACTTATCAGAATGTCATGTGGGACTGTGCCAAAAGCCTTGCTGAGGCCCAGGTATATTGTGTCCACTGCATCTCTCCATCCACCAAACCAGTTACCCTGTCAAAGAAGGAAATTAAGCTGGTTTGACATGATTTGTTCTTGATAAATCCATGCTGACTGCTCGTGATAAATCCTTCATCCTCCAAGTATTTGTCAATTGAATGTTTTATACATTGCTCTAGTAGCTTCCCAGGTATCGAGGTCAGGCTGACTGGCCTATAGTTCCCCGGCTCCTCCTTTTGTCTCTTTTTAAAGGTGGGCACTGTTAGCCCTTCTCCAGTCTTCCAGGACCTCTCCTGTTATCCATGAGTTTGTAAATATTATTGCCAGTGGTGCTGCGATTTCTTCAGTTAATTCATCCAAATTGGTCAGAAGATCTCTGATGTGTTCTTTAGTTATTCCAATCTGCATCCCTTCCCCTTTATTGTTCAGCATAAGCCATTAACACATATTTCAAGGGACCATTCAACACCAAGTGGCCTGTTAACATCCCTGTAGTCATAGAGGGGAAAGGAGAGAAAACAAAAAAATCTGGAGTGGGAGTTATAGAGTTATAGATGGTTATAATGAGCCATAAATCCAGTGTGTCTGTTCAGTCCATGATTTTTAGTATCTAGCAAAGTTATGAATTTAAGCTCCAAGGCATGTCTTTTGAAGGAGTTGTGTAGGCTTCCTTTGAGGACAAGGACTGAGAGCTCACAGACAGTACTTTGTGAAAAGTGTCGCCCACAGGATGTTTCTGTCTTTTATAATTTTTTCTCTGTGAGCTCCTTACAGAGTGTAGTGATTGTCTAGTTTCACCCATATAGTTGTTATTGGTCATTTAATGCAGCTGAATGAGGTACATCACATGTTGTGATAGGCATGTGTAGGACCCAGTGATCTTGATAGGTGTATTATGAGGGGTGTTGATCATTGTAGCAGGAGATATGTCTGCAGGTTTTGCATCTGTTTTTCTGGCTGGGTCTGGTACCACTTTGAGTTGGTGTGTCCTGATCTGGGGGGAACTTGCTTCTAATAAGCTTGAGGGGGTTGGGTAGTAGTCTGAAGGCCAGAAGAGTGGGTTCAGGAAGTGGAATAAGCACCTTAGTTACATTTCCTCATCTGAAAATGTCCGAAACAGCCAAAAAGCAGGCAAGAACTTGTATCCTTACAAAGAAAAGGAAAATCAATAACCACATGCGGAGATACATTTGTCTTCTTAGCATGGAACAATCACATTTTCTGCTTCACTGATAGATTTGCAAACATTCTTTGATATCTGTTCCCTGGTATTTTTATAAGTCTCAGTTCCCTTCATTGTTTGGTGCATCTTTGAGATGGGGTGTGCATGTGTTGACATGGAAACAATACATTCCATGCTCTTAAATTAGCCTGCTGGTTTTCATAACAAATAGAAAACTGGGGGTAATAGCATTAAGAATTGTGGCCGGCATCATAGAAAAATCTATGATGAAGGTGGATATCAGAATAATTCATACCTACAGCATGAATGAATTGGTGAATATTATGTTCCATAGCATTTGGGTCAGATCCTTGCAACTGATGATATAAGGAACATAGATGAGTATGGACTGCAATATGGCCACATGTCTTCCTAGTTCCCCAGCAGCAGAGAAGGTTCAGTGTGAACTGAAGAGCCTCTTTGTGAATGTAGAACTCTCATCTTCACTAACTTCGGAATGAACATGATCAGCAGTATTCATTAGTCTTAGGGTATGTCTACACTACCCGCCACATCAGTGGGCTGCGATCAATCCAGCAGGGATCGATTTATCATGTCTAGTCTAGATGCAATAAATCAACCCCCAAGCATTCTCCCATCAACTCCTGTACTCCATCGCTGCCAGAAGCGCAGGTGGAGTTGATGGGGGAGCGGCAGCAGTCTAAGTCTAAGTAGGTCTAAGTACGTCAACTTCAACTACTTTATTCATGAAGCTGAAGTTGCATAACTTAAATCGATCCCCACTCTAATGTAGACCAGGCCTCAGTGACAGAACAAGCCTCCAGAAGAAAAGGGCCCATTATCAGATTCAACACAGTTCTCCTCATTGCAAAGAAAGAGAAAATAAATAAGGAGGGAGAAATGGACATTACCCAGCAGTCTGGGAAGAATACTCCAGTGAATTTTGAATAGTATGTTGCTGTGCAGAAAGTGAAACCCTTAAGGCAGTGCAAGACAGCATACATTTGGAAAGGCTACATAGCAACATTTCTTTAATGCAGTAGCTTGTTTGGTCACGGAACTTCTCAAATATTCTCTATCACATTAGGGTATTTTAGCCTCTAAAAATTCCCCCAATCATTGGAGTGCCACAAACATATGATTGCAGATTTTCTATTCTTCCCTTACTTCTGAAAAAAAAATCTGTGTGCGTATTATATTACAAGCACACATATTAATAATTGCATATTTTGCCAAGACTTGCAACAGTTTTGAAGGAGCTGTCCTAGCAGGACAGTGAGTCTGACAGGACAATGGAATGGTCCTAAGGTATCTTTGAGGCTAAGGAACTGTCATTACTTATGGACTATACTATTGTTATGACAACATATTGATGTGACAAGGTTTGCATCATCTTGTAACACAACATATGATTTTTCTGGTGGCTACATGCAGACAGAAAAACTCAATTATTGCTCAGATTGTCAGAGCCATCACTCAGCAAGAAGAGGACATCAATTATGCAAATTTCACTTACGCGTAGAGTCCTTGATACCTTTTGGGAAACTTTGAAGAGTATTCTACTCATAGGCAATTCTGCTTCTATCCTACGTGTTCCTGTAACCCCCTAGCCTATTAGGTAGTGCTAGGTGATATGAATGAGGGTCCTGGATTCATAAGTTGGGATGGTGTTGAGCTGTTGTGTGGCACTGTTTGTTTAGTGGTAACTGGACCTGCTGCAATCAAGCTGTACCATCAAAACAGTGCCTCCAGCATTCCTGAAGATGTGTACTCAGCAGATATCACCCTGCTTCCAAGAAAAATTTCAATTAGAACTGGTTGGAAATTTTCCAGCAGAACATTTTTCCATCAGGAAAATGCCAATTTGTTGAAAAATAAATGTTTCACGGAAATGTGTCAATTTCAATGACATCTTGTTTTGGAAAAAAAAATGGAAAGGAGCATTCTGATAAGATTGAAATGTTTTATTTTTATCTTTATGGAATGGAACGTTTTGATTTTTTTTCCATGTCCGTTTTAAAAATTTCCTACTATAAAATAGTCCAAATAATCCATTTTATCCAAAAAAAGGTCTTTCAACTTGTGCATTTTTTAAAAATTTCTTTATGTGGGAAATTTTTATTTCTTTTCATTCATGTCAGAATGGGGGGAAAAAAAAAAAACTCTAAAATTCTGCAATTTCCTGTGCATGGAAATAGAGTTCCTGCCTAGCTCTGCTTTTAATGCACAATATACACAGTGCTCTAAGGATCCAAGAAACAACCCAAGAGGCAAATAGAAGAACTTAGTTCTGGAATCAGTCTTCCACATATTTTGCCTGCCCTTCTCGCAGAGCCTGGTGGCCTCATAACGTGACTCTTATGGTATTTCTAGAACATGCATACATAGCTAGTGCTTCTGAGAGCCCTACTTTTCTTTGGGCCCAGTACCAGCAGATAGGTGTGGCTGGAAGATGCAGTTTATGCATAAGGAACACTGTTAAATAGGGCTGTCGATTAATTGCAGTTAACTCATGCAATTAGCTGAACAAAATTAATCATGCTTAAAAAAATTAATCGCAATTAATCGCAGTCTTAATTGCACTGTTAAACAATAGTATACCAATTGAAATTTATTAAATATTTTTTGAAGTTTTTTCTACATTTTCAAATAGATTTCAGTTACAACATAGAAGACAAAGTGTATAGTACTCACCAGGGCCATAGCAACAAAGAATGTGGCCCCCTCCGAACATATGTCCAGGGCCCCTTACAATGCAGAAACGATAAAAAACTAAACAACTAAATTAATAACATTTATCCACTGACCGCCATTATGAACGCAAATACACATTCTTTGAATGGGTCCAACTAAAATTCGAAACTGACCGACGGACAACTGATGTAGCCAATAGCATTATGATGTATCATAATGACTTCATGGTTTTGTCAGTAAAACCGACATGGATTGTGAAATAGCGTCAATAAATGTCACTTACCTAGTTATACCTTACATTTTTTTTGCCACTTTTAGGGGCCCCCTTCCTTGCGGGGCCCCCTCCGGTCGGACGGTACGGAGGGCTCTCGCTACGCCTCTGGTACTCACTTTATATTATTATTTTTGCTTACAAATATTTGCACTATGAACATGATAAACAAAAGAAATAGTATTTTTCAATTCACCTTATACAAGTACTGTAGTGCAATCTCATCATCCTGAAATTACAATTTACAAATGTAGATTTTTTTTTGTTAACTGCACTCAAAAACAAAACAATGTAAAATATTAGAACATACAAGTCCATTCGGTCCTACTTCTTCTTCAGCCAATTGCTAAGACAAACACATTTGTTTACATTTATGGGAGATAATGCTGCCAGCTTCTTATTTACAATGTCACCTTTGCATGGCACTTTTGTAGCCGGCATTGCAAGGTATTTATGTGCCAGATATGCTAAACATTCGTATGCCCCTTCACGCTTCAGCCATCATTCCAGAGGACATGCTTCCATGCTGATGATGCTTGTTAAAAATAATATGTTAATTAAAATTGTACATCTCTGTTTTACCTTCATTCTGCCATATATTTCATGTTCTAGCAGTCTCGGATGATGGTCCAGCACGTTGTTCATTTTAAGAACACTTTCCCTGCAGATTTGACAAAACACAAAGAAGGTACCAATGTGAGATTTCTAAAGATAGCTACAGCATTTGACCCGAAGTTTAAGAATCTGAAGTGCCTTCCAAAATCTGAGAGGGATGAGGTGTGCAGCATGCTTTCAGAAGTCTTAAAAGAGCAACAGTCTGATGTGGAAACTACAGAACCCAAACCACCAAAAAAGAAAATGAACCTTCTGCTGGTGGCATCTGACTCAGATGATGAAAATGAACATGCATTGGTCTGCACTGCTTTGGATCATTATCAAGCGAAACCCATCATCAGCATGGACCCATATCCCCTGGAATGGGGTTGAAGCATGAAGGGACATAGGAATCTTTAGCGCATATGGCACGTAAATATCTTGCAACACCAGCTAAAACAGTGCTATTCAAATGCCTGTTCTCACTTTCAGTTGACATTGTAAACTGGAAGCAGGCAGCATTATTTCCTGCAAATGGAAACAAACTTGTTTTTCTGAGTGATTGGCTGACCAAGAAGGACGACTGAGTGGACTTGTAGGCTCTAAAGTTTTACATTGGTTTATTTCTGAATGCAGTTCTTTTTGTACATAAATCTACATTTGTAAGTTCAACTTTCATAATAAAGAGATTGCATTACAGTACTTATATTAGATGAATTGAAAAATATTATTTCTTTTGTTTTTTAACAGTGGAAATATTAGCAATCAAAAATAAATACTGTATAGTGAGCACTGTACACTTTGCATGCTGTGTTGTAATTGAAATCAATATATTTGAAAATGTAGAAAACATCCAAAAATATTTAAATAAATGGCATTCTATTATTAACACCGCAATTAATCGTGATTAATTTTTTTAATCACTTGACAGCCCTAGTGTTGAACAATAACAGGATTCCAACAGGTAACAGTGAGCTGAGTGCTTCTGATAAATATACAGCCTGTAGTAAGGTCCTTGGTGGACTGGGTGGCTAGGGGTTAGCATCCACTTAGTTGTGGGGTAGTGGTAGGGGAGCCCGGGCCCACTCATTCCACTGAGCTCTGACCCAGGGCCCTAGGAGGAGGGTTGGCAGTGTTGTCCCCTAGGGGAGAGGGGAAGAGAGGGACTTATTGAGTTAGACTCCCTGGGTTGCTTCCTACCCCTGCTCCTGGTCCCAGAAAAGGAAAAATAGAAAGGAAACCAAACCATCAGGCCACAATCAGCTCAGCGTGCAGTCCTGGTACTTCAGGGAAGCATCTCTAGCCCCATTTGTCAGGAGCCTGCAGGGGAGGTCTGTACTCCTCTCCAGCCATCTTAACTGGGTTGCTCCCTTTTCAATACTGTCTCTAGCTGGAGTATTCTCTCCAGGGTTGGAGGGGCAGGGCTAGCTGGGCCCAAGGTTGTCCTTTCATCCCTTCTACCCCAGTATGGGGTTTGCATATCCATCACATGGCCCAACATAGCTGTTCAGGGCATGTGAGTTTTGCACACCCAGGCTGTCCTTTCCCCTAGGGATTCTCTGAACCTAACTAAATAAACAGATGATGATTTGCAGCATCATCTTCCGGCATACTTACAAAAGCAGCCACAGAGCAGAAGCTGGTCAATTGGGTGTCTCATCAGGCAGCCCAGTTTTAACTCCACACAGGAATTAAAACAGCACTCAGTGTCTGGACAGTGAATCCTCCTCTCTCAGCAAGCCAGGCAAAGTTTTCTTGGCTGCAGCAACAGATCAGGTTCAAGACCCAGAAGGCAATTCGCTTCTCCTCCTCCGGTGCTGGAGCTGGCTGGAGGACAAGCAGGAAAAGAGTGAGGGGTGAGCTCAGTCTGTCTCAGAAACTGTTCTGCTGTGTCCTTGCTTTCATGCTCAGTCTTCTCCCACCCAGCATTACTTAAAAGGTAGAAACAACAGGTTGAAAGAGCAAATGTTTCATCTCTCAGTGATTCCTTTGTTCCAGTGCGGAGAGCTTCACTCCACAGCTAAGGACTAACCATGAAATACCTCTCATAGAAGAAAGGTGGATGTTCAACCTTGCTATATTTTTATCCTATTCTCCTTCATTACTCAGAGTGTTTCCATAGAAATAGGATCTGTGTTATGTGGGGGTGAGTAATCAACCCAGAAGAGCTCATCCATTTGAAACTATATCACAGCACCTCCATAATGTAGAAAGGTACCAGTCAGGTACTGGCCAATAAGGAGTATTTCCAAACAGAATATCATTGCACCAGCCAATAGTTTCCTAGGGGTGGTACTTCCAGAGTGACATTGTAGCATGGTGAAGACTCACCCCTGCAGTGCCTCCTGCTGGTCATCCTTGGGAATTAGCTCTTTGACCCAGGAGAGCCCTCTGCAGGCCAGTGATCCACTTGTCATTGGCCCCCATGTCCCTCTCAGGACCCTGGTGCCCTTATCTCAGGGTTCTGCCTCCTGCAGTACCCTACAGTCTTACTGGGTTTCCCCACCCCAGGGGAACCCCCATCCCCTATCCCCACATTGCCTCAGTCGTGGCTACTGTCAGTCTCTGTTTAGCCCCTTTAGAACTAGGTCCTGCAGCCTGAGGAGTTGCTGGCCTAGGGCTTCCCAGCGCCTAAGGACTTTCCCCAGCCCTGCCTCCCTCTAGGTCCCCTGAGTAAGTTCCCCAGCAGCTAGGCCTGTCTCCCTCTCAAGTCAGAGAGACTCCTACCTCTGGCTTCCCTGGCCTTCTTATAAGGCCCAGTTGCTTAGTTTGGGGTGTGGCCCCAGCTGCAGCCACTTCCCCCAATCAGCCGAGGTTTTACTCCCTTGCCCAGCCCCAGCCCTCTACAGGGCTTTTCCAAACCCTTCCGGGCTGGAGCAGGTGTTCACCCCGCTACAGACATCCATACACGTCTTACATAAACTGGGGCAGAGGCTGTCTTTTTCTTATGGTTTGTATAATACCTAGCACAATGGGGCTGGGACCGTTTGGTGCTACCACAATACAAATATTACAAGTCAGCACCATTAATCTGTTTGAGAAGGTTGGGCTGAGAGGTCAGACACTGAATATGCTTCTGGGTAGGTAGCAAGTACTTCATTATTTCAAAGTATGGGAAGGTTTCTTATAACAAATACTCTCACTAGTGACTGGTGCATCCTCCAGAAATGGATGCTAGTTGTGGTCTTGCGTGATCTGAATACTGCTCCGTTCAACCACTGCTGAGTAGCAGAGACATTTTGTTGGGAAGCAAAATTTAGTAGTGGAAGAAGAACCTAGTGGTGCTTCAGATTTGGGAACAGCAATTTTTTTTAGCTCTGCAGCAGGAGCCAAGGAAAGGTGAAGAGAGAAAGAGAAATCTGATGGGCCGAGGAACCGAGAGAGCTGGAAAGAAGGAGAGATAGGGCACAGGCAGTCTGAGGAGGAGACAAGACTGAGATAAGGAGCTGTATCTATCTAATACATATTTCTCTCCTAGTTCTATCTCCCTGAGCCTGTCAATGGAAACCTTATCCACCTCCAAGGGATACACAGTGTTGCAAAAAGCAGAATCCTGGTGATGTCAAGGTCATTCTTGTCTGATCAGCTACAAGGCAGTAGCCACTGTCCTTCTCCTTCTCTCACAGAGGCTGAGAAGGGAAGAAGAAGTTGAGTGACAGGCAACATTTCTGTGATGTAGAACAGAATTCATTTGCTGCTTCTTTCTGACAAGGAGAGAACTTACATTTCCAGCTGCTCTTTATTCAGCTGCTCTTTATTTTATCCTTCCTCTGCTGCAGAACCCAAAACAAACAGGGGGAGCAGCTTCTCCATGAAAAGCAAAGATTATAAAACTGCCAGGCGATATTTCTTTACCCACCTTATAATAAACCAGAGGTATTCACTGCCAAGGGAAATGACTGAGGAAAATGAGTTATTTGGATATAAAAGGAGATCAAATAAACATATGAACAAGTGTATAAACAGCTTCACTAAGCCTAAAGTTTCAGTCAAAGACTATATCACAAGGGATGATAATCCTCATTTTCAGGGTCAGAAAGAAATTTCCTCTCCCCTTCCTTTCCCTAATATTGTAGCATTGCACATTTTGTCAGGTGCATTATTGGTTTTATTTCTTTAGCCTCCCACTGAAGGAATATACAGTGGGCCAGATCCTCAGCTGTACTGAATTTACAATAAGCTCCTGCTTCTCTCTGCTCCTCTGTTGCTGACTGGGCAAGGGCCAAAACAGCCCCCAGAATAACTTAGAGCAGTCCTCCCTTGGCATGCTGCTGTTGCCACACTGACCTGCCTGCTATGTGGGTGTGGGGAGCAGGGTGCTGTTCCTTTAAGGCAGCTTTCAGGATGCTTTGCATCATTGAAGCAGTGCAAGTCAGCTGGAGCCAGGGCTGAGAATCTGGCTCAGCAAGTGTATTAGCAGAAACAGAATAGCAGATTAAATTCACAAATGGGCTGCTCCAGTATGGAAACTCTTGTGTTCCTCTGAGTGATCAGATTAGCTAATAAGAACTCTGAGCCATTGCCGAAATTAATAGAAATCACAGCTCAGAAAAAGATACACCACCACTGCAAAGTTAAATATACTTGTAATCCCAGAAAGAAACTTCAGTCGAAAATGGCTATAGTCTCAATACACACTATTCCTTTGGCAGCAGTTGATGGTTCATGCCTGTGAATGTACATGAGTGAGTTAATCCATCCGAATTCATGCCCTGCTCTCATGTTTTATCCCTTTAATTGCACTGCATAAATATAGATGAACTGCTACATTTAAAATGCTGCATTCTGTTGTTATGGCAACTGATGTTCTAAATATGATGCTTAAAAAAAGGAAAAGCTATATAGAAATAAGTGCATCATGTTGTTATAGCAACCATTTAATTCCAAGTAGTTATAAGATGGAGTTACAAGTGTGTTAGGTATTGCTCTGAGCATCTCTTATCCTAAGAATGTGCAAGAGACAATCATGTGAAACTTTACTGTATGTTGCTCAGAGTTTAACCTTATTGGAATTATAGGATGCTTTGTGTGTAAATCAACACTGGACCAGAAAATGCAATGCCAAATTGAATGGTTTTATTTCCATTTTGTTAGACTGAAAAAGTTAAAAAAGCATACACAAACTCACCAGATTTTCTATACAAATTGTGAGATGCTCCCTGGAGCATCCTTTATTCTCTCATTCCTTTCTCACCTCCTGACAAGCCCAGATCTGTTCTCCCTCTTACCTCCTGGTTGTCTCTTTCACCACCACCTATCAGTTCTCTTGCCCCTGACAGTGACAATGTGTTTTGTGCAGGGCAGATGCAAAGTAAAATTTACAAGAACACTAACCTCTGAAGGGCTTTGTCCCAGCTCTTAAGAAATCAGGCCTCTTGTCAATTTCACTTTTCAAGTAGAAAAAAACATTGGGAGAAGAATGCAAAGCTGTGAAGCAGTATTGTGTGGGTGCAGAACTGAGCTGGTAATTACACTTTAATATATAATGAGACATCCATCGATGCACATATGAATACCCTGAAAGCATCCTGGAGAACAACTAAGTGGTAAAGACCCATAAAGAGCACTCCTCAGTTATAAACATTGAGTTTGACGTGCCTATCAGTTACAACTGTTTAAATCAAGAAAACTCCTTTACAGTCAATAGAGTTACACCAGTTTAAAACACGTGCAAGTCAGAGGAGAGTCAGGCCTGCTGTCTGTCATTATTTTGGGTTCCTACTGCTACACCAACATCAGGCAGTGACACCAGAACTAGCTAGTCCCCATTAAAAGGCAGATGCTTGCTTCAAATTTTCAACCTTGATTATTATTATTTTTTGCAGGGCAGAATATTAGCCACTCAGTTTCTGTTCAGCAGGGGCAGCTCTATGTATTTTGCCGCCCCAAGCATGGCAGTCAAGTGGCTTTCAGTGGTGAGCCTGTGGGAGGTCCGCTGGTAACGTGGATTCGGTGGCATGCCTGTGAGAGGTCTGTTGGTCCTGCGCCTTTGGCATACCTGCTGCCGAATTGCCGCCGAAACCGTGGGACTGGCAGACCTCCTGCAGGCAAGACGCGGAAGACAACCCGACTACTGCCCTCATGGAGCTTGGTACACTGGTGCCTGGAGCTGCCCCTGATGTTCAGTGTACCTGATATGCACAAGTTTAGAGTAAGGCAGGATCCCTGTGATCTTGGGCTCTGTGATGGGTGTTCACCTCACGCTTGCCCTGAAGTGGTTAATGTAGGCTAAGAAGACGGCCAATTAACCATACAGGCCACAGCCGGGAGGAATCAGGGGGCTTAAGTAATCCCCTGACTGAGTAATGAGGAAGCCCATCTGAGGTGGAACCAGTTGGGCTGGGTTTATAAAGACAGGAGATTGGCAGCAGAGATGGGGGCTGCAAAGTAGTCTGCAATCACTCCTTGGGAGGTGTATTTTGGTGCTACAGAGCCAAAGTAGACTACAGTTACT
The DNA here is from genome assembly GCF_025201925.1 of Gopherus flavomarginatus. NCBI lineage: Eukaryota > Metazoa > Chordata > Testudines > Testudinidae > Gopherus > Gopherus flavomarginatus. The sequence continues at coordinate 102,358,999 of NC_066617.1, read as the reverse complement.
CCTGAGAGGAGGGATTTGGGGGATTGGTAAACTCAGAGAAGGGGTGGGGAGCCAGAAGGTTAGGAAGGGCTCAGGGAAAAGGCAATAAGGTCTGGAATGGGACAGACCTTGGCTGCTGTTTAGAAGGTCCCTGAAATGGAACTTGGAGTAGAGGATGGGTCCAGGTCCCTCTATCAGCCACTTGGGAAGTGGTACCAGCTGTGCAGTGAATAGGAAGCCTGCCTGAGCCTGTTCAAAAGAAGAGACTTTGATATCCTTGAAGGGGAGGACATGTGATTTGGCTAGAGGATGAAGCCATGAACACAGAATTTCTTGTCTCACTGAGAGCTAGGAAAGAAGGTAGGGCATGTACCAAGAGGTGGAAAGGAGGCATTGGACCTGGAATCAGCTAATTCCCAGAGTAACCAGGTGGAGGTGCACTACTGGCGAGCGGACCCCATGACAGGCCCACAGTGAGAGGTAGCCTGAATTCAGCAGTGAATTAGTAGTGGAGTACCGGGCAGCAGCCCAGCACACAGCTCATTGCTGGCAGCTCTCTGCAGCTGGGATGAATCTAGACTGCCTCCTTTGGGAAGGTTAAGGGCTATATTCAACTCTGGTGCAACTCCAGTGGCTTCAAGTTTCCATGGGAGCAGACAAGTTACACCAGTGGTGAATTCATTCCATTCCTAGCAGAAGCGTGGTGTGGAAGAGCTGGGATTGTTACATAAGGATATAGCAGCGTGGCTGCAGTCAACTGCAGCCAACTTCCACTTTGAAGGGCAGGGCTTTTGACTACAGAGAACTGCCAAAATAATATAATCAGTAAATATCAACCATCTGTGCCTTAATAAAAAGAACACGACAGCTAGAGAAGTGGGTAGTGTTAGGATGGGAGAAGTGTCTGTTGGGGAACTTCTGAAACTTTGGTAGATCCAAATCCTATAGAACATCAAGCCACCTCTACACGTGCCGAGGATCCTGAGGTTTCATTGGAATGGTTATGGTTGACAGCTGCACATCAGGAGTGGATAGGTGACCATCATAAAGTGCATGCTGCAGCTTTCCAAGCAGATGGCATATACGGTGTGGTCTGTGACTAATGATCTCCCACTTTAGTTTCTATGGAGCGCACATTTTCTGCAATTCCAGTGCAGAAGAACAGAAATGATCACTAGGACGGGGGGCTAAGGGCTAGGTTGGCCTTAGCTAGGGTTGGTGCATAAGATGCACTGCTCCAGGAGGCATTGTGAGTGAGAAACACCCCTCTGAGTCACAGCTAGAGCTGCTATACATCTTTCATTCTAAGGATTTTTTTTTCCCCAACAAAAAATGTCTTTTCCCCAGAATGGGGGTTCGGATATTCTTTTTTTTTACTAAACCCAAAACTTTTCTTTTGACAAAAAAACTAAATAATTGTGGGAACAACCCTCTTCTCCCCAACATTTCTCAGCCGCTGTAATCACAATTCCTCCACTGCTGCTTCCTTGCTCCTGTGGAGCGGTAAGGTCTTGTCCACACACAAGTGGTACCACTTAACTATAGCAGTGTCCTTAAAGCAGTCTGCTGTCTTCCACCCCTGCCCCCAGTGGATGCAGTTATATCAGTATAAATGCCTTACACTGGGATAATTAATTCCTGTATGGGAAGAGGAATAAGCTATCCCAGTGTAAGGTTCCTTTATAGCGCTATAACTGCATCCCCATTAGGGCTTGTACTGGTATAACTATATTAGCAGAAAAATCACACTTCTAACCCAAATAGTTGAATCAGTACAAAAACTGAGTAGAGAAGGCCTAATTCAGCAACAGGTGGCCTAAAGCCAAGGTTCACCCATTCCCCGCCCACTTGCTGTGCAGAAAGCATATGCAGCAAGTAATCCTACTTAGTGCCATGTGCCTAGACCCAAGGTCTGGCTTGCTCATGTTAGGGCGTAGGGGGACTCTTGCTCCCTTCTACTCCTTTGCAAAGGCAGGTAGATGTGAGTCTGAATCTCCAGCTATCATAGTAAAGCAGGGTGAGTGTATAATTAGCCGGAATACCATTTATGTTGTAAACTTAGAAAAAATAGTACAATGATCTCATTTTGTCTGTTTTAAGCAGGGCCTGTTCTCTCAGAGCTATTGAATATATTAAACCCTAACAAGATGCCTCTTCTCTCTAATCAGATTTGAAGGATTAGTTTCTGAAAACAAATGGGATATTATTTTGTCATAATGGGGTTCATTTTCCTATCACTAGGTTTGAAAGTAATTACAAAAATAAAAAATAAAGTATGTCCTAAATGGTTAATGATCCTCAGCAAGCAATCTGTCCAAAGAAGGAAAGATTTCTTTCCCAATCTGACAACCGAACTATATTCTTGTTCTGCTTGGTTGGTGTTACTGGCCCCTCCCGATAATGCCTTCATGGAAATGTCAGATTCTGTTACTCACTGCACCAACACAGGGCTCAGTCCATCACTCAGACACATTTCTGTTAAGCGCCAGGGGAGTGAGGCCTGAGTGCAGACTTTGGGATCAAGCCCAACGTTGATTGATGGACTAGAGGTTCTAGGGCAGATCTTCTGCTGTGGCCTAGGAGCACTTGGCACAGCAGGGGTGAATGACTCAAAGGTGCCTTGAAGCCACCTTTGAATATCCCCATCTGTGATCCTGGGACCACTCTGCCAGTTCCTTTCCTCTTGCTCTAGTTAGAGCAGCCTTCAAGCTGCTCTAACTTGTGTCAGCTGCCAGTGGCTCCAAGGGACCATTTTGACAACTGGGTTATCATTGGGGCTCAAGGGTTAAATCCCTTGCCTCTGGCCATGCTCCCTGCATCAGGTCTGGGAGAGGGGGCATATAGGAGCCAGTACTCCGAGTCCATGCCAACTGGGTGTCTCCCTATTCAGTGGTGATTTTCCTTGTGGCCAGCTAGGATGGCTTTAGAGCTGCTTTGCACTGATGGATGATGCAAAGATATCCCAATGTAGAGGAAAATCTGGTCCTATGGATATTTGGTAGGTCTTTGACGTCAGCAGACAGCCAATCCAGAAGCAAAATGGAGACTATTGTGAAGAGGTCCTTCTCCTTAAAAGGGGTTGAGTGTAGTGTTTCCACCTTCTTCCCATCCCCTGCCACTCCAGTGGGAAACTGTTTTACTTTTTATTACCTATCTCCTTTGGCATCCTAAAGAGTTTCCAAGGGTGTGTTACAACTTCTGAAATAAATGTGAGGGGGCAGGTGGAAGAGGGAGAAGTTATTCACAGTTACCTTCCTTCCAAAAAGACACCATATAAAGTAAAAAGTTAAGTCCACAACAAGTTTAATAACATGCTCTACCTTCACATCAGGCTTCATTCTGCTCCCACTGATGCTGGTGAGCAAGCTCCCATTGACTTTGGTAGATGCAGGATCAGGAGAATCATTTGTAGCTCTCCAGCATGAAACTGGTGATTAATGTAAATGTGGCCTCACCAGAGAGGCTTGCTAAAAGAAGGGGAGATTAGCATGGAGCACCTCCTTTACCACAGTCTAGATGGCTCTATGAAGAGCTGCTATTATGTGTTGTTCCACTGCAGCAACAGCTCCCGTTAGTGTTTTTGATTTGTTTGGTTATTAGGCTCTGGAGACCAGGCAGAGCATATTTGTGCTGTGTTCCTGATGTACGCAGTTCAGTCACAACCAGTGGCACCCTCTCAGTCCCAGGGCAACATGCTAAACACTCTATTAACAGATGGCTGTGACAGGATCAGAGAGAGACAACCGGCTGAAGTTTAGCAGCCCTAAGGGGTAGCAAATGGTCTCAGCAGGAAGGTACCAGTGGAGCTTTACTTTCCATGTGCAGCCTGCCTCTTCTCTTTTCAGGCTCCAAGTGAACTGCAGCCTCAGCAAATGCCTTCTGCTCACAACAGGGGGCTTTCAGCTGTTAATGGAAGCCCTGCTTTGCAGGTGCAAGAATATTAAGAGCTGCAGTTAACTCTCAGCACTTCCCTTAGCAGCTTCACAGCAAGTGAAACCCAGTGAACAGAACTGGACAACATGTTGACACACATTCCTCATGTCTTCATATTTTGCTTGATCACTACTTTTTACACAAAATTAGGGATGAGCATAACCCCAAATCCCAGACCTGAAACACCCCTTGGGAGAGTCCTGCGCTCTTGGGCTCATCTTTATCCAAATCAATGTCCAGTTAGCAACAATACATCTGTATTTCTTCAGTGAATCTGAACTCTCTCTTTTAAACCTTGTGGATAATGCTGATATAGGCATCCTCTCCACCATTTGACTGGCAGGCTGGAGAATGCCAAGGTTCTACTCTGAACACTAAGCCTGTTTCCTAAATGCAGTTCTCACGATTTTTCACACAACATGACATTCAACACTTTTAACAGAACATTATAATCTACCTTGACAATGAAGCATTATGTTTTATCTTAGCAGCACTTCCAAGCATTAGTCTGTATGCCTGATGTACCGTATTGTTCTTTCCAAACAATACTGTTATTTTCTTGCACTCCAATTTATTTTTCTGGCAAATGAGGAAGCACCTAGAACTCAGACAGTTTCCCATCCATGCAAGTGAAGCGGTCAGAGCAAGTACAAGGCATATAGGTATTCTAAGCAGGAGGGAAAAGGGGTGGTAGTATTGCAGGAAATACATATTTTGAACAAAAAAACAACTAACCAGTGCCTATGTTTTTAAAAGTGAGTAGTGATTTTGGGTTCCCAACATGAGATGCCTTAATGGAGCCCAATTGTCAGAAGAAAGGTGCTCAGCACTGTCAAATAATCCAGCTCCTTCAAGGTCTCTCAAATTGTGCACCCAAAACCAAGTAATTTATAGTCATATTTGAAAATATAGGCCTTGGAGAAGATTTCATAGTGTATCTCACTCAAAGATGTCTAATGACGTCTGTGTTTTGGATGAGAAATAAAACCAAGAGCCTGATCCTTTGTGGCCACTGAAGATTCCATTGTGCTTTTTGAAAGAAGAATGAGACCCATGTTCTGGCCAAATTCTAATTTGGGTAACTACATCGTGGTTGACTGAATTTCTCGTGCAATGTGATTGGAAACAACACTATAGAATTTCCTCTAGTTGTTGGTACAAACTGAAGATGAAACACTAACTCCTTCTGGAAAACCTGGAAAGAATTCGAGACAAATAAACAGAACCAAAAATCCAGTAATCCAGAATGGTAAAATTTGGACAGGACACTTCCAAGACCGCTACAAACTCAGAAATCTCACATAAGAAAAAGGCAATATCGTTAGAAAAATAACTACACTTGGAAACACCATTAGGAACTACCACCACCCCTTGAACACCATGAACTAGAGTAAAATCTCTACAAACTCAAGTCCAGGAAATCATGTGGTCCACACAATATATCCAATGGCATTCTGAAACTTTGGCCTGAATGCATCCAGAAGGCCTTTCTAAAATTATTTAACCTAAATCTTTAATCCTTACATTTTCCTGAGAAGTTGTAAAATGGACTAAATTTCCCCCAAATGCACAAGTGGAGATGTTCTCAACCCAAATAATTCCAGGGATACCTGTGTTAGCTGCAACATGAGCAAACTTTTCTGTAGTATCCTCCACAAAAGGACCAGCAACAGCATAATTAATATCTGACCAGTAACAGCATAATTAATAAAAGCCAAATTAGTTTCCTCTCTGAGAAGTGAAGGATGGACCACCAGTGGTCCCCAACCTTTTTGTCTGGTAGGCACCAGATGAAGGACCGTGGCGGCGGTAGAGCATTCTCTAGAGATGTCTATCATAACCTAGTCCCAGATTTGGACCTTAGCGTCCAAAATATGGGGGTTAGCATGAAAACCTCCAAGCTTAGTTACCAGCTTGGACCTGGTAAAGCTGCCACCACCCAAAAAATTAGAGTGTTTTGGGGCACTCTGGTCCCCACAAAAACCTTCCCTGGGGACCCCAAGACCCAAATCCCTTGAGTCTCACAACAAAGGGAAATAAACCTTTTCCCTCCCCCCCTCCAGGTGTTCCTGGAGAGATACACAGAAGCAACCTCCGTGAATCTAAGCAGAGGGATTCCACCCTCCCCCGTTTCCAGCCGGGAAACACAAGCACTTCCCTCTTCACTCAGAGGGAATGCAAAGTCAGGCTAGTAAATCTAACACACACCGATTTCCCCCTGACTTCTTCCTCCCACCAATTCCCTGGTGAGCTGCAGACTCAATTCCCTAGAGTTCCCCACTAAAGAAAAACTCCAACAGGTCTTAAAAGAAAGCTTTATATAAAAAGAAAGAAAAATACATAAAAATGGTCTCTCTGTATTAAGGTGACAAATACAGGGTCAATTGCTTAAAAGAATATTGAATAAACAGCCTTATTCAAAAAGAATACAATTCAAAGCACTCCAGCAACTATAGATATGTAAATACAAAAAAAAAACATATAAATCACTAGCTGATCCTTTGTACTTACAATTGGGAAACAGAAGATTAGAAAGCAAGAAATAGAAATCCCCTCATAGCCGAGAGAGCATACAGGCAGAAGACCAAGAACAAAGGACTCACACACAAACTTCCCTCCACCCAGAGTTGAAAAAATCCTGTTTCCTGATTGGTCCTCTGGTCAGGTGCTTCAGGTTACTTTTTTTTCAGGTGAAAGAGACATTAACTCTTAGCTATCTGTTTATGTGTCGCCACCGAAATGCTGCAGAAATTTGGTGGCATTTCAGCAGATGCTCCACTGCTGGCCAGGATGAGGGCGCATTTAGATGCCCCCGCGGGCGCCATGGCGCCCATGGGCACCGCGTTGGGGACCCCTGTCTTAACCCTGTGCATGAACATGTAAAAAACATAAAACCAGGAGGATATATTTGTCCACTTCATAGACTTTAAATAAGCTTTTCACTCAGTCTGGGTCCCAGGATGAACTTTGAAGTTCTACAAAGTCAAATTGGTGGGCAAACACAGCCACTTACCAATATGCATCCTCACCAGCATTTGACTGGCAGGTTAGAGAACACAAATGATCTACTCTAGACATTAAGGCTGTTTCCTACATGCAGGAATACCAGTATCACATACGAATGCAATCACATGCAAGATAAAAATGAAGAAAATGCAAATGGAGGCCTACAAGCAAGAAAAGAGAGTAAAACAGGAATGCAAGCTTATTCCAAATCTCTTCAACCTATTCATCAATTACTTGTCAATCTTACTGGAACAACCTCCAGTCCCAGGATAAAATTCTTTCTCTATGCTGATTATCTAGTTGTAATATCACCCTGACTGAAATGGTCTTCAGAGGAACTTACGCTTTCTAAAAAGCTAATGGACCCTAGGGGTTAACGGGGGGAAGCAAAAATCATGATGTTGCAGAAAAAGCATCAAAACACACTACAATTTTTTTTGTCTTTTTTTTTTTTTTTAGGAAGTTTTAACACATTTACAAATCACTGCCAATATCAGACACGTAATGAATCATTAGAAATCATTGCCATGTAAATATCAGACACAATATGATAATTGTTACAAAAGTGAGCTTTTTTTAAAGCAACATTTTAGAGTAATATAAATCATCCAATCTCTGTATTTAACTGGGTGTTCCCACACTGATCCTCTTTAGGCTTCACAGGCCATGTTGTTTCTGGTGATTTAATTAAACTGACTAAAACCTCGGATTACACAGGTTTATCAAACCAGGCATGCCTATCATTTTAATATTTTTTGAAAATGCACACGCGTGCTGGGGTGTTTGTTTGTTTTTTTGCAGGCAAATTTACTTAGTCTGAGTAGTGAATAAATGGTAACCAAATATCTAATCTTTTCACTACAAGAGATATTGAAATTGAAGACATACTAAACATTCCATACCAAGAGCTCATAATAAAAGCCAGAGGGTGCCTCAGTCTGGCTATGGAAGCATTATAAAAAAGGCTCTGTAACCCTATGCTGTAATCAAGTGTGACGGATCTGTTAAGCAGGGGACTATAACTCTCAGCAGCTCCCTTCCACACTGCACATCCCCTTTCCCTGGCCAGGTCAGATGACGGATCCCGAACCATGAATTGGCTGGGCTCTGTTTTGGAAATGCTGGTTGCATGATGAGCCAGGAGCTGCAGAGAAGTTGGAGGCAGAAAAGATTCTCCAGGAACCATATGCAGAGCCATGTGACTATCAGGACTCAGAGAAGACTTTTTACCAAAAAGTGACAAAGAAAAATGGTTCCTAACCCTGGGAGAAATGAGAGAGATGGCATAGTGCTGTGCAATAACCTGCCACTGGATCAAGCACACCCAATGCCTAACTGGCCAGATGCATTCTAGGGTGGGATTGATCACAGCAGGAGATGGAACACCAGATGTGGTGGGTCAGTGCTCTGACTCAGTAGACAGAATCTTCTTTCTTAGATGCCCGGCTGGTGTGCCTTGCTCACATGCTCAAGGTCAAACAGGTGGATGATAGGAAGGAATTTCCCCCTAGGTCGGATTGGCTGGGACCTTGGGATTTTTTGGTTTGTTTTTGCCTTCCTCTGCAGCATGGAGATTGAATTGCCTGCTAGGATCATCTGGGCATATCTTACCTAATGAATTTTCTGCCATCGCTGGGGTATCAAGCACTGGTGGGACTTTGAGTCTCTTCTGTTCTCTGCCCATGATACACAATGGTTCAGTTTCCTGAGGACTAGGCTCAATAGATAGATGTCTGGGTGAAATGTAATGGCCTATGCTATATATGAGGTCAGGCAAGATTATCTACTGGTCCCTTCTGACCTTACATTCTATGAAACCTCTATAAAATCTATTAGATGATTACCTGTACTGCACAGGAATTTAAAAGATGTCATGGTAGTGACAACTTGCTTAGAAATATTACTGACTGTAAACTGTATGGAACTGTGTGCTTTTCTCCCCTGGGTTTGCTTGTTTATTGTAAGGCACATTCTTTAGGCATTTGTTCATAAGTCGCTGATGGTCTCAAATCAGTTCCTAGTGGATAGGCATCCTTGTGATCCACCGTTTCAGATGTCACTAGCGGGTGATCTAAACAGAGTGGACAAGCACTAAAAGAAACTAAGAGAGGATGAGAATTCAATATTCTCTCCTCCTCCACTGTAAAATAATTGCTAGTTAGATCCATGAGTGGTGTGTGCAGTAATAATGAGTGTATCTGTCAGCACAAATGACCACTGCTTTTCCCTCCATTCCGCAACACAAGAGGGACATTTCTGAATGGTAAACATTATTATTTTTAACAAGTTGCTTTCACAGCAAGCCTTGAATACTGTATGGGGGAGGAGAGATGTAGGGGACACATGATGGCAATGACAGATGCAAGGATTACAAGCTTATTTAATGTGCCAGCCAACAGTATAAAGAGTTCTGCCACTGCCGGTCTTCAGAGGGTGTCTGACAGGATCACGGTCTGACCCTTGAGCCTGATGGGAATGAAAATTTGGGAATCTGACTAGTTGTTAATTTTCAAGAAACTCTCACTTCAGCCGCAACAATCTCAAGTGCCATATCTTGAGAACATCAGTTCTTTTAGCAGGTCATTAAGTCCAAGGAAACTCCTTAGCTGTTGATTGTCACAGTTTGATCATTTATAGCATGGTTATGCTCTGAGAAGCTGTATGGCCACTTGGATTAATGACAGATTGCTGGTTCAAAGCCAGCTGGGGGTAAAGATTGAGAGCTGAGTAGAGACTGAAAGTGGTTTTCGTTGGACACGTGGCTTGTGGGTAACTTGGGGGTTCAGTTCCTAGAAGACAGGTGTCAGCATCTCAAAAATCAACTTCACAATTGGCGCTTGTTGACTGTCTCAGCAGAATGAACGAGGACTGAATACGCCATGGAAACTACACTTCTCTTTTACCCTTAGAGATGGTCCCATGGCAACAGGGTGAAGGCACATTCTCAGAGTGATATGGGAAGCTGCATCTACCTACACTGTACTTATTTGGGGGATAAATAGAGGACCTTATTCTACAGGACTGACAGTTGGGCGCCTTTCAGCACTTAAATTCACTCTAATTTCTTTGCCAAAGTGTGGGTATGGTCTGAGAAGTAACTCTGTAAAATGACATCTGGATGTTCCCTATTTATTCCCTTCTCAGTAGTTTCCATATAAAGCAGGGGTTCTCAAACTGGGGGTCGGGACCTCTCAGGGGGTCACAACATCATTACATGGGGGGTCGCGAGCGGTCAACCTCCATTCCAAACCCTGTTTTGCCTCCAGCATTTATAATGGTGTTAAATATATAAAAAAGTGTTTTTAATTTATAAAAGGGGGTCACATGGAGAGGCTTGCTGTGTGAAAGGAGTCACCAGTACCAAAGTTTGAGAACCACTGGATAAAGTGTACTCTGTTTAAAGCTCAAAATAAGGCTTTTACCTGCCAGCAAGTACAAGCTCAAAGTGATATCTCACAATCAAGCTATGTTCTTCCTGCTTCATACATTGCCACTAACAATAATGATTGTGAGGTCAAAAGGGAGGGGGCAAATGTTTTGCTGATGGATGTGGCAGCATGGAATACAGCTAACTTTTCCCTAACTGTAGCACCTACACTAGGGAGATTTTGTTTGTGTCAGCAAACCAAGAGCTGTAACTAAGACAGCAGGAGCTAATGTATGCAGTACTGAAGGACTATTTTGATGCTCACTTTCCTGATTGTAACCTCACTTTAAATGAAGCAAGCAAGAAAAAATGCTTCCCCTACGCCACATTTAATTTAGATATGGTTAGCCAGAGTGCAAGCCTCCTCTCTCATAGATGAAGTCTTTGTTGTCATGGTATTCTTGTGACCCATAATCAACATGATTTATTCAAGGTGTCTGATTATTGGTTTGGGGGCGATTTCAAAGGCACAACAAATGGCAGATGGCACACCTCTCACTGACTTTGTGCTTTGGAGAATCTCCTTCTGACACATGTGTTTCTGAAATTAGGGTCCCCCACCATCATGACTTTTTTTGGCCATTTCTAAAATTCTGTTTAATGCTCCCTGTGATTTGTATAATAATTATTTGGAAGCTTGAAACAAATCTGGTGTGCAAGCACACTTGTGTGCTCCCCAAGCATTCTTCCTAAAGTGCTAGGTTTGCTGGCACTGATTTTTTTGTTTTTCCTCAAATAAAAAAAAGCATAAAGTAAGTTTTGTTTTGGAAAAAATAATTATATGGACTTTGCCAACTAATATAAGCTCTGATACTCCAAGCTGTTGAATGCTATACTGAGCAGATTCCCATTGACTTCAATGAAGCTCAGGGCATGCACAGGGATCCACATGCATCCAACAATTTGCAGGATCGGAGTCATAATTTGGGGAGGCTTCATGTCGCAAACCCTTACATGATCAATGAAACTGTGCACATAAGTAAGAGCAGTGAGCATTTGCAGGTTCAGGGCCTCCCATTTTAAGATCTTCTGGGGACAGCCCATGTCTTCCTCTATGTTCTGTGCAGCTGAGAGCACATTGCTGGCACTCAAAAGGTAATTAAAACAAGTATATGAGAAAATAAAATTAGGTCAAGTTTCAGGGCTTCCAGCCCTGGTACTGCACCTTTAAAGGAAAGACTTTCTATCAAGTGTTTTAATAATGGAAAAAGCTCAGAATTACTCACTCTGCTTATAATCGCCATATGTCTGCTTCTGCTTAATTAGTTCACATTGTGAAGTGAATCAGGGCCAAGATTAAAGGGTGTCCATATCAGAAGTATGCGTGTGTATAGAATAAGGTGTGAAGGATAAGGAAAAGCCAAAAAATGAGATGTTTTAAATTAACATTCTCTGTTCAAAGTGTTCTGTCCAATTTAGCTAAATAGATAATCAAAGATGAACTTCTTATTGTGTGTAATGGGAAACCTAAAAGGCCAGAAAGCATCCTATTAATTCACAGAGTCCCTCTTCATAATGATTTCAATGAGGAACTTTCCTCGGTACAGGACAAAACAAGGTATTGGCTAGGCACTGCCTAAAAGTGCTATGATGCCATGGGTTACTAGCCTATATGCAATGAGTTGGTGATCTGCATATAGATAGCATTGGCTGGATAATGGCTGAAGCAGAGAGAAGAGAAATGTCCACAGAAAAATTTGATGTAAACAACACAAAAAAAATTCAGTGCTGCTGAAATTTTTTGTGGAAAATTTGTTTTCATCAAAAAATCAAAATCCAAAGTATTTCAGCAGAAAACTGAAATACTTCGGTTCTGAAATGCCAGCACAGTTATTCATGCTTCCATTCTCTTTTATGGGCTGGTTGTCCTGGTCAGACTACATTTCCGATGATGCACCACAGTGTTCCCATTGGTGAGGGGAATTGGGGCACCGTGACTGTCACACAGCCACTATGGATCATGGAAGATGAAGTCTGGCTGAGGAGTCCAGTGGTTACCACCTTTGAAATGCAACTAACTAACTAACTAAAGCAGCAGCACCCTTCACACACATGGCAAGTCCACTGTAAACTCAACCCCTAACCACAAGGTATCTTCTCAACCTTCCCCCCTTCAGCAGCCACTTAGAGTCTCTAGAGAGATAACACATATAGATAAGATTGATAACATCATTTTCTTACTTAACTGGGGAAGTGGGAACACTGCAGCATCTTTAGCCGCACATAGAAACTTTTAACTTTAGATATCTCAGTGTATTGTGATAATCACACAAATCTTTAGACCCACGTAAAAAACTCTGGCAAATTAAATTATTTTTCTGGCAACTGGCAAATCTATTAAATAAAAAACAACAGGGTCTAATACCGGCCAGGTGATAACCCCGTGCCCACCCTATAGAGGAAAATGGAAGCATGAAGCACCATGTTGGGGTTTCAGAATCAAAACAGTCTGGTTGTGGGACAAAATATTTCAAATGCTGATTTTATGTTGAAAAAAAATCTATTTTTTTCCATGGAAAGCAGACACTTTTCACAAGGAATTTTGGTTAATTGAAAACCATATTTTCTTTGAAAATCAGTTATGGAAACTTTTTGATGACCAGCCCTACATCTAGCTTATTGTGGAAACAACACCACAACTGGCAGTAACTGGCACTTTTGCTGGCAGATTGAACATAGAGTCCTGGTGCTGTAAGGGATTTTGGCCTGATCCAGATTCCATTTTGGTTATTGCAAAGATCACATCTGGTGGCCCCAAACCATCTCCCAGCTCTGGAGGCAGTTCCTCCAGGACAGACGGGATGGACAGCGGAAGAAACGACTGACAAGAGAAGGAGCAGCTTGCAGTGCTGTTCTGTACTTGCTCTGAGGGTAAACTAAGTGCTTCAGTCTCCAGTGCTGTCAGTTTAGTGCTCATAAAATATGCTAAATGCACTGTACATCTTTTTTAAAGCAATAAGCATATGAAATGTGGCAGTGCAGAGTTTTAAATCTTTTGAATAACAACATCCTGCCTTCCAAAATCTCAATCTTGTTTGCTTTATGCCACTGATTCATTCTTTCAGTCTTTGCATTATTTTCCTCTGACTTCTCGAAACAATTATTCACATGAATGAAGGGCTGGGGAGGAATGAATGCTGGAGCTTAGCTCTTTGTTTACTTTCTGTATTCTGCATTCTCTTACTTAGTTTCTACTTAGGTGACAATCCTACTGACATCAAAAGAGTATTTTGCCTGAGTAAGGACTTCTGGATTTGGTCTACTGAGTACTAGGATAACGAGCCTTGTGGATAAGGGAGAAGAGGTGGATGTGATATACCTAGACTTTAGTAAGGCATTTGATACGGTCTTGCATGATATTCTTATAGATAAACTAGGAAAGTACAATTTAGATGGGGCTACTATAAGGTGGGTGCATAACTGGTTGGATAACCGTACTCAGAGAGTAGTTATTAATGGCTCCCAATCCTGCTGGAAAGGTATAACAAGTGGGGTTCCACAGGGGTCTGTTTTGGGACCGGCTCTGTTCAATATCTTCATCAACGACTTAGATGTTGGCATAGAAAGTACGCTTATTAAGTTTGCAGAAGATACCAAACTGGGAGGGATTGCAACTGCTTTGGAGGACAGGGTCAAAATTCAAAATGATCTGAACAAATTGGAGAAATGGTCTGAGGTAAACAGGATGAAGTTCAATAAAGATAAATGCAAAGTGCTCCACTTAGGAAGGAACAATCAGTTTCACACATACAGAATGGGAAGAGACTGTCTAGGAAGGAGTATGGCAGAAAGAGATCTAGGGGTCGTAGTGGATCACAAGCTTAATATGAGTCAACAGTGTGATACTGTTGCAAAAAAAGCAAACGTGATTCTGGGATGCATTAACAGGTGTGTTGTAAACATGACATGAGAAGTCATTCTTCCGCTTTACTCTGCGCTGGTTAGGCCTCAACTGGAGTATTGTGTCCAGTTCTGGGCACTGCATTTCAAGAAAGATGTGGAGAAACTGGAGAGGGTCCAGAGAAGAGCAACAAGAATGATTAAAGGTCTTGAGAACATGACCTATGAAGGAAGGCTGAAGGAATTAGGTTTGTTTAGTTTGGAAAAGAGAAGACTGAGAGGGGACATGATAGCAATTTTCAGGTATCTAAAAGGGTGTCATCAGGAGGAGAGAGAAAACTTGTTCACCTTAGCCTCCAATGATAGAACAAGAAGCAATGGACTTAAACTGCAGCAAGGGAGATTTAGGTTGGACATTAGGAAAAAGTTCCTAACTGTCAGGGTAGTTAAACACTGGAATAGATTGCCTAGGGAAGTTGTGGAATCTCCATCTCTGAAGATATTTAAGAGTAGGTTTGTCATAAACAGATAGCTAAGGGTTAATGTCTCTTTCACCTGAAGCACCTGACCAGAGGACCAATCAGGAAACCGGATTTTTTCAACTTTGGGTGGAGGGAACTGAGTGTTTTGGTCTTTGTTTTTCTGGCTGCCTGCCTTCTCTGAGCTTTGGAGAAGTAGCTCTACTTTCTAGTCTTCTGTTTCTAAGTGTAAGGACAAAGAGATCAGATAGTAAGTTCTATGGTTTCTTTTCTTTGGTATTTGCATGAATATAAGTGCTGGAGTGCTTTGATTTGTATTCTTTTGAATAAGGCTGTTTATTCAATATTCTTTTAAGCAATTGACCCTGTGTTGTATCATCTATACAGAGAGAACATTTGTACTTATTTTTCTTTCTTTTTATATAAAGCTTTCTTTTAAGACCTGTTGGAGTTTTTCTTTACTTCAGGGAAATTGAGTCTGTACTCACCAGGGAATTGGTGGGAGGAAGAAATCAAGGGGAGATTTGTGTGTTGGATTGCTAGCCTGACTTTGCATTCCCTCTGGGGGAATAGGAAAGTACTTTTTGTTTCCAGGACTGGAAGCAGAGAGGGGGAGTCACTCTGTGTAGTTTCACAGAACTTGTGTCTGTGTATCTCTCCAGGAGCATCTGGAGGGGGGAAGGGAAAAAGGATTATTTCCCTTTGTTGTAAGACTCAAGGGACTTGGGTCTTGGGGTCCCCAGGGAAGGTTTTTCAGAGGGACCAGAGTGCCCCAAAACACTCTAATTTTTTGGGTGGTGGCAGCAGGTACCAGGTCCAAGCTGGTAACTAAGCTTGGAGGTTTTCATGCTAACCCCCATATTTTGGACGCTAAGGTCCAAATCTGGGACTAAGGTTATTACATGGCGGCAGCTGGTGGGAGATAGACAGAATCCAGAAGTCAGTAGAAATATTATATTTTTCGTTTCTCTGCTAAGGGCTTTTTAGCAGAGAGAAACAGTTTGGTTTTAAAAGGGAACCAGAGAGAAATTTTTTTTTCTGCTCTCTCTGGCAGTTTGTGGCTTGCATGTTAAGCAGAAGTCGTTAAGGACTATTAACAGTCTTTTGTCACACAATAGCCCTCCCATTAGGAGTCAAGTACCAGCACTTATAGGCATGCAAATAAAGTGGTTTTTCTGGTTTCCCTTCATTGAACATTAGCTAGAAAGAGAAAAAGAAAAAAGGCACTGTTGCTAGGCAGACTTCAGGAGGCAACAGAGAACCTGCAGTTCAAAAGATAAACACCGGAGGGCACCCCAACACAAGAAAACAGGAACCATGACTTCTAAGGCAAAAATTGACGCCGAAGAACAAATCAAGGAAGCTGAACACAGGCAAGAGATGGAAAAACACAAACAGCAACTGGAAATAAAACAAAAAGAGATGGAGATGAAAGAAAGAGAAGAACAGATCAAAGAGGCAGCCTACCAAAGAGAACAGGCAGCCTACCAAAGAGAACAGGCAGCCAAAGAGGCAGCCAAGGAGGCAGCACACAAAAGAAAACTAGAAGAAGAAGAGGTGGCCCACCGCCGAGAAATGGAAAACCACCACCGAGAAATGGAAAAACAACAAAAAGAGAATGAAGAGAAGGAAAAACAGAGAAAACATGAACTGGAGTTGGCAAAAGCTGGGCTGCCTGTGCCAGCCAACCCTAACAACCCGGCGCCAAATATTGCTCCACAGCACAGGAAATTTCCCACCTACAAGGCAGGTGATGACACCGAGGCCTTCTTGGAAAATTTTGAAAGAGCCTGTCTTGGGTACAGCATTCCCGAAGACCAGTACATGGTAGAATTGAGGTCACAGCTCAGTGGACCTTTAGCAGAGGTGGCAGCTGAAATGCCTAAGCACCAAATGAATGACTATAAACTTTTCCTAACCAAGGCCAGATACAGGATGGGGATAACCCCAGATCATGCCCGTCGGCGTTTCAGAAACCAAAAGTGGAAACCAGAGGAGTCATTTCCCAAACACGCCTACTGCATTGCAAAAAACTATAAGGCCTGGCTAACAGGAAACAACATTCAAACCTTGGAAGAACTGAACCTCCTCATACAAATGGAGCAGTTCTTGGATGGTGTTCCTGAAGACATCACACGGTACATACAAGATGGAAACCCCAAGAATATCGCTGAGGCGGGGGAGATTGGAGCCAAATGGATGGAACTGGCAGAAAGCAAGAAAGCTACTGTCAAGGGGAACGATTACCCCAGGGGGCACACAGACCATAAACCCTACAACCGAGGACAGCCAAAGACCCCACATACCACCCAAGTAAAGCCACAGATACCCTACCCTTCAACCTCACCAGTCTCCAGTAACTCACCTCGGCCCAGTGACCCATCAGATGGAAGATGCTTTAAGTGTAATGAACTGGGACATATCAAGGCCAAGTGTCCCAAGAACACCATGCGAGTGCAATTCATTACACCACCATCACACCAAAGATCCCCAGGCCCGGATGCCTCTCAAATACCCTTGGAGCGAAGGGAAAATTTGAGAGTGGGCGGAAAGAAGGTTACTGCGTGGAGAGACACGGGGGCACAAGTGTCAGCTATCCACCAATCCTTCGTTGACCCCAAATTCATCAACCCAAAGGCCAAAGTTACAATTTACCCCTTCATGTCACAAGCTGTAGACTTGCCTACAGCTCAACTGCCTGTCCAGTACAAAGGCTGGTCAGGAATGTGGACTTTTGCAGTCTATGACAATTATCCTATCCCCATGCTACTGGGGGAAGACTTGGCCAACCAGGTGAGGCGGGCCAAGAGAGTGGGAATGGTTACACGTAGCCAAACCAGGCAAGCTTCCAGACCCATTCCTGTTCCTGAACCGTCCACAGAGGCCCCGTCTGTGTTACCAGAGACCCAGACAGAGGTAGTGGACCCGGATTCCATGCCTACCACTGAAACAGCCACAGCATCTCCAGTCCCAGGCCCGGAACTGGAACAGCAACCAGCACCAGCAAGTGCAACTACATCTTCAAACTCAACGCCAGAGGGCGCCAGCGAGCCAAAACTGGCAGAAGCACAAGACAGCCATACCCAAAAGGCTCAGCCAGAGCCTGAAATACCCTCAGGTGCACCAGCGGAGAGCGGTTCACCAGCAACGGAAACAACCCCATCACCTACATCGCTTCCAGAGGGACCAAGCCCAAGTCCACAGTCTGAGGAAGAACTGGTGACCCCAGCCTCAAGGGAACAGTTCCAGACTGAGCAGGAAGCAGATGACAGCCTACAGAAAGCTTGGGCGGCGGCACGGAGCACCCCACCGCCTCTCAGCTCTTCTAATCGATCCCGGTTTGTTATAGACCAAGGACTTTTGTACAAGGAAATTCTTTCTGGTGGACACCGGGAAGAATGGCAGCCGCAAAAACAGTTGGTGGTTCCAACTAAGTACCGGGGGAAGCTCTTAAGCTTAGCCCATAATCATCCCAGTGGGCATGCTGGGGTGAACAGAACCAAAGACCGGTTGGGGAAGTCCTTCCACTGGGAGGGGATGGGCAAGGATGTTGCCAAGTATGTCCGGTCTTGTGAGGTATGCCAAAGGGTGGGAAAGCCTCAAGACCAGGTCAAGGCCCCTCTCCAGCCACTCCCCATAATTGAGGTCCCATTTCAGCAAGTAGCTGTGGATATTCTGGGCCCTTTCCCAAAAAAGACGCCCAGAGGAAAGCAGTACGTACTGACTTTAGTGGACTTTGCTACCCGATGGCCAGAAGCAGTCGCTCTAGGCAACACCAGGGCTAACACTGTGTGCCTGGCCCTAACAGACATCTTTGCCAGGGTAGGTTGGCCCTCTGACATCCTTACAGATTCAGGGTCTAATTTCCTGGCAGGGACCATGGAAAAACTGTGGGAAACTCATGGGGTGAATCACTTGGTTGCCACCCCGTACCACCATCAAACCAATGGCCTGGTGGAAAGGTTCAATGGAACTTTGGGGGCCATGATACGAAAATTCATCAACGAATTCTCCAATAATTGGGACCTAGTGTTGCAGCAGTTGCTGTTTGCCTACAGGGCTGTACCACATCCCAGTTTAGGGTTTTCACCATTTGAACTTGTGTATGGTCACGAGGTTAAGGGGCCATTACAGTTGGTGAAGCAGCAATGGGAGGGGTTTACGCCTTCTCCAGGAACTAACATTCTGGACTTTGTAAGCAACCTACAAAGCACCCTCCGACACTCTTTAGCCCTTGCTAGAGAGAATCTAAAGGATGCTCAGGAAGAGCAAAAGGCCTGGTATGACAGACATGCCAGAGATCGGTCCTTCAAGGTAGGAGACCAGGTTATGGTCTTGAAGGCGCAACAGGCCCATAAGATGGAAGCATCATGGGGAGGGCCATTCACGGTCCAAGAGCGCCTGGGAGCTGTAAACTACCTCATAGCATTTCCCAATTCCTCACTAAAGCCTAAAGTGTACCATGTTAATTCTCTCAAGCCTTTCTATTCCAGAGACTTACAGGTTTGTCAGTTTACAGTCCAGGGAGAGGATGCTGAGTGGCCTGACGGTGTCTACTACGACGGGAAAAAAGACGGTGGCGTGGAAGAGGTGAACCTCTCAACCACCCTGGAACGTCTGCAGCGGCAACAAATCAAGGAGCTGTGCACTAGCTTCGCCCCATTGTTCTCAGCCACCCCAGGACGGACTGAACGGGCATACCACTCCATTGATACAGGTAATGCTCACCCAATCAGAACCCCACCCTACCGAGTGTCTCCTCATGCCCAAGCTGCTATAGAACGGGAGATCCAGAACATGCTACAGATGGGTATAATCCGCCCATCTTCCAGTGCATGGGCATCTCCAGTGGTTCTGGTACCCAAACCAGATGGGGAAATACGCTTTTGCGTGGACTACCGTAAGCTAAATGCTGTAACTCGTCCGGACAACTATCCAATGCCACGTACCGATGAGCTATTGGAAAAGTTGGGACGTGCCCAGTTCATCTCTACAATAGACTTAACCAAGGGGTACTGGCAAGTACCGCTAGATGAACCTGCCAAGGAGAGGTCAGCATTCGTCACCCATGCGGGGGTGTATGAATTCAATGTCCTTCCTTTCGGCCTTCGTAATGCACCCGCCACCTTCCAAAGGCTGGTAGATGGTCTACTAGCTGGACTGGGAGAATTTGCAGTTGCCTACCTCGATGATGTGGCCATTTTTTCAGACTCCTGGCCCGAACACCTACTACACCTGGAAAAGGTCTTTGAGCGCATCAGGCAGGCAGGACTAACTGTTAAGGCCAAAAAGTGTCAAATAGGCCAAAACAGAGTGACTTACCTGGGGCACCAGGTGGGTCGAGGAACCATAAACCCCCTACAGGCCAAGGTGGATGCTATCCAAAAGTGGCCTGTCCCAAGGTCAAAGAAACAGGTCCAATCCTTCTTAGGCTTGGCCGGATACTACAGGCGATTTGTACCACACTACAGCCAAATCGCTGCCCCACTGACCGACCTGACCAAAAAGACCCAGCCAAATGCAGTTAAGTGGACTGATGAGTGTCAAAAGGCCTTTACCCAACTTAAGGCAACGCTCATGTCTGACCCTGTGCTCAGGGCCCCGGACTTTGACAAGCCATTCCTAGTAACCACGGATGCATCTGAGCGTGGTATAGGAGCAGTGCTCATGCAGGAAGCAACAGATCACAACTTCCATCCTGTCGTGTTTCTCAGTAAGAAACTGTCTGAGAGGAAAAGTCACTGGTCAGTCAGTGAAAAGGAATGCTATGCCATTGTGTACGCCCTGGAAAAGCTACGCCCATATGTTTGGGGACGGCGGTTCCAACTACAAACTGACCATGCTGCACTAAAGTGGCTTCATACTGCCAAGGGGAACAACAAGAAACTTCTTCGTTGGAGTTTAGCTCTCCAAGATTTTGATTTTGAAATTCAACACATCACAGGAGCTTCTAATAAAGTTGCTGATGCACTCTCCCGTGAGAGTTTCCCAAAATTCAGTAGTTAAAAAGTGTTCTTAAAATGTACAAGTCTGTTAGTTATATACTTAGGAGTATATGTAAAGGTGTATGTGTTGTATTAATCTGGTTATTTTCAAGTTCTAGAAGGAAATCGCCGCCAGTGAGCTTCCCCACTGTCTGCAATTTGGGGGGCGTGTCATAAACAGATAGCTAAGGGTTAATGTCTCTTTCACCTGAAGCACCTGACCAGAGGACCAATCAGGAAACCGGATTTTTTCAACTTTGGGTGGAGGGAACTGAGTGTTTTGGTCTTTGTTTTTCTGGCTGCCTGCCTTCTCTGAGCTTTGGAGAAGTAGCTCTACTTTCTAGTCTTCTGTTTCTAAGTGTAAGGACAAAGAGATCAGATAGAAAGTTCTATGGTTTCTTTTCTTTGGTATTTGCATGAATATAAGTGCTGGAGTGCTTTGATTTGTATTCTTTTGAATAAGGCTGTTTATTCAATATTCTTTTAAGCAATTGACCCTGTGTTGTATCATCTATACAGAGAGAACATTTGTACTTATTTTTCTTTCTTTTTATATAAAGCTTTCTTTTAAGACCTGTTGGAGTTTTTCTTTACTTCAGGGAAATTGAGTCTGTACTCACCAGGGAATTGGTGGGAGGAAGAAATCAAGGGGAGATTTGTGTGTTGGATTGCTAGCCTGACTTTGCATTCCCTCTGGGGGAATAGGAAAGTACTTTTTGTTTCCAGGACTGGAAGCAGAGAGGGGGAGTCACTCTGTGTAGTTTCACAGAGCTTGTGTCTGTGTATCTCTCCAGGAGCATCTGGAGGGGGGAAGGGAAAAAGGATTATTTCCCTTTGTTGTAAGACTCAAGGGACTTGGGTCTTGGGGTCCCCAGGGAAGGTTTTTCAGAGGGACCAGAGTGCCCCAAAACACTCTAATTTTTTGGGTGGTGGCAGCAGGTACCAGGTCCAAGCTGGTAACTAAGCTTGGAGGTTTTCATGCTAACCCCCATATTTTGGACGCTAAGGTCCAAATCTGGGACTAAGGTTATTACAAGGTTAGATAAATGTCTATTAGGGATGGTCTAGACAGTATTTGGTCCTGCCATGAGGGCAGAGGACTGGACTCGATGACCTCTCGAGGTCCCTTCCAGTCCTAGAGTCTATGAGTCCCTGCAACTATTGTCTATTCCATTGGGTGACAGAAACTTTGGGGGAAGAAGAGCCTAAGTGCTGCATTTTGATCCATATAAGAGTCTGACGGGTTAGAGATTGGTAATAGATAAGAGGAGGTGGATCTATCTTGAAACTTGGCCCGTGCACTAAGCATTCTGATAGTATTTCAAAGTCACTTCTTAACTCCCTTAACTTAACTCATCTAAAAGAAAAACATCTCTCCTTTTTTTGTTTTATTTCAGCAGTGATCCTCCCCAGCACTTTGAATGGATAGACTTATAGTAACAGCAGCATTTCCACATAAAAGTAGGCCCAATGTTGAAGCTGAGTTATTTGACAGTATCCTGTGAAATAATAAACATTATTTCATTGCCACATTTTGAAAGCATAATTTAAAGAAACAGTGGCTCCTTTTACAAGAGACTCTCCATCACAGTTCAAAAGCTCATCTGCCACTCTAAACCTAAATTGTTTGGTATACTAGTGGAGATAGATCTGTCCAAAAGTGCCTTTGGGCAGAAGAAAAATCCAACTGAAAAGGTTGTGCCGGTTCACAACATGCCCTAGTTTTTATGCTGAAAAGCTGCAATATGGAGAACATCCCTGTGGGATATTACTCTTTAAGGTCCAAGGAGCAAGAGTGCAGCAAAGTGCCCTGGGCTTACGGATTCACTAGAGCACCTGTATTTTCTTCTGTCCAAACACGGAAAGGTTTAAATATTCTTGTAGAGAAATTATTCCAAAGAAGAATGTGCAACGTCAATGTGCAGTCAATATAGTGTTCACACAGCATATATACACACAGTTCCTGTGCACACTTACAATGATATAGTCATAGGCCAAAATCTTCCAATATAAATGCCTATAGTTAAGTGTCTATGTCCATACTTAATCACCTAAATAAATGGCTTGACTTGCACCCAGCAGCTCCCACTCAGAGCCCAGTTCTTAAATATGGGTACCTTTAACAGGACATTCAGCCTCCCAGATTGGGAGGCTCAGATTGGCCCATATATGTGTAAATATTCATTTGGCATAGCTAAAGGCCGATTTCAGTGTCAAAAAGTAGGATTAAGGCATCTGTTTAGATCCTAGCATTTAAAAGTTGTACCCAAAAATGTACATTCAGTTCACTAGTGTACAGAAAGGCCTTCCTGTCAGGAGACACCATTGTGTCCTGTCAGCAGACACTAATTGTTTCCACATACTCCAGGTGTTTTAACAAAAAATCCCCAACTGTATATGTGTAGACCTCTCACATATCAGCAGCATAGAACCTAGAATGTTCAGTTCTAAGAACACAGCATTCAGCCTCTTCAGCTACAGGAGAGATCCTCTCTGTTTATAGAATATAGCAGGATCTTCATCTTCTTGCCTCTGGAAGGCATCAATAGACTGATATTATGCAGTATATTACATGATGTCTGGCCATCAGTTGGCAATAGCAGATGCAACAGAAACAACTGCCCAGTAAAATCCTTGTATTCTATAATGCAGGTCATTATTTGGGTGATTTTATTTCTCACTTGTACTTGTTGCTGGTTTTTTAGAATGGCTGAGGCACAACATTTTCAATCACCTGACCTCAGTAGCTTTTTCTCGTTCTCACTTTGTCTTGTTCCACTTTTACCAATTAAGTGAACTGTCTTTCTTTACATCCTGCCACCAAAATGGCACAAACACACAGTAAAGTTTTCATCTTATTGTACTATAGCTACAGGCCTGGCTCCAGCATTTTTGCTGTCCCAAGTGTCAAAAAAAAAATTAAATTAAAAAAAAAATCTGCTATCAGCACTTAGGTGGCAATTCGAGAGGGACCCGCAGCCAAATTGTCACTGAAGACCCAGATGTGCTGCCCTTGCCCACTGGCCGCCCCAAGCAGCTGCTTGGTGCGCTGGTGCCTGGAGCTGGCCCTGCATAGCTAAAAGCAGCTTGTTGTGCTTTTTATCTTAATGGCTATAATATAATGCTCCCTACTCTACAAGGGAGATGGTCCAAACAAAACTCGCAAACACTATTTACCACTTCTTCATGGTTTCACTCCTAAATATTGTCTCATTCCTCTGGAGTCAAAGGGCTAAATTTTCAAAACACAGCTTTGGAGATTGCAAGCACAAATTATAGCTTTGATCCTGCATCAGGTTCCACTAATGCAGGTCCCTGCACTGATGCAAAGTCCTATAACTCTGTGTCTGTACAGGGATCTATACCAGTAGATCTCAATGCAGTAGTGAGGACCAGGTTATTGTGAGTGCCAGTCATATACTTATGCCTCTATCTATCTGGTTTTCCTGTGCAAATTGTGATTTGTACACACAACTTGCATCTTGAATTAGGGAGAAGCTTTTAAAAATTGTTGCAAAAGTTATGTCCATGTTTTCTTTCCAAATGTACCTACTTATAGTTTTCAAACATTGACCTGTAGTGTATGACAGGTAAGAGCGGTAATGAAAACATCTGCATTCTGTGACCCAGGGCTAAACACAGAAAAGGAGAGAAATCTGTTTTCTACAGCTCATGCCATGTCATGCTCAAGGCATCTCAAAGTGCAGCATATCATACAATAAATGATAACACATGTCTAGGAAAATAGCCTATTTAGACTGGGTCTCTGGAGACCTTGGTTCTATTCCTGGATCTGGTAAGCAGGGTCAGATTTAGGGGCAAGTGACTGCTTGGGGCGCTGGACTCGGGGTGCTGTTTTTGTTTTTTGCAACAAAGGGGAAAATAGAATGTTTGAAGTAACATGTTTCAGGTATTCCATACATGGATTCATTTTTCACCAACCTCCCAAAATAATCTGGACCTTTGTAGAATCTCATGGAACATTCCAGAATTTCTGAGAACTACATTTTCCTCGAACCTCTTAGAATGTTGTCTGCCATGCCCTTGTGGGTATATAAGGGGCTGGGCATCTCCAGTCAGTCAGTAAGATATGAGAATGAAGTGAAGTGAAGTGATAGCCCATCTGCGATATTGTGAACCTTGTTTTATTGTATAATTGTGAAAGTGTACTTGTGGTTTAAGACTTGAAGAGTGTAAGTAACAACTTATAAATGCATAGATACAGAAAACCAGTGCATTATTAACCATTATTCATGTAGAAACACAGCATTGGAGGAATGTGCTTGAGTGTCTGATCTCAATTACCCTCTTCTTTGCAAAGAATAATTTGGCTTTCCAGGGCTTGTCGGATAAGTTGCTCACTGAACATAATGGTAATTTCCTCGGTTTAGTAGAACTCCTTGCGAAATATGATGATGTCATGCGTGAGCACCTACGTCAAGTAGTTCAAAAAGAAGCTATGGACTATTACTGAAACAAAACAATTCAAACTAATAAAACAGTTCAAAATAAATTGATTGACCTTATGGCAAGGAAGGTGCTTGATAACATATTGATGCGGCTCAGCAAAGCACTACACTGTAATAATGGACTGCACTCTCGACATTAGTCACAGTGAAAAGATGTCATTTACAGTAAGATTTGTTGATGACAGGGATGGCTGTTTCCAAGTTAAAGAACACTTTATCTCTTTCTGGTCTGTGGATGACTTTATTGGAAAAGGCCTAACAGAACTGTTTATGAACATTTTGAATGAGAATAAAATAAAGCTTCAGGACTGCTGCGGCTAAGGCTACAATAATGGCACAAACATGAAGGGAATAAACAGTGGTATCCAGGCAGGGATCCTTGAGTTGAATCCAAGAGCTTTCTTCAGTCTTGTGGCTGCCATACGTCCTACTTTCAGCATCAGCTATCACATGGAAGATCCTCATGGACAATGTTACAAATCTGACCATGCAGCCGCAAAGTGACACTTGCTGGGAGAGCTGCATTGACAGCATAGGGCCAGTGAGGCACCAAGTGACTGAGGTTTACAATGGCCTGATGGAATGGGCACGGTTGAGTAAAGCCAAGGCCAGAACTGACATAAACTACAAAGCCTGGCAAACCAGATCACTAACTTCAAATTTCTGGTGTCAGTTGTAGTTTGGCACAATATTCTGTTCCAAGTAAACATTGTAAGCAAGGAAGTACAAACTGAGTTGATGGACATCATGACCACTACTACTGTGATGAGAAGCTGCCTTGATTTTGTTGTGGTCTTCTGAGACAATGGATTTGAAAATGCCATCATCGCTGACAAAGAAAAGGTGGAAAACGTAGAAGTTGAGCCTGTCTTCAAGGAAACTTGTATTCATCCGAAGAAGAGACAGTTTGGTTATGAGGGGAGAGATGAAGTGATGGAAAGCTCAGAAGAAGAATTCAAGAGGGAGGTTTTTTACTCGCCCATTGACACTGCATGAGTGTCCATTGAAGAAAGGTTTAGACAAATGAAGCACCATGAAAAGAACTGGGTTTTTTTGTATGACCTTAGTAAGCTGCCAGAGGACAAGAAAACATTCTTGAACAATTGTACACACCTTCACCGGATACTGACTCACAGGGAATGTTCAGACATCAATGAAGACAACCTCCATGTCAAAGATGGACAACATCCATCACATTTTGCCACACAGGAAGCACTTTCAGCTCTGCATCATGAATGAATTGGAGAACTTGGAGTGGAAGGACACTTTTCCTAATGAGCAGATAGCTTTGAGGATTCTGCTCATGCTTCCGGTCACAGTCGCGAGTGGTGAGCGCAGCTTTTCGAAGCTCAGGCTCATTAAAGAGGAGGAGAAGGAACTTGGAGTATTGGTTGATCACAGGATGACTATGAGCCGCCAATGTGATATGGCCGTTAAAAAAGCTAATGCAGTTTTAGGATGCATCAGGCAAGGTATTTCCAGCAAAGATAAGGAGGTGTTAGTACCGTTATATAAGGCACTGGTGAGACCTCATCTGGAATACTGTGTGCAGTTCTGGTCTCCCATGTTTAAGAAGGATGAATTCAAACTGGAACAGGTTCAGAGACGGGCTACTAGGATGATCCGAGGAATGGAAAACCTGCCTTATGAAAGGAGACTCAAAGAGCTTGGCTTGTTTAGCCTAGCCAAAAGAAGGCTGAAGGGGGATATGCTTGCTCTTTATAAATATATCAGAGGGATTAATATTAGGGAGGGAGAGGAATTATTTAAGCTTAGTACCAATGTAGACACAAGAACAAATGAGTATAACTGGACACTAGGAAGTTTAGACTTGAAATTAGACGAAGGTTTCTAACCATTAGAGGAGTGAAGTTCTGGAACAGCCTTCCAAGGGGAGTAGTGGGGGCAAAAGACATATCTGGCTTTAAGACTAAGCTTGATAAGTTTATGGAAGGGATGGTATGATGGGATAGCTTAATTTTGGCAATTGATCTTTGATTATCAGCAGATAAGTATGCCCAGTGGTCTGTGATGGGATATTGGATGGGATGGGATGTGAGTTACTGCAGAGAATTCTTTCCTGAGTGCTGGCTGGTGAGTCTTGCCCACATGCTCAGGGTTTAGCTGATAGCCATATTTGGGGTCTGGAAGGAATTTTCCTCCGGGGCAGATTGGCAGAGGCCCTGGAGGTTTTTCACCTTCCTCTGCAGCGTGGGGCATGGGTCACTTGCTGGTGGATTCTCTGCAGCTTGAGGTCTTCAAACCACAATTTGAAGACTTCAGTAACTCGGACATAGGTTAGGGGTTTGTTATAGAAGTGGATGGGTAGGGTTCTGTGGCCTGCTTTGTGCAGGAGGTCAGACTAGATGATCATATTGGTCCCTTCTGACCCTAAAATCTATGAGTCTATGAGTCTAAAACATAACTTCAATTAACGATGGCTGTTGAGAGATTGACATCACTTGCTCTTTTATCACTTGAAAATGCCATTGGACATTGGATCTCTCTGATTCTGTGCTTCAATTTGCGAGGGCAAAGGCAAGAAAAGCGACCTTTTGAACTAAAGGACTAGGGGTAATATTCTAAGGCTGTCACCTGATGTAACACTATTTAATACTGGTCCACCCAATGTTGGTGCAGTTCAATTTCTTGATGTTAGTACATTTCAGTTATTCTTAAATTTAAAAAGTTTTTATAAGCTCAGAGGAAATTATTTTTTATTTGCTTATATATGGCATGAATAAATACAGATTTACAGATCTTAGCATGCAAATTTCTTGTCTTATATGACAGAGATAAACCATGCATGCAAATTGTGCTTCAAAGTCGTGAAATGAGCTACAATGGCAATAAAAAATAAGATAGTAAGAAGTTTAACAAATAGAGAGGGGTGCCAAAGATGCTTCTTGCCTGGGGTGCCATTTGGTCTAGGGCCAGCCCTGCTGGCAGTGCCCTGCTGGCAGTGCCCTGCTGGGTGACCTTGAGCAAGAGCAAGACTTTGCCTCCTTGTGCTTCAATTTTGCCATCTGCAAAATGTGGATAATTATACTGACCTCCTTTGTAAAGTGCTTTGAGATCTATGGGTGAAAAGTGCTAGATGAGCTTAATAATAACCATACATATATGGCACACAAATTGAAGTTTACTGAAGGGTTTGATTGCTATTCATTTAAGCAAACGTACTTGACTCTATAGTTATCTCTTCCACCACCTCTCCTCTGTTTGTCTCATCAGAATCCTAGACCATAAGTCTTTGGGGTACAGACTGTACAGATTTGTTAGTACAGTGCCCAGCACCATGAGGTCTTCAGCACTGCTGCTAGCACAATATAAATCATCTGATGTTCCTATTTTAAGGAGAGAAAATGGGGGAGGGGGTAATGAAAGCAAAATACCTGAGTGATTAAGTTTCCCCAACAAAGATTTTAAGCATCTCTCTTTGGAATGGTTTAGGCTGATGACTCTTGGATATAGTCATCACTCTCATGTAAATTGTGGACAGAGTAGCTTCACTGTGCTGTCACACAGGGAGAAGGGTTCTGTGGTCTGCTAAAAAAACATGGTTGATGCTAAATGAATGCATGTGACTTTTAAAGCTTTCTGACTTCAATTTTGGAAAGCTTGAATGTGGCTGGGCACCTTGCTAATGCATGTGATACACAGCAGGTTTAAAACAAATGTAAGGAAGTATTTCTTCATAAGGCAGTCAACTTGTGGAACTCTTTGCCAGAGGATATTGCGAAGGTCAAGACTATAACAGGGTTCAAAAAAGAACTAGATAAATTCATGGAGGATAGGTCCATTGATGGCTTTTAGCCAGGATGGGCAGGGATGCAAAACCATGCTCTGAAGTGTCCATTGTCCCTTTTTGCCAGAAGCTGGGAATGGGCGACAGGGAATGGATCACTTGATGATTTCCTGTTCTGTTCATTCCCTCTGAAGCACCTGGCATTGGTCACTGTCAGAAGACAGATACTGGGCTAGATGGACCTTTGGTCTGACCTAGTATGGCTGTTCTTATATTCTTCTGATTGACACCCCAGGCTACAGATTGTGACAGGACTGCTGCTTGCTGAGCACCCACTCCTGGCCAGGACTATTTATAGTCTCCTCACGTCTGTTTTACCTCTCTTCAGGGCCCTTTTAGAACTCACAGAGGCTGTCTCTTGTTAACGATATCCCTACCTGGGGTGAGTTTAATACCAGAATCACTTTGCAACAACCCCAGAATCCCAAAGTAAAGTCCATACTTACCTCTGGCATTTTCTGTCAGCCCAAGAACTCTTCTTCCATCCCAGTCTGACCTCCCAGCCAGTCTTCCCAACTCTCTTGCTGGGGCTCTGAAGTTCAGCCCCAACATAGGATGGTTTCCTATCCCCTGGGAGCCTACTCCTTACTGGGTTTTATCCTCCAAGCTCCCTGGTATCATAGCCCCGAGCCTACACATAATTGCAACACCCTGGGTATCTCCCCTCTTCCTTTTACTGGAGCCATTTTTCTGCTCCTTATAGGGAATTCCTTGATTCGCCTCACAAGGGGCTCATTTCATAATCAGGGCTGGCTTAGCCAGGAGAAAGCCACCCCCCAGTACTTCAAGTAGTATGAGAAAAGTCACCCTCTTACTCAGAGTTAGATGCTTTTCAGTTATCTGTGTCTGGGAATTGGGGGGAAGTGTGGCAATTTTTTTCCACAGTGAGTTAAGTTCTTTTCAGCTTCACATGGGCCCAATCTGAAACCGTTTGAAATCAAAGGAAATACTCCCATTGATTCCCATAGTCATGGGATCAGACCCATAAGGCACAAATAGTTGAACAGGTTTTCCTCAAACTTTCCAACAAAACATCACCTGTCAGCTGAGACTGAGCATGAAAAATATTCATCCTCAAAAGCAACTCTTTCAGAAAGTTCTAAGCAAATGAAAGCAGGGAGTAGAAATGGAAACACTTGCAACTGTAAGTTTAGCACTTGAGTGCATGCAGACACTATAATTTCTGCCTTAAGAGATTTAGGTATTAGGTACTCCAGTGCTGTGTGTCTTTATTTTGCTAACCCACTTTGCAAAACTATCAATTTTCAAATCATCTTTCTGAATATAAGAAATTCAATTTCTCCCAGTGGCCATATTTTCATAGGGAAAAGTGATGGTCTGCATTTGGCATGCTGCATATTTTCAAAAACTAATTCTGATGAACATTTGACATTCTTTCATGGGGGAAAAACCACATGAACAGGTGGTAAAATGAACTAATGAAGTCTATTCTGCTCATCTTGTGAAAGCTGCCCTCGGCTGGTTTCTAAGGATCAACGTGTCTGCTAGGTCTACCAATTTAGTAATTTTGTTTTGAAATTTACTTCTATATAGATTGTTATAGACATGGGCGAATTGCCTATAAGAACTAATGCATTGAAAGCAAATGAAAAAAGATTAGATATATTTTCCCACACTTTCCCCATCCCTTTTTGTTTGAGGAGCACAGACACCTACGAGTCTGTGATTTTCATTATTACAAACAATGTCTGGAATGATAAACACCTACTGGTTTTAATGACTTGCAACTTTTGGCAGGATTTTAAGGGATTTTAAAACAATCCTTAATCCCTTGCAGCTGTGACTGGATGTAGACCAAAAGAATTGAGATTCCATCTGCATCCTTTCACTTTAAATATAATCAGTTGTTGGTGGTGATCATGATATTGTTTTAAAATGGGGGAAAATTAGCTTTAATTTAATACACTGATTGCATCTTGGCTTTCAGAGATTCCTATTGCAGCTACTATTTACTCACCCCTTTGCCCAATGAGGGAGAACAATGGCATATTGGCCAGTGCAATGAATCTGTAACTTTCCACATGGGATACATTAACACAGCAAAAAAAGACCCACTGCAGTGAATCTCAGAGCCTGGGTCAATTGACTCAGACATGTGCTGCGTGGCTCAAAATAGCAGTGTAGACAGGCTGATGGCTCACAGTGGAGCTTAGGCTCTGAAACCTGATGGATGGGGAAGGTCTCAGAGCCCAGGCTCCAGTTCCAGCCTGAGCCCAAACATCTACATGGTTATTTAGCCCTACAAGCCCAAATCACTTGCCATGGGATCTGAGACTTGCTGGTGCCGGTAGGTAGGTTTGTTTTTTGCTATGTAGGTGTATCCTTAGGGACCAAAAGGCACTTTGGTTTAATGACTCAGGAAGAACAGGACCTTTAACAATGCCCACTCCCACTGTGCTACTGCACTGTGTTAGGTATGGATGAAGATAGAACCATCTGTCATGTTTTATAGCTATATGATCTGGTGGTCCTGGTTTATCACTATCACCACTATAATTGCATCCCTGTGTTCTCTTATTCATAAAAGGCCCAATTCATGGGTGTATTTAAGTATGTATTTTATTTTAAGTATGAGCTTAAGTACTTTCCTGAGTTGGGGATCAAAAAGGACCCATAAGAAGAGCACAGGTAAATGCACACATAGTCCTTGCTCAAAGGAGCATAGAAAATACGCTGGCATAGAAAGTACGCTTATTAAGTTTGCAGACGATACCAAACTTGGAGGGATTGCAACTGCTTTGGAGGACAGGGTCAAAATTCAAAATGATCTGGACAAATTGGAGAAATAGTCTGAGGTAAACCGGATGAAGTTCCATAAAGACAAATGCAAAGTGCTCCACTTAGGAAGGAACAATCAGTTTCACACATACAGAATGGGAAGAGACTGTCTAGGAAGGAGTATGGCAGAAAGAGGTCTAGGGGTCATAGTGGACCACAAGCTACATATGAGTCAACAGTGTGATACTGTTGCAAAAAAAAAAACAAA
The DNA here is from genome assembly GCF_025201925.1 of Gopherus flavomarginatus. Taxonomy (NCBI): domain Eukaryota; kingdom Metazoa; phylum Chordata; order Testudines; family Testudinidae; genus Gopherus; species Gopherus flavomarginatus. The sequence goes on along the minus strand of NC_066617.1, from coordinate 102,327,067 downwards.
CGTGATTCTGGGATGCATTAACAGGTGTGTTGTAAACAAGACACGAGAAGTCATTCTTCTGCTCTACTCTGTGCTGGTTAGGCCTCAACTGGAGTATTGTGTCCAGTTCTGGGCACCGCATTTCAAGAAAGATGTGGAGAAATTGGAGAGGGTCCAGAGAAGAGCAACAAGAATGATTAAAGGTCTTGAGAACATGACCGATGAAGGAAGGCTGAAAGAATTGGGTTTATTTAGTTTGGAAAAGAGAAGACTGAGAGGGGACATGATAGCAGTTTTCAGGTATCTAAAAGGGTGTCATCAGGAGGAGGGAGAAAACTTGTTCACCTTAGCCTCTAATGATAGAACAAGAAGCAATGGACTTAAACTGCAGCAAGGGAGATTTAGGTTGGACATTAGGAAAAAGTTCCTAACTGTCAGGGTAGTTAAACACTGGAATAAATTGCCTAGGGAGGTTGTGGAATCTCCATCTCTGGAGATATTTAAGAGTAGGTTAGATAAATGTCTATCAGGGATGGTCTAGACAGTATTTGGTCCTGCCATGAGGGCAGAGGACTGGACTCGACCTCTCGAGGTCCCTTCCAGTCCTAGAGTCTATGAATCTATGAACCTACAGCAGTTACAATAAACACAATCATTCCACAGGCCTTTTAAAAAAAATTATAACACCTCAGGGCAACAACCATTATGACTGGGTTCTTTTGAAATCATTACCCTATTATTTCCTGTATCCCATATACTCAAACTCCCACCAAAGCTTGCTCTGAGGTAAACATTATTTTATTAAAGTGCCCTTTATAACCAGATGCTGAGCGTTAGAGGAAGCAAGAACTTTCCATTCAGAGTAAAAAGGTGTAGTAACTAATGCAAGCATTTTATAATCTGGATTTAATCCAGTTACTAGGACATAAAAATATGATTTAGGGAACAACATCTTTATAGCAGAGAGAAACAAGGTCTCTCTCACCCTGTCTGCTTTACCCATTTATAATCTAGAGCACAAACCGAGAGAGGGATAACCTAGATGCAAGAGATAAAAAAACAATCCCAGTCAATCAAGTTTAGGAGCTTTTCCCAGTCAATGCTTCCAATTAACCGCGAGAAACCGCCAGGTGCAAATCCTTGTGATGAGGGGGAGAACCGTCAACACCTGGAGCAAATTAATCTCTTATATATAATTAACATGCCAAAAATATTGTGAGAACAAACACAAAGGAACAACAAGAGCACAGAACAGATTAATTGAAAAAGGATTGCATGGCAGTGAAATTTAGAGTCTTTCCTCCATATGAAATTTGAATCTAGATGTATAGTGACCAAAAGTCTTTACAGCATGATACAGTTCATAACGGCTTTCTCGTGGCCTGTATGAATCAGCACCACAAATGGGTGCTTTTGGGAGCTACCATGACTTATTTTCCCCTCCTCAAGAAGGAACCAAGCCAAGTAGATCCCACTAGTAGTGTGTATCTGAAGCCCTGTGAGGATCACAGCCCCAGTCAAGTTGTGATCATGTTTTGAACATCTGCACAATCTAGGAGTTTAATTTTGGCTCAAGTGGGTAGAGCTTCCTTTGTGGGAGGAGCTAAGTAAAGCACCACTATTTTTCCCTCCTCCATTTGACCGCCTGAGTTCAGTGGCCTTTGTGAATGGAGTTGTCAATCTCAGCACAGCTCTTTGCACCGAAGGATCCCTCAGTCCCTGACCAGTGATCCCACCCAGTCTGGGCTTGATACATTTTAGTGGGCGAAAAGTGCACTGGCTCCACCTGTGAGGTGTTTTTGTCTAGAGCTGCCTTTCACCAGCATTAAATACACTATGGAATAAATGAGCACAAATAAATGGACACATTGTGAGAAAAATTCAATGCATACATTCTAACTGCATATACACCTACCTACCTAGCCACGTGTATAGTGACACACCCACCACGCCCCAGCAGGTGGAACCAGATTGCCTGGCTGTGTGTGACAGTGAGGGACAGACCCACGGATTTGTTTGCACATTCTGTTTGTTTGAAGTACTAACAAGGGATGTGCTGTTGGAGCATGATACGGTGTCAAGTCCTGTTATGCTAGGACAGATGTGAAAAGACAGCTTCTATTATAAAGTGCCACTTCTTTATCTCTTTTACATACTGTCATCTCTGGCAATTAATGCTGCGCTTCATAGGCTCTGACTTCCCTTTGGGCCCCCTGCAGAAACTGAGCTGTGTAAAACTCTGAAGGGGATGGGGAAACCCTCTGCACTCCACTCCACTGCCACAGCCCCTTTAAGTCAGTAATAGGAGTTTCTATGCTGTTCTGATGCTTTCCTTGTAGCTGTGGAGACAAGCTTTCCCTAGTCCCTTCTGGCCTCTGCCCACATGGCTGCTCACTTTCTCACCCTGTTCTCTTCTTGGCTTGGCTCTATGCCCTTTGGGGCATTTGCAGCTGGATCTTTCCTTTACTACTATTGTCTCTGTCCTTGATGGCTGTCATAGAAGCTCCTTGGCTATTCTCACTTCATTGGTGTTACTGTCACCAAGCATCCTCCCGCACTCAAGAGCCTTAACCACGATTCCTTTAGAGGCAGCCGGAGTGGATGGCACTGTGCTTCTCCAGCAGCGGAATCTCCACACCACTGTAAGAGGTGCAGGCAGCAGACTTCTCCCTCACCTCCTGCAGCAGAATATTCCTGCCTGCACCTTATTGGGGCACTAGGCAGTGGCCCAATCTCCATACCCCTTGGAAGGGCTGACACAAAGGGGCAACATCTCCTCTTCTCTCAAATGGCAGCAGGGCCTAGCAAGATTCCAGAATCAAAAGGAAAGTCTCAGGGCTCAAGGAAACAGATGGAAAAGTTACTAATCCTCAAACTGTCTGTCCCATGCAGGTGGGTTTTCATTTCCTGCTTCTGCTGAGTCCCTGCTCAGCTCAGGATGCCTGCACTGCTCGTGATCTCATTGGTACAACTCCCTCCTTCAGTGGTTTTTGGTGAAGTTTTTTAGGATTAATGTTTCTCTCACTCTACACATACTTAGTCCTGCCATGAGTGCAGGGGACTGGACTAGATGACCTCTCAAGGTCCCTTCCAGTTCTATGACTCTCTGATTTCCTGAAGCTGGCCCTTTTAATAAACTGTCATATTTTCTAGTTGATCTTACCCTAAACCCGAGGAAAACAAGGAAAACAAGAGAAATGATAGTTTTCTTTTCGCAGTGTATTATCTGGGAAGTAGAAGGATTGGTTTTGCTAAACTGTGCAGTCTCAATGCTTGTTCAGCACTTGTGACTGTGGGCCATGCTTCTCTACCTCCACTCAGGACTCTCTTTGTTTCAAGAGACCTCTTTTGTATGAGACCACCACTCTAGCCAAAGCCCTCCTGTGACTTTTCTGAGGCGTGCAAACCACTTCATTCCACCTTCCTCTCCAAGGCTCCACATTCCTTCATTCAAGAGCATTCAGGCACCAGCTGTCATACCCCAGATCAAACAAATGACCGTTTCAATTAAAGATGATGCTGATTGTTTAAGAAAAGCAGTGAGAACAAACATATAAAAACAAAGAAAAGAACTGCATTTATCTTGCTAGGTACAGGCTGTGAAAAGCCTCACTTATATGCAGAGGCGGCAGGTTTGTAGAAATTTTGGTGGTGCCCAGAACCCCTCCCCCACCTGTCTAAGGCTCTGGGAGAGAGTTTGGGTGAGGGGAGGAGGTCTGGGGTGCAGGCTCTGGGATGGAGTTTGGGTGCTGGGTGCAGGCTCTGGGCTGTGGCGGGGTGGGGGTGTAGGAGGGGGTGAAGGGTTCAGGTTCTGGGAGGGAGTGCAGAGGGCTGATTTTTGGGCTCTGGGAGGGAGTTTGGGGGCAGGAGGGGGTGTGTGGGAAGGGGTTGGGGGTGCAGGCTTTGGGATGGAGCTTGGGTGCTGGGTGCAGGCTCTGGACTAGGGCAGGGGGTGGGTGTGCAGGAGGGGGTGAGCAATGCAGGCTCTGGGACAGAGTTTGGGCGCTGGCTCTGGGCTTGGGGTGGGAGTGCAGGCTCTGGGAGGGAGTTTGGGGATGGGAGAGGGTGTAGAGGGAGCAGGTGCAGGCTCTGGGATGGAGTTTGGGTGTAGCCTCCAGGCTGGGGCAGGGCGTGCAGGAGGGGATGAAGGGTGCAGGCTCTAGGCTGGGGGTGGGGGTGCAGGCTTTGGGAGGTGTGGGGTGTGCGCTTACTTGGGCTTCTAGGCAAGGTGGGCTGGGAGTCTCCACGTGCTGCTACTCCCAGGCATTGCCCCCGCAGCTTCCCATTGGCTGCAGGGGCGCTTGGGGTGGGACACAGACCCACCCCACCCAGGGGCTGCAGGGAGGGGCCGGCAGCCACAAGGAGCAAGCAGGCAGGAAGCTGCTCAGCTCTGCTCCACTGCCGATGGTGAGTGGGGGCCCTGGGCTGTTTTAAATGGCCCCGAGGATGCACGAGGTAGGGGTACCCAGGACAGAAGGCAGGACCGAGGGAGAGACCTGGTCTCAGACAGTGCTGGAGCCAGGCCCGTGGTGCCCATAGAACTTGCTGCCCATGCTTATATGGCTAAGGAACATACATTGCAGAAGTTTAAGTCTGGTAATATTATGAGCTCTATCAGTCTAGATTTAGCCTTGTCTGCTGTCACTGCTTCCCATTCATGCTGATTATGGTTTCTATCCAGTGGTTTGTCCAAGAAGTGACTGGCCATTTTGATATTGTAAGCAATATGTTTGGTTTTGTATTTAGAGACATTATCCCAGTGTTCAGGCATGTGTCTTCTCCTCCATCTTTGACAGCTATGTGGTTCAGGGAAGAAAAGGCCTCAGAAAAACAATACAGAATGATTATGGACAAAGGGATTTTTTTCCGGAATAAAGATTGCAGGCAAGAATAAGGGTTCCATTATAAGCACCATTTGGAACTCAGCTTTTGGTAGCAAAATTGTTTATCTAAACACATATTTGTTTGTGGGCTTTCCTAAGGTGCTTATCATCACTATAGCATTTGTGGTAACTGTGCACCTCATATACAATAATGAATTTATCCTGACCAGTCAAAAAAGGAAGTATTTTTATCCTCATTTTACAGATGAGGGAACCATGGCATCCAGATTAATGCCCAGATCCTTTTCCAAGTTGTGTGTAGGCAGATCCTTGCAAACACACAGAGCCCTATTGACTTCACCAGGGCTCTGTGTGGCACAACTGGTCTACCTACATAGAACTTCTTAAGAATTTAGCTGAAGACAGACAGCTAAGAGAACTCAGAACTCCTATGTCAGGGCCTTTACCACAAGGCCATCCTTCTCTGTAGGCTTGAAAGTTGTTTATTCTGAACAGGAAGGAGAGTTTTTCTACCAAGTACGAGCAAATTGGTCTACCCGGCATCTCCTCTTACAAATCTGATTTACATGGGAAGCACTTAGGGTGGGATCCACAAAGGTACTTAGGCACTTAAGCCCCATTGTTAGGCACTACTGCAATCCACAAAACTCGCACTCAGTTACTACCTAAACTTGTAGGTCAGGGGTTCTCAAATTGGGGGTCGGGACCCCTCAGGGGTGACCCTGCCAGCAGGTAGGGGATCTTGGGGGACAACTACTGCACTGGTGGGGTGCAAAATAAACTTTATTAAGAAAATGCAAAAACAGGGAAAATTCAGTAGAGAGGGGTATGGGGTTTGTTAAGGTAGACAATTGGGGAGGGGTTTCTTTTAGTAAATAGTATAGGGGTTTCAATAGTGGGGTACTATACAGTGGGGTACAATACAGTTGGTAACCAATTAACACTGAAGTATAAATGTAACAGGTAGCTAACAATTTCTATGTAAAGGGTGTGTCACAGCAGCATATAACCAACTAACAGTTATGGGTAAAATGTGTTAAATAACCAACAACTCTAGGTAAAAACGTGTCACAGTGGTGTAAATGTAAAATGTGAGGTGTGTCAGAGAGAAAAAGGGTAACCAATGGGGTTTTATGCTAGACTTCAGTAATACAATTGAGGTTTGGCAGCAGTAGGAGCGGGGTGAACGCGTGGGGGAAGGGATTAAAAGAGAGAGAGAGAGAGAGAGAAAGGCAGTGGTAGAGGAATGAGGTTGGGAGATGGGGGAAGAGGAGCACGTGGTGGAGCAGAGACCAAAGGCAGAGGCGCTGCGGAGGGAGATTTAAACTCAGGGAGACACAGAGAGTAGACAGGCTGCAAGTTTAAACAGCAGAGAGACTGCAACGAGTGACTGGGGAGCTCGGGGGGAGACACGGGCAAGCTTGGGGGGGGTTAGGGCAGCGGGAAGACGAACTTAACCACAATTATACAGAACACAGCAAAATCTTATTTATGATCTAACTTAACCAAGACTACACAAATTAGCAAGTAACAGAACACAATGCAACAATTCTTTTTTAAACGTAACTTAACCACAGCTATGCAAAATGAAATTACAACTTATCTAGACTAAGAACCTGATTCTAATAGGTGCACCTTACCCTATGCCGATTCTTTGATCGGTAGGGGGAGCAGTTCCAGAGGGCAGAGGGGTGTGTGCCCAGGGTACAGCCCCCGGGGGAGGGGTGGCTGCAGCAGTGAGGCGGCTGCAAGCCGGCGGCCCAGGATACAGTCCAGGAAGGCACAGCTTAGCAGCGGCACAGGCTTATTTTTAGCAGCAAAGGCGCTGCGGAGCAAGAAACAGATTACAGATACAGACCAAGGAGTTAGCTTGGGTCTGTCTGCTGGGGAAACAAGGCCAGCAGCTAGGACAGGGGGAGTCTGCAAGAACGAGTTCTTACCAATCCCCAGGACAGCAGCAAGCACAGAGGCAGGAACAGCAGTAGCATCGGAGGATGGAGAGAGGACTCGATTCGTTTACAATAATCAGGAGATCTCCAGGCACAAATTCGTTGTTCGTGGGAGGGGAGTTTAAAAACGGGGGTATGCTCAAAAACAAACGAGAGCGGGGAAAGGGGCCCCCAAAGATCCCTAGCTGATCAGACCAGGTGGCAAAGCAAGGACCTTCTCCGAGGTCTGATCAGAAAATGTCCGGCTTTAAAGGCAAATTCAGGCAGTTTCCCACCAGTACTTTTGATTGGCTCCTCTTGATACAGGGGAGGAGAGAAGGCAGGAAAAGGCTGCAGGTAAGCATAGGCATGCCTGGGCATGTTCTGAGCCACAGGTATGACTCATATGCTTAATTAGTTGGCCACTTCAGGTCCTGCATTTCTGGGCAGCACCCCACACACCAAGCCCGGGTCTGAACAAAGGAGCCAAACAAAGAAGCAAGAAGCCCCGTCCCTAGGCAGAGCAATGGCTCCAGTTAGTCTGTACAAGCCATTCCTATGAATAGGGCTGTGACTTTAGTTAGCACAATGGCTGGGAAGGGCGGCCACACAGGACAAACAGAAAGGAGAGGGGAAAAAGGAATGCAGCAGGGGGACAGCTGTAACAGACAAGGGGGTCGCAAGGTTATTACATGGGAGGTCGTGAGCTGTCAGCCTCCACCCCAACCCCTGCTTCACCTCCACCATTTATAATAGTGTTAAATATTTTTTTAAAATGTTTTTAATTTATAAGGGAGGGGTCGCACTCAGGCTTGCTATGTGAAGGGGGTCACCAGTACAGAAGTTTGAGAACCACTGTTGTAGGTGCCTAAACCCACTGAGCACCTATGTTTTTGCAATAAAAATTCCCAAGGCACCTATGTTTTTGCTTCTGAGCATGAGCGCTGCTGACTCCCGCTAGGCACACGGGTGCCTATCTCCTGCCTAAGCTGCAGAGCGATTCATTTTAACTCTTTCTTTGGCCTAATTAATATTTAGTTATTCAATTTAATAAAAGCATAATAACTTCAATAGGAGGGATTGAGGGAGACTCACATCAGACTATTCAATAACCTATTGGTTGGGGCACTTAGCTGAGAGGTGGCAATTCTCCTCAGGAGGCAGAGGAGGTGTTTGCAGCCGGGGTCTCCCACATCCCAAGTGAGTACCCCAACCACTGGGCTAAAGGTTCTAAGAAAGGTGCTCCTTCCCTTCTCTCCTGGCTGTTTTGTGTGGAGATAGGTGGCTTCTGGTACTCCTACCAGATCAGACCCTTCATATGACTTAGGCGACCAAATGCCCCTCTTTTCCCGGTTTGTGAATCACAAACAGAGATAGGTACTTTCCAGCAGTCCAGACTCAGGCACCAAACTCCAAAAGAGGTGGGGGGTATAGCACCCTACTTTCACCAGCATCTCCCATTGACTGTTCAATTAAAACAAAGCATCACAATGGCCTGCCGTGGGTGTTGACGTGATGTGATTTCTGCCCAGTGCTCTGAATGTCAAAGTGAATAAATTAAATGAAGCGCAGGTAAACAGCGGGAGTAACTATGACTCTCTCTTTCTCTGTGTCAAGAATCTAGCTACTGGACAGCAGTAGAGACCTCAACCTCCCACTAGTCCCACTGGACAGCTCAAAGGTGATGAGTTGACACGCTGAGGGTCAGTTGCTTTCAATATCCTGACCCTATTGTCCGAGTACACTGGCCAGGCAATAGTATCAAACTGTGAAAAACCACTGAGTGATGGCGGCACTAGGTAGTGCCCAGATAAGCCCATGTTGAAGGGCGAATTTGACACAACCAAATATCAAGACTGTACCTTGGCGCAGATTAATCTTCCAACCCAACGAGCCTCTGGCCTGATACCGAGTCAATGTATCCACAGTGGCCACACAAACTGAGAGCCCTGTGAACACCAAAAGTGAGGCACAAAATGTCCAGCATGCCTCACAGACAAACATGTCCACAAATGAAGTACACCCTGCGTCACATGCCTTGCAAGACAATGCTTCTAAACAGCAAACAATCACATGAAAGAAACAAAGGATCTGCCCAATCCTCAGAACAGAACAGTGCTTTCAAAGAAATCATTGAATCCACCTGCCTGCCAAACCTCAACCTCTCCATAAACACCTCTGATGAAGAGGAGTTGGATGCTGAAGGCTCAAATGCAGGGACAAGCAAGGCCCACACATCTCCCACTGCTGAGGAGACAACTGCTGAGAAGGCAATGGGAACAATTTCAAATGGAGCGCAAGAAAAAACTCTAATTCAGCTGCCTAACGACAATCCAGCATGTCCCTTCTGTGGCGATCACCTTGGCAAGCCAAGTGCTCTAAGTGTCCACCTCACGCGAAACCACAGTGGAAGAGATATGCAGTTCCAATGTTCCCTGTGTAGCAAAACTGACTCCAAAGCACACCGCATTATATGCCATATTCCTAAATGCAAAGGGAAAATAACTGAAAAGCCAGTGAGTGATTCATAGATTCACAGATTCATAGACTCTAGGACTGGAAGGGACCTCGAGAGGTCATCGAGTCCAGTCCCCTGCCCTCATGGCAGGACCAAATACTGTCTAGACCATCCCTGATAGATATTTATCTAACCTACTCTTAAATATCTCCAGAGATGGAGATTCCACAACCTCCCTAGGCAATTTATTCCAGTGTTTAACTACCCTGACACTTAGGAACTTTTTCCTAATGTCCAGCCTAAATCTCCCTTGCTGCAGCTTAAGTCCATTGCTTCTTGTTCTATCATTAGAGGCTAAGGTGAACAAGTTTTCTCCCTCCTCCTGATGACACCCTTTTAGATACCTGAAAACTGCTATCATGTCCCCTCTCAGTCTTCTCTTTTCCAAACTAAACAAACCCAATTCTTTCAGCCTTCCTTCATAGGTCATGTTCTCAAGACCTTTAATCATTCTTGTTGCTCTTCTCTGGACCCTCTCCAATTTCTCCACATCTTTCTTGAAATGAGGTGCCCACAACTGGACACAACACTCCAGTTGAGGTCTAACCAGCACAGAGTAGAACGGAAGAATGACTTCTCGTGTCTTGTTTACAACACATCTGTTAATGCATCCCAGAATCACGTTTGCTTTTTTTTGCAACAGTATCACACTGTTGACTCATATGTAGCTTGTGGTCCACTATGACCCCTAGATCTCTTTCTGCCATACTCCTTCCTAGACAGTCTCTTCCCATTCTGTATGTGTGAAACTGATTGTTCCTTCCTAAGTGGAGCACTTTGCATTTGTCTTTATGGAACTTCATCCGGTTTACCTCAGATCATTTCTCTAATTTGTCCAGATCATTTTGAATTTTGACCCTCTCCTCCAAAGCAGTTGCAATCCCTCCCAAGGGTGATTGGGCTTGTGAAATATGTAACAAATAATTTGACACCAAAAGTGGGCTCTCTCAACATAAAAGAATAATGCATCCAGCGATACGGAACCAAGAGCGTATTGAAGCCAGTCTGCCCAAACTGAACTCGCAGTGTGGCAAACATAACAGTTGCTGGACTGCTGAAGAAGAACAGCTCCTCACTGACTTCAATAACATATTTTGAGGCAAAAGGAACATAAATGTTCTGATCGCAGAACAAATCAAGACAAAAACTGACAAACAAATAAGTGACAAGTGGCAATTACTGGGCCTCCACAAGAACGCCAAGCTGACAATGGCTGACCCAGAGCCTGTATCGAAAACATGACATTTGGAAGTAAAGACTGACAGCCCCGATACCATCACCAAGCTGAAGGACGTGTACATGTGTAAAGTAAAAGAAAACCTAGTCAACAAGGCCAGATAAAATTTGACTCAGAAGTCATAAACGCATGGTTGGCCAGAGATTCCAACATACGATCCCTTGTCGAGTCCAATTCTAGTGACATCCTCTCCACCTTCTTGACGGAAGCGCCTGAGCCAAGGAAGAGAGTGAACAAATTGGCCACGAACAAAAACCAAAAGAGAGGAAAGGAAAAGAAGTGGATGGAAAAAAGAGCGTCCCGAAAAGGTACCTATAAAAGGTACCAGCATCTATTTGAGAATGACAGATGCAAACTAGCTTTCATCGTCCTTGATGGCACAAATGCCTCCAGTGCCAAATCCCTCTTGCAGAAGTCCTTGAAACATACAAGAACAAATGGGAAACCCAAACTCCCTTTGGAGGACTGGGCCAATTCAAATCCCATGCGACTGCTGACAATGCAGCCTTTGAAACCCTACTCTCGGCTAAAGAGATAACGAAAAACATAAAGAAAATGAACAAGAATTCTGCTCCAGGTCCTGATAAGGTCAGCCTGAGAAACCTACTCCTAGTGGACCCAGAAGGCAATGCTCTTGAAAAAATTATTCAACACTTGGCTGATCACAGGCATAATACCTGATGGCATAAAAGAATGCTGCTCCCTACTGATCCCAAAAACAATGGACCCCGAGGCCCTGAAAGATCTGGGGAATTGAAGGCCTCTAACCATTGGGTCCATTATGCTAAGGCTTTTTTCGAGAATCATAACAAGCCAACTCACCAAAGCATGCCCAATAAATGCTTGACAAAGAGAATTTATTGCTACAGCAGGCTGCTCGGAGAACCTCCAAATTCTCCACACAACATCAAAGCAAGCCAAAAAGAGCAAAAAATCGCTGGAAGTCGTGTTCGTGGACATTGCCAAGGCATTCGATTCAGTATCCCATGACCACATCATGTGGATATTACGGGAAAGGGACTTGGATCAACACATTGTGGATATAATTAGAGACTCCTATAAGAACATCTACACCCAAAGGAAAGTTGGAAAGGAGCTCACCTTGCCCATTGAAATAAAAGTTGGCATCAAACATGGAGACCCCATGTCTCCACTGCACTTCAACCTGGCACTCAATCCTCTAATCACAGCATTAGAGAAGGCTGGTATGGGATTTTCCTACGGGACAAACAAGATAACATCACTTGCCTTTGCTGACTATCTGGTCATGCTCAGCGACACCTGGGAGAGTATGAACGCAAACGTCAACATACTGGAAGCTTTCTGCAGGCTATCCAGCCTGAAAGTGCAAGCCAAAAAATGTCACGGGTTCTTCCTTAGCCCTACTCATGACTCATATACCATCAATAATTGTGATGCCTGGAAAATAAACAAGGATGGTCTGAATATGATCCTACCAGGCAAGTCCGAAAAATATCTCTGACTGAAGGTTGACCCATGGATTGAGTTCTCCAAACCTTTCAGAGAAGCTTGAAACATGGCTTGAAAGACTCAAAAAAGCCTCACTAAAACCTTCACAGAAACTAATGATGTTAAACATCTATACACTATCAAAAATCATCTACCGGCCGACCACACAGATACCAAAAAGACCTTGTTATCTTCACTAGATGACATCATCAGAAATGCCATGAAACAATGGCTCCATCTACCACCTGATATTTGCAATAACTTCATATATGCCAGAACAAGGGACGATGGACTGGGAATAACGAAACTCACTAGCCTCATTCCTTCAGTTCAGGCACAGCGGTTGCACAGCATTGCAAACTCTGAAGATGAAACAATTTGGTATATCACACTGGCAAACAACATTGAAGAAGAATTCCAAAACCTATGGGTAACTGCTGGTGGAAAGGAGGATGAAATTTCTAGAATAACAGATCTATTGATTATAGAGTACCCCGGCAGATCTTGGAACTTCTCAATGAATGGGAGAAACTGGATCCCAAGAAAATATACCCAATCCCATGCAACTGGAGAGAAACAGAACTGGCCCAATGGAAAAATCTGCCATGCCAAGGCAGTGAAGTTGAACACTTTGACAGTGATCCAATAAGTAATGATTGGATGAAATTCCATCGTGGGTTTTCAGAACACCAGTTCCTTATGGCCCTCAAACTCAGAGGGAACGTGTATCCCACCAGGGAATACTTTGGCATGGCAGGACTAATAAGACTGTGAATTGCAGACACTGCTCTGCCTCCTACGAATCTCTATCCCGCATCCTAGGGCAATGTCCAGCAGTCCAGGGAGCCCGAATAAGAAGACACAACAGACTATGTGGCTTGTTGAAGCGGGACGCTTGGGAACTAAAGTGGGTGATTTACGAAGAACCTCACCTGCAGACTGCTGAAAATGAGCTCAGAAAACCCGACTTCATCTTCGTTCAGGAAGTAAAAGCCCTGGTGGTGGATGTTACAGTCCACTTTGAATACAAGGGGAAAGTCTTTGAAGACGCAGCAGCAGAGAAGGTGAGACACTATAAAGATCTGACAACCAGATTAAATGACTAACTGGAGCCAAAGAAATAAAATATGGGCTCCCCTTAAGTGCAAGGGGGAAATGGCCGCAAATCAGCAAGAAAGTCCTGACAGCCCTTGGCATGCCGGACTACCAGCAAAAAAGAACTGCAAAGCTTTTTAGCAGAAGGACTCTATCTCACTCCCTAGATGTTATCAACACCTTTGAAAGCATTGGGAAAAACAATAAAATCACTGTTCCATGAGGCCCTATCCCTCATGTGCAGAACTTTCTTTCTCTAAACCTATTCCTTATCCAAGCTATATACCCCTCCTCCCCCTTTTCATGGGAATCTCATAATGATTAAAACAATTCATGACTTCCCACTGGACCCGGCAAACCTTGGTTGGATGGGCCACCAGAAGTGTACATACACTCTGAATAACTCAAAAAAGAAACCCGCAAGAGTTTTTTAAAATAGCCAAATGCCTCATCATCTAATTAATGACACGCATGAATGGATGAACTAGATTCCCACTGTCTCTACCTACTATCTAGCAAAACCACAGCCAAGGGAATGAGCTTGGCAGAATCAGCGGGGAAAGAAGATCCTGTTGAGCTTGATTCTAGTCTGGCACTGTGAAGAGACATGAGAGGTGTAGAATAAGTGGGAGGTCTCCAGGCCACCGGTGAAATAACTAAAAAGGGAGCCTAGCTGCCTAATTCAGGCTTTCTGAATCACAGTGTTGTCCCTGAGATTTTCTAGGCAACTAAAAGTTAGGCTCTGTGATGCTCAGCACACAACACCTAAGTCCAGGGGTGGGCAAACTACAGCCCATGGGCCACATATGGTCTGCCAGCTGATTTAATCTTGCCTTCAAGCTCCTGCTGGGGAGTGGGGTCTGGAGTTTGCCCCACTCCCATGCTCCAGCTGGGGAGTGGGGTCAAGGACCACTCCGTGTACGTGTGTCGCAGCTCCCAGAAGCAGCGGCATGTCCTCCCTCTGGCTCCTACATTCTGGGGCAGCCAGCGGGCTTCATGCACTTCCCTCATCCCAAGCACCGCCCCCATAGCTCCCATTGGCCAGGAACTGCAGCCAGTGGGAGCTGCAGGGGCAGCACCTGAGGACAGGACAGCACGCAGAGCTTCCTGGCCGCGCCTCTGTGTAGGAGCCGGAGAGTTGATATGCTGCTGTTTCCGGGAGTTGCTTGAAATAAGCACTGCCTGGAGCCTGCACCCTTGAGCCCCTGCCCCAGCCCTGATCCTTCTCCTGCCCTCCGAACCCCCCGATCCCAACCCGGAGCACCCTTCACCTCAAACCCTTCATCACCAGCCCCACCCCAGAGCCTGCACCCCCAGCCAGTGCTCTCACATCCCTCCCTCATACCCCCAACCCCCTGCCCCAGCCTGGAGCCCCCTCCCACACAGTGAACTCCTCATTTCTGACCCCACCCCAGAGTCTGCATCTTCAGCCAGAGCCCTCACCCCCTCCCGCACCCCAGCCTCCAATTTTATGAGTATTCATGGCCTGCCATACAATTTCCATACCCAGATGAGGCCCTCGGGCCAAAAAGTTTGCCCACCCCTGCCTAAGGCCCTTTTGTGGATCCAGGCCTTAGATAGTGTAGTGAAGGGGCTCAATCTTGCTAGTCTCCCAAAAGCACTTAAGCATGTTTTATAAATAGACTATTCATATGCTTTAAAATTAAGCATGTGCTAAAGTGCTTTGCTGGAGCAGGGCCAGAGTGCTCAGCAACATGCAGGATCAAACCCATGAGTATTACAGAAAACCTTGTAGGTTAGATTAATCTGTAAAATCATCCTGATTTGAAATTGTAACTTGTGTTTAACTTCCTTTGTGACGCTCTAGATTAAGAATGATGCATTCCTACCCGAGTAGCTAAATCTCCTTGAAAATTTATGTGTTCCCTGTATTTAAAGAAAATAGGTTGTCATTACACAAAGTTATTAACTATTACATCTAATTGCAATGAGGATAATTTGCAGATTCTCAAACAAAAAGCTTTGGGTGAAAGAGTTACAGCTGAAGCGTGTTTTAATAGAATCCAACTAATACTCAAATCCAATTCTACAGCTTTAAAAAAAAAATGTCTGGAAATGAATTAGAGATACAGGCCCAAATCCTCAGAGGTATCTAGGCCCATGTGACACCTCATCTGGCTCAGTCTGTTCCTTACAGCTATATAATCCTCTCTCATTCACCACCCCCTCACCTGATTTACACAGCCCACAAAACCTTAACTTTGCCCTTTTGTTTTGTTCTGTAATGGAAATATAATGTTGGATTTATACTGCAGTTTTTATATATTGCTTAGCAAATGTGCTGTAAACATTTTGAAAGGAACATAGTCCCAGGGTGCATTAAGTTATGTCAGAATTCAATAAATTCTCATAGTGGTGTGTATTGGAGCAGGAAAATATTTTTATGTTTAGAACTGGAATGACTGATCTATTGGGTGTTATGTAATGTGTAGATTATAGGGTCTCCTAGGTCTATATAAGTGTACGTAAAGCTTGCAAATATGTGTGTTTTAACTATGTGGTGTCACAGCTAACATATGTAAGCTGGTGTTTTATGCCTCGTGGGTAATGAGTGTAGTGTTATGGGCTGGGATTTTCAAAGCAGCCTAACAGAGTTATGCACCTAACTCCTTTAAATTCCTTTGAAAATCCCAGCCAGAATATATTGAAAATAGATCCCTTGAATAGGAAATGAGTTCGAAATAGAAAATGGGTACAAAATAGGAATCTCTTAGTAAATTGTATATTTTTGCAAACTGTATGGGGGCAAAGTTACATTGGGTGGGCTGTAATTGAGTGAGGTGACAGTGATGAAATACATTTTTGGAGCTAAAGGGCCAAAGTTCTTTGTGGCCTTGCAAGTTTTTGCAGTTTATCTAATAATTTTGGCATGTGTCTATAGCAGTGTTTCTCTGCAGAGTGCCACCCAACTGTTGTTTTTTTGTTGGATTATTTGTTTTCCTTTCTGTAAATGATAATAGAATAGTGGATGGAGGGAAAGGCATTTATTTTCCGCATTCTATATGGGGTATCTGATGTAATCTCTTGATAGTGGACCGTTGAGATCGAGGAAGGCCTGTCTCCAGAAGGAAAGAAGAGGCAATAAGCTAGATCCTTTGCTAGTGTAAATTGGCATAACTCAGTTGAAATCAGTGGCGCTCCACTGATTTACACCATTTGAAGGTCGGGCTCCAAGTTGTTGATGCCTCTCACTTATAATGTCTGATGAACTGGAGGATGCTCCGTGACCCACATGTGATGGATGGGTGGTGGTTTGTTAAAGTTTGTAACCCATATTGCAAATGTATTTGATGTATGTTGATTGAATTTAAGAAGGTTTTTGAGATTGGATTAGTGTATGAAGGCAGTTAAGGTCATTTTTGGAATAGTTAATGTCATCTTTTACACCCATACATTTATTTAGTGGTTGTAGACCCTGTGAGAATATTTTAATCTTGTATCTTTCCCCTTAACTATTCCCTTCAGTAGTCTTAAATGCTTAGATTTTTATAACTGTAACATTCATTAGCATATGCAAAGAATGGCAACCTTAACTTAAAATTTAAAAAGTTATTTTCCTGTTAAAATGAGAGTTCCTGACCTATCCATTTGTCACAGGCATAAGAAGGATATGGAGGTGGATATTACCACATTTGAGGTAGAAGCCAAACTTGAACAGCTAAATGGGACAAAATCGGAGGGCTCAGATAATCTTCATCCAAGAATATTAAAGGAACTGGCGCATGAAATTGCAAGCCCATTAGCAAGAATTTTTAATGAATCGGTAAACTCAGGGGTTGTACCGTACGACTGGAGAATTGCTAACATAGTTCCTATCTTTAAGAAAGGGAAAAAAAGTGATCCGAGTAACTATAGGCCTGTTAGTTTGACATCTGTAGTATGTAAGGTCTTGGAAAAAATTTTGAAGGAGAAAGTAGTTAAGGACATTGAGGTCAATGGTAATTGGGACAAGTTACAACATGGTTTTACTAAAGGTAGATCATGCCAAACCAACCTGATCTCCTTCTTTGAGAAGGTGACAGATTATTTAGACAAAGGAAATGCAGTAGATCTAATTTACCTCGATTTCAGTAAAGCATTGACACGGTTCTACATGAGGAATTATTAGTTAAATTGGAAAAGATGGGGATCAATATGAAAACTGAAAAGTGAATAAGGAACTGGTTAAAGGGGAGACTCCAATGGGTCGTACTGAAGGGTGAACTGTCAGGCTGGAAGGAGGTTACTAGTGGAGTTCCTCAAGGATCAGTTTTGGGGCCAATCTTATTTAACCTTTTTATTATTGACCTTGGCACAAAAAGCGGGAATGTGCTAATAAAGTTTGTGGATGACACAAAGCTGGGGGGTATTGCTAACACAGAGAAGGACCGGGATATCATACAGGAAGATCTGGAGTAATAGTAATAGGATGAAATTAAATAGTGAAAAGTGCAAGGTCATGCACTTAGGGATTAATAATAAGAATTATAGATATACATTGGGGACACATCAGTTGGAAGCAACAGAGGAGGAAAAGGACCTTGGAGTATTGGTTGATCACAGGATGACTATGAGCCGCCAATGTGATATGGCCGTTAAAAAAGCTAATGCAGTTTTAGGATGCATCAGGTGAGGTATTTCCAGCAAAGATAAGGAGATGTTAGTACCGTTATATAAGGCACTGGTGAGACCTCATCTGGAATACTGTGTGCAGTTCTGGTCTCTCATGTTTAAGAAGGATGAATTCAAAATGGAACAGGTTCAGAGACGGGCTACTAGGATGATCCGAGGAATGGAAAACCTGCCTTATGAAAGGAGACTCAAAGAGCTTGGCTTGTTTAGCCTAGCCAAAAGAAGGCTGAGGAGGGATATGCTTGCTCTTTATAAATATATCAGAGGGATTAATATTAGGGAGGGAGAGGAATTATTTAAGCTTAGTACTAATGTAGACACAAGAACAAATGGGTATAACTGGACACTAGGAAGTTTAGAATTCAAATTAGACGAAGGTTTCTAACCATTAGAGGAGTGAAGTTCTGGAACAGCCTTCCAAGGGGAATAGTGGGGGCTAAAGACATATCTGGCTTTAAGACTAAGCTTGATAAGTTTTTGGAAGGGATGGTATGATGGGATAGCTTAATTTTGGCAATTGATCTTTGATTATCAACAGATAAGTATGCCCAATGGTCTGTGATGGGATGTTGGATGGGATGGGATCTGAGTTACTGCAGAGAATTCTTTCCTGAGTGCTGGCTGGTGAGTCTTGCCCACGTGCTCAGGGTTTAGCTGATCACCATATTTGGGGCCGGGAAGGAATTTTCCACTGGGGCAGATTGGCAGAAGCCCTGGAGGTTTTTCACCTTCCTCTGCAGCGTGGGGCATGGGTCACTTGCTGGTGGATTCTCTGCAGCTTGAGGTCTTCAAACCACAATTTGAAGACTTCAGTAACTCGGACATAGGTTAGGAGTTTGTTATAGAAGTGGATGGGTAGGGTTCTGTGGGCTGCTTTGTGCAGGAGGTCAGACTAGATGATCATATTGGTCCCTTCTGACCCTAAAGCCTATGAGTCTATGAGTCTATAAGGTGAAATGTCACTGGATGCTAAGTTTAGTTCGTAATGGTAGTCAGGCTAAGCAAACTTTCAGTAAAGTATTGAACATATTTAAAAATGATTTCTTCAAAGCAGGCAGCTGAAATTGCTTTCATTCTAATGCTCTGTGCAGGGCCGGCTCTGCTGTTTTTGCCACCCCAAGCAGCGCACCGAATTGCTGCCGCAGATGGTGGGGGCAGTCTGTGCATCATTAGGGCGGCATGCGCGTTTCTGCAGTGGTGGAAATTTGGCAGCAGCTTCTGTCTTCAGCCGGAAGACAGAACCTGCGCCGCTGTGGACAGCTGAACATAGAAGCTGCCACCGAATTGCCAACGCCACGGAAACGCGCTTGCCGCCCTAACGGCACACGGACTACCCCCGCCATCCGCAGAGGCAATTTGGCACGCTGCTTGGGGGAAAAACACATGGACTGCTGCCCCTTGCAGATTGCCGCCCCAAGCACCTGCTTGGAATGCTAGTGCCTGGAGCCGGCCCTGGCTCTGTGTCTCTCTCCCCATCTAGTCTAAATGCTTTCCCTTGGTTGTCTCTTTCCCCCATTCTCTCTTTCTCCACGCTCTCTAAATTCCTCCTGCAGCTGGCCAGGTATGTCTCTGTGCTCCTCCACATGCCCTCTCCCTCTGTCTTTCTCATGGGATTGACTTCCTCGTTTTTGCCTCCCTAGAGGTTTATAGTTAAGCACAGAGATGTTTTTGCTGCAGGGTTACAATTTTGAGAACATGGCATCACAGGAATTTAACTTGGAAATGAGAAGCTTGCTTAATGACATCCTGCACATTTTGTAGGAACACTTATTTTTCCCTGTATAAATCTGAATGCTTTAGTTGTAGTACTCCATTCAGAGCCGTTTCCTTGGCATGCTCATTTGCATTAAATGCACTGAAGGAAGGACAATTTAGCATCTAATCTGTGACAACTAAGGGGTTTCGATTCTTGATGACCTCTAGTGAACATCTGGGCTTCAGATGGGATTTTGATTAGCGGACGGAAGTTAGCCTCTGCATAATTAAGATTGTAACCAGCTTTCCTTTATTTTAAGCCTATTTTCATTTAAAATTAATGTTACTTAATTAAAGTGTACAGACAATTCAGTAGAGCTTATCACCATAATATCTGAGAACTTATATTTTGCCCCATTCTCCGAATGTTCAGAAATGATCCATTTCAAATTTCATGTATGCAGTCTGGGGAAAGAAGATAATTATTTTTGGCTTGAAGAAAATTGGAGAAGCAGTTTCTGAAATAAGGAGTTTGAAACATTAGGTGTAAATCACATTTGGAAAAAAAAATTTTTGCTCTTTTGTCATGCCATACTTCAAGAATGGTTTGGCCTAGAAACTTCAAATTTGATTTATTCGAAAGATTCTAGTTCCCTTTACCCTGAGAAAAGGGAGAATGCATAGCTTGGAAGTTTTTCACTGCCAAATTAGAGATATCAGAACAGTCTGTTGGGCTCCAGCAGATCTTATAATGTTTGCCACAAGTGCGATGGATTTCTATGGACTTTTACACTGGAACAAAATCATTGTTACAATACTGGAGTAAGGATGTCAGTCTCCCTCGAACACACTGTGTCTACAGTTACACACACCATCAGCACACATGCACACAGCCTTCCCGACATCACCACCATCACACTTAGAGAGTACACACACACATATATAAACATGGGTTAATGTACTCTTTCCTATGGAGCTTCTAATTCCCGCATGGACCCTAGTGGAGCTATATAACCAGGCTTTTAACAGTAAATGTTGGTAAACATAAATTTCACCATGCACACTCTAACTGATGAAAAAATATTTCCATTCATAATAATAAAAATGTACAGCTAGGGAAAAGTAAGAAAAGTGCTGCTTGAGAACTTAGTAGCATTTGATTTAAGGCTATATACTTCGTATATTTTGTAGGGCTGTCAAGTGAGCACTGTACACTTTATATTCTGTGTTGTAATTGAAACCAATATATTTGAAAATGTAGAAAAACATCCAAAAATATTTAATACATTTCAATTGGTATTCTATTATTTAACAGTGCAATTAAAACTGTGATTAATTGTGGTGATTTTTTTAAATCACAATTAGTTTTTTGAGTTAATCAGGAGTTAACTGCAATTAATCAACAGCCCTAATATTTTGACAAGTGATGTTGACAATTTGTCTTTTAAGGGCTACAAAGCTTTACCTTTTTGAATCTCAATGCTTGTCACTAAATAATTGTTTTACTTCTCTCCCTGACCTCAGCTGCCTGGCCCTACCCTTCCCCCCATAAATTTCCCATAACAGCGGAAATTTATATAGATAAAAATAGAAAAAATGCTTAAAAAGAAACATCAATATTATCCATCAAAATTATATGAAAAAACTTGAGTTCTGCCAAGCCTGTATCTAATCCACTATACACCTGTGACCATTTTTACCCCCTCTGGACTTTTTCAGCCCTGCCTCCAGTGTATGATTCTAGCAAACGAGAGACCAAAATATGAAGATAAAAATAGCTCTAATCTACAGTGTAACTTAATTACATAACTCCAGGGCTCGAACATATTCTTGACAACTTTATTATTTTTAAAAAAGAAAGAAAATCCCATAGGAAAAATATTGTTATGATTTAATTTTCTAAACACAAGTAAAAACTTCAGGAGGAAAAAAATCTCTTAAAGGAACACTGAAGTTTAACAAAACAAAACAAAACCCACAAACACCGAAAAGCCAAGAAACTTTTAGTTAAAGTGAACAAAAAAGTGAACAGAAAACACACATTAAATAGGATAATCACATTCAGCAAATCATAACCTTTCTAATGATATTTCACAAGACATATTTTGCATAAAGAACATTATGATTATGACACCATTACATTATAATATTACTGTGAAAGACCTGGGAAGCAGTGTCTCAAAAAGCATCTGCTTTCTATGGGATATTTTAATTATTTATTTATTGTTTTAAAAAACGAACACCCCAAAACTGAATACTTCAGCCAAAAATGAAATATTTTAATTCAGATATCCTGCCTTGGTGCCTCATGGGAGCTGTTATCTGTCTTTACTTATGTCCTCATTCTACTCTATGGACTGGGCTCCCCATCTGGTTTAGCTCTCCCATGATACAACACATCTAAACTCCCATGATGCAGCTGCCTCCCCTCACCATCAGGGAAGACCATGATGTATCCTGGGAGGTGTAGTCTGACCAGAGAGCTGGGCCTGTAGCAGAGAATGGGAGCATGAAGCAGCTGAACAAAAACATCCACATGGCCCCACAGGAGCATTTCCAAATAATAATATTTTGTTTTTTGGCCAAAATATTCTAATTTTTGACCTTCTGTTGAAAATTTGATTAAAAACATTTTTTCCTTGAAAATTTATGTGATGAAAAATGAAGGTTACTTACCTATAACCAGATTTCTTTTGAGAGGAGCCTTTGCATAATCACATTTGGGGGGATCCAGGTACCTGCTCTGCAAGCTTCTGGAACCTTCTGGAAAGCAGTGTCCATTGGGGCCACACAACCCTCTGTCTCTCTCCCATCCTGGAGTGTTTTCCAGAGTATGAAAGGGAGAGTGGTCTCAACCACTTCTCAGTTCCTTCCATTAATTTGGGAATATCTAACTTGAGACTTGAGACTCCAAAAAAGTGGGGAAGGTGGGTAGGGAGTGTGACTATGCAGAGGCACATTTCAAAGAACTCCGGTTATAGGTAAGTAACCTTAATTTCTTCTTTGAGTGATCACTGCATATTCCCATTGTGGGAGTTTAGCAATCATTACAATCCACAGGAAGGTAGGCTGAGGAGTTCTGGATAACAAGGACAGGAGAACTGCCAAACAAGCATCCGCTCTAGCTGCCAGGTCAGGAGTGACTAGAAGCAACTCATTTTTCTCTCCCCCAAAAAAGTTTTAATAATGGAACATTTTCCCAAAAACACATATTACTGCAATATCAATCATGCAACATGATGCCATGAAGACAGTATGAGGGCATGCCACAAATGCTGCCTTTGTCCTGGAGGAGGACTAGCAATTTCAAGAGGTTGAAGTCCTGTCAGGTCATAATTGTGAAACATTAGTGCAATAGATGGAGAGCCTTTGGACCATGATGGACTGACTCCTCATGTCAGCTCCATATCTCCAAGGGATTGGGAAACTTGCAGATAAACTTTGGCCTGATATAAATGATGACTACGTTCTCCGAATATGCAAAAATATGATACCTACCTCCCTGAATGTAAGGAAGACCCAGGGACATGCAAATATGTTAGTAGTGTGAAAGAGATGGAAACCTTAGACATCTTAGACTGTTGGGATGGAGAGGCAGGCAGAATCACCTGTTCTGTAAGAATGCAACTTAGGATAGTCGTTTGGCTTATATCTCATTAATTATCAAGAATGGCATCTTCATTTAAATAGTCTAAAATAACAGTTAAGGAGGACTGTATCAGGTCTGTCTACCTAGGAGTGGCACAGTTGGGAGATCTCTTTCAAGCCATAGAGTAGGTTTGACTGATCAAAAACTCCTGTTTTTCATTAATGTCTTTTAGACTTCAGCATAACACTCATAATCAAGAGCGTAAGCAATCTAGAGTTAAGATGTCAACCAGAGAAATTTCAAACCTGGGTCAAGACTCCCACCTCATCTCATGGACCAAAGACCCAGGTTGAAAAGCTTTACGGATATTAATTTCATAACCATGATATTGATGACAGACTTGCCAATCTCCGACCTTGCCTAATGGCCGCTGGACCAACATTCAAAATCCTCTTAACTGAGTAGAATCAAGTGCAACATATAGAGAAATTCCTGTTCTTGATAGAGGGAAGAAGTGCAATATTAAATCAGAACCAGATGCAAGCATGGTATCCCTGTTGGAAAAGGACTTAACCGATACTTGTACAACAAGATAATATAAGATGGAGCCCTTGCTAGAGCACTTATACTGTTGATTGAAAAAAATTCCTAAAATCATCTACCAATACATTGACTTTCCCTGGAAGATGATATATTGGACACATCCAGTGAGGATAATGAATTTTATGAACAGGAAATTACATAACTGGCTAGAGTAGGCCCTTCTTTGGTGGTCTGTGTAATGCATTCTCATAATGCTGTCCATCAGAATTTAGACATCCAAATTTCATGAAAGGGAGAAAAAACCTTGAAAATCAGGGAAATAACTCTCAGATCCAATAACTTTAAATGGAACCACGTCTCTCACTGAGATCACAAACCTTGGAGTGGATAGAAATCAAGGTGAAGACTCTCTTACACTTTCTAGGACAATTACTGCAGATGGCAGGAAGGTGATAAGGAAACTCTCTGGAAAGCAAGTTCTTCCCCTGTCTTACAAAATAAGACATCTGCAGAGAACTGAAACATTGTGTCTCAAGAGTTTCTAGTGTCACAAAAACATGGTAGAGTCATAAACAGTTTTGCTGAGGTCTCAGATATAGTCCGGTATTAAAGCTATCACGTAACTGCACCAGTAAGGAACCTGTCCACAGCAAATCTGAAATATTTCAAGGATTCAGTGACCACACATCTTCTAAATGGGTATGAAAGTACCCTTGTTCGTGCAAACTGTTAGGGAAGAAACATCTGGACACTCTATTAAGGATCATGTATGTATACAAATAGATACCCAACCATTCATTGAGAATAGTCATGACAACCAAGCATATGATGGAACACTTGGAGTCATAGAAAGGAAGAGAAGGTATAGTTTTATTGATAGAGGTCTTTGACTCGAAACAGAAGTATATGTGTAAACAGACAGATGTGACTCTTAATCTCCTCTTTTTCAAACTAAACATCCCAAGTTCCTTCAACCTTTGCTCATATGACTTATGATCTATCCCTTTGATCATTTTTGTCTCTCGCCGTTGGATCCTTTCCAGTTTCTCTATATTCTTTTTATACCGCAGTGACCACAAATGGACACAGTACTCCAGCTGAGGCCTAACCAGCGCTGAGTAGAATGGTACTATCACCTCCCATGACTTACATGCTATGCCTCAGTTAATGCAACACAAAATTGCATTTGCTTTTTTTGCAACAGCACCATACCTTGGAGTCTTCAACACCCTTGCTTCGCACCTTTTTCTTGCAGGATAACAATAGGTGTACCCCAGTACCTAACTGAAACATTTCTCTATGCCAGGTATTCAGCCCCTGACCCTGGCAACTCACAGAAATCTCAGATCCTCTGTCCCCAAGGGAGCAGTGTACCCCAGTTAAGTAGTTTTACCTTAAACCACCATTCTGGTATAACATACAGCACTTGTAGTAAAACTAATGGTTTATTTAAGAAAAAAGAGTGATTCAACTCTAAACAAGAGGGAGTGATGGAAACAGATGGTTACAGTACAAAACAGAATTATAAAATGCAGACTTGGGTCTGCCCTTATTATTATCTTTTTTATCTAATACAGCAGGTTTTCCCCAAAAGGTTTTTGTCTGCTGCAGAACCGGCTGGGCTTCGTAGGAACCAGGATCCAATTTTTCATGAGAATATCGCCACTCCTCAAGATGTCTCCTCAGTGAATGGATACAGAGTGCCTTTCCCCACCTTGCATCATATTGAAACCATCTTTTGTCTCTATTAATAGGCAGGGCAATTGTCTGTCTGATGTAATATTCCTTTTTTTGCATCCAAGCGGTTTCAATTGTTTGTAGTTATCTGTGATGGTTTTCCATTGAGAGTCTTGGGATGGAGAAGGCTAAACAACTGAGCCTTGCTTTACACCTCTAACTAACTAGGGCTGGGTAATAACTCCCTCCTGCTTGAATGGGCCATCACCTTGATGTTATCCCCGGTGACTAACTTTTACTCCAAGTCTGGAAAGCATTGTCATGGGTCCACAGGACTGGTGCTCTGACCCAAGCCTTGGAATAGTCTCTGGGAGAAACCCTGTCAGTGAGCCAGATTCCCAGGGGTCTCATTCTTCTTCCAAGGTAAGCCACTTGATTTCACCGCCTCCTTGGATTATACCTCAGAGCCTTCAGCACCACTGCCTCACACTCTGAC
Source organism: Gopherus flavomarginatus (assembly GCF_025201925.1). Classification (NCBI taxonomy): domain Eukaryota; kingdom Metazoa; phylum Chordata; order Testudines; family Testudinidae; genus Gopherus; species Gopherus flavomarginatus. Next base: position 102,301,364 of record NC_066617.1, on the reverse strand, counting down.
CTCTGATTGATGAGTGCCGCTGGGACGAATAACTGTAAGAGACTTGTACACCCCTCAGGAGCAATGAACCTCCTCTCAACCAGCATTGTAAAGACATTAGAGTTTATTAGTCAGCTGGAACACAGTATAGAAAATCATTCGGTAGCACAGAGAAAAGAAAGTTACAGATTCGTCCATTCTGGTTAGCCCAGAGCCCCAGCCAAACAGTGTAACTCACTGTCCCTCTGTGCCCTCTTTATCCCAGTTTCCAGGCCGGTCCCACCTGGCCTCCTCAGTCCTTTATTCTCCAGTTGGTCAAACACAGCTGGCTTCCTGCGGTGGGGTGGGCCATTCTTGGTCATTAGTTGCTAGGTATTGAATGTCCCAGTGATTGGATTTGCCATTGTCTTCATGAATCCTCAATTGACCTGGGCCCCCAAACTCAAGACAGCTAGGTGCCATTCCCAGCTTTGTTGTAGCCTGCCTGAGAGAAAACAGCTTTTCCCACCACCTAGTTAACCATGCAGCATATAGGGGAAACTGAGGCACACACAGCATTCATACAAAATATTTACAGAAAATTCCCACTTCATCACAAGCATATTTTCCATATAGTTACATTATTCCTTAAATACTACCCATACATAAATCTCACAATGAGGATGAGTCTTAATAAATCATAAGCTTTCTGTAGATATCTTACGTGTTACCTTTTATGGCTAACGATACTGCAAGACACATGTTTGGTGTAGCGATTTTGTCAGATCTGAGATGACAGTTGTGTGCAAAGATTGTTGCCCTTTGTCAAGGAGCCTCTGTGTCACACCAGATATCTCTCTTCAAAGGTTACAAAGAGACTCAGAAAACAAAAGGCAGTCCTTTCTGAAGCATAAGATGGCTCCTGCAACACCAAGTCTTATTTCTCGTACAGAGGGTATGTAACAAAGAAATCTTTGGATCTGTGAATCTCAGAATGGTTAGAACTGTGATGGATATAGTACTCTCATATCCTAAGGGAGCCTCTGATCCTGGCATCAGTTCTTAGCCTGTCAGAGTCTCATAAATCTGATCCTGGCAGCTGAATTAGCCCTTAGGAATGGCCTAGGAGCCCAAGAGAATCTCACAAGTTCGTCCCCAGAACCAAGGGAACTAACAGCTCCAGGACCAAATAAATTGGCTTTTACAAGGTCTGATAGTAAAAGAGTCTAAGAATGGATCAGTTCCTCTGTTCTCACCTGCCGGGAAAGGGTCTGAAGATGGAGCACTGGAAGGGGAAAACCTTCTCCCAGATAAGCATGGCATCAAGTATGTGCATCTGAAAGTGTGTAAAGCACAGTGTGAAAACACTCTTCTGTAATGGAGAGATCCACCATTCCAGATCTGATCAGCAGTTTGTAATGCATTTCCCCTTGCCAGCATTGCGAGGATCTCCATATTGATATGTTTGTTTATGACGCTATGTTGGGCACAGAATCAGCAGTTCTGCTGCTCATGGTATTGGAAATGTACTGCTGGACTCCACTGACCTGGGCAGATCCAGGGCCTCAGTGGTACAGAGACATCTAGACAAGTGACTCTCAATAGTCAGATGTCAGGTCCTCGTGTTGGCTGGATCCAGGTAATAGGATCCCTTCTTGGCATCTGTGCTTGGGAGTCCTTCATGTTTGACTGCTGAATCTGGATTCAGGCTCTTGACCCTGGATCCATTTAGATCCAAAGCCATGCTTATCAGCCAGGGATCCATACACATTTTTTTCCATAGCTTTGTATCTGTGATCTGATGTGGATCTGGGTTTTGTAGCTCCCAGGTCCATGCTTGGCTGCTAGGTCTGGGTTTTGAAGCCTTGAATCCATGCAAGGCTGCCGGATCTGGATCTGGATTTTGTAGCCCTGGATCCACACTAGATTATGGGATTCGGATCAGAATTCTGCAGTCCCAGATGCATGCTAGATTGCCTGATTCGGATTTTCCAGCTCTGGATCCACACTAGGCTGCCAGATCCATGTTTTGCAACCCCAGTTCTGTGTTTGGCAGCAGAATCCAAACTCTGTGGATCCAGATTCTGTGGAAATTGGATTCAACAGCCAAAGATCCCCTTTAGGCACAAAGCTAGGTCTCCTAGGTCAACCAGGACAGACCCAGTGACCACTTTGAGATGCCTCCCCCATGCAGAGGTGCAAGGGGAAGCAAAACCTGCTTCTGTGGGACAATCTTTGAAGCCGACACTGGATTTACTTAGTGCCAGTTTGTCAACTCAGATAAGGAGCCTCCCCAGTGTAAGCTTCCACTAAGCAATCCATTTCCTCTGCAAACTGCCATTACGTTCTCCAAGATCGAGGCAACTCTTCAATGGTAGAAAGTGAGAACATTCTATTCCTGTCATTGTTTCACAAAGTTGTTGGTTTGTAGGTAACATTCTGAAAGCCTCAAATTATATAGCAGTGCTAAATGAAAAACCACCCAGCATTGTGTACAGTGACTGACAGTAAATGCCCTCTAGAGCAGCTAATCAGTCATTTTCCATTGACATTAGATGTTTTGATTTCATTTAATATAATTTGATATTAAATAGGAACAGCGCTAGTGAACTAGTGCTAAGTGCCCTGGTGCATGGAACCTTTTTTTAAAAATGAGTGATCGTTTCCATTATATGTGTTGATAATATCTGTAAATTTTATCTCGGCTGAAATTTTGCCATCTTTTCTTCAATGAAACATGGGTATTGATGGTCATATTCTCATTCTGTGAATTTGCCTTAGGCAGATGCTTACCATTTTCACTTTGACTTTTCCCTTATTTATTTATTTATTTTTGCGTCAAAAACAGCTGCTCACGGTAACTGTGGAAACGACCTATGGTTTGTTTAAAATTTGGAAACAAGAATGACAATAGTTTCACTTTCCAGCTGGAGGACTGTCTAGGAGGTTCTAATATATGCATGTGTCTTTACAGAAGATCTTTGAGTGGTATCTAGGTAGATTTGTTTGTGAAAGGAACAACAGACATGCAGAAGAAGCCTTCTCCAGGTCTAAATCACTTCCCATATTGTTTTAACGTTCCCAAGTGAGGGCAAAGAAAGAGTTGTATTGTACCTGATGATGGTGACTCTGTATAATTCTGCTTATAAACTTGCTAAGCTTTATTTCACATCCCGCCCATATCCCCTACATTCCCATCCACTTATCAGACTCTTGAACAGTTGCCTCCATGCTATCTTCCAAGCAACCCCATTCGAATGATACAGCTTCCTTGATCTCATCCATAAGGCCCCTACCATCCTAACGTCTATGCTCCTCTTAAAAGTCCTTGTACTATACTGTCTAGAATGGATCTTGTAGATTTGCATAGAAAAGCTCTTTTGTTGTGCCCTTTCCCTGACCTTTGTCTACCTGACTGTCTGTCCGTCCTTAGAGTGAGACCTTCTTGGGGCAAGGACCCTTCCTTGTATGTCAGGAAAGCACATAGAACATAAAGGGTGTTGCTGCAAACAAATAAAGAAAAATGTTTGGGATTTTCAAAAGAGACTAAAACAGAGTTAGGCATCCAAGCCCCACTGAAATTCAGTGCACCTAACTCTCCAGGGTTCCTTTGCAAAGCCTAGTCAGTATCCTGAAGGAATATTTGCATATACTACAGGGCTATTGCATATGTAAGCGGGGGAATGGTCCCGCTATTGTGGGGAACTTTCCTGGCTTCTGCACTACCCTGGTGAAGCGCGCTAGCAAAAGGATCTGAGTCCTCGCTCCCACTTCCTTTACCCAGAGGCCTCCCTGCCTCCGAGGACTCCCCTTCCACTCTCCTATCTGGCAGAGTCCTCGTAATCCCAACAAGGCTGAACCCAGGATTCCTGGGGGGCTCAACCCCCAACCCTGCTGTGGTCACCCAGGACAGGGGCTAGGGTGTCCTCACTCTAGGGTACTCTCTGCACTGCGCACCTTCCTGACCCACTGATCACATCATACAATTTAAAGCAAATACAAGTTATTTAATTAACAATTAATTTAAAAAAAAGAATAAGGAAAAATGGGAAAGGTTAAAGGAAAACACATCACCCTGCTCTGTGGCAGAGACCATCACAAACAGTGTCTCTGGACATCAAGGCACTTCACAGTCTGTTCCTTGTAGGGCAGGCCTCCTTCTCAGGCCCTGGCTGTGCTGCAGGGACGCTGCGGGTTGGACACTTGCTCTGGCAGTGGCCACACGCTCTCTCAGGCTCTGGGTGGCAGGACCCTTCTCCCCAGTGTCACCCCCACTCTGTCAGGGTTACGATCCCCCTCCAAGTCTGGCCTGCAGGGCCTCTTGGCTGAGGCATCTCCCTGTGCTGGGTCCAGTGCCCAGGGTCCCCCTTGCTCTCCCCAGCTGCTCACCACACCCAGCTCCGGACTGCTCCAGCCCCAGCTCCACACTGCCTCAGCAAGGCTGCTGCTGCTGCTCTGCCTTCAGCTCCCTGGGCTGCTTCTCCGGCCTCTCTGGCTCCAGTTACTACAGCTCTGCTCCCAGAGCAGATCTGCTCTGCAGGCTGCTTCTGTGACTCTCTCTCAGCTCTTACCTGCTTCCTGGGCTGCTTCTCTGGCCCCTCTGGCTCTGGTTGCTGCAGCTCCCCTCCCAGGGCAGGTCTGCTCTCTCTGGGCTGTGCTCTGGCTTTTTGGGCTGCAGCTCTGCTCCTAGCAGCTTAGCTTGGGCTCCTGCTCTCTCCTTAGCTCAGCCCCACTCCATCTGACCCAGGCAATTCCCTGGCCTTCTGTCTCTTTGATTAGCCTGCCCGCCCTGTCAATCAGGCTAACCTGGAGCTTTGGCCTCTCGCCATTGTTCCTGGGGACTGTCAGTCTTAGGGTCCTGATTTGCCATCGATCCCTCCCCTTTTAGTGCTAGGAGCTAACAACCAAACACCCCCACTGAATGTTAGTAAGGGGATAACAGTCCCCTTACACATATGTCCAGCTTTTGAGGTTTAATCTGTACTGGTATATCTAATTTCAAAGAACTGATTTGTGTCTATTGATCCACACAGACAGGTAACCAGTGACATGCATACGTAGCATTAGATGGAGAGAGAGGCACAGGTAAAGGGAAAAGGAAGATGCTGCAAATAAATAAGAGAAGCTGTGGGCATAAATAGTCTAGATTTAGATACATAAAACCAGGTGATAGGCAGATCTCTAGACAGACAAACAGACCAGAGCTATAAGCAGTTGGCATTCCTGAAAGATTGGCTAAATGACTTGTGACTTTACAAAACTTAACCTGCAATGAAAGCTTATCCTGAATGACACAAGGGTGATAGCCTGTTGAAAACGATCCAGTACTACTACTTTCCATTTAACCTGTGCGATGGAAAGTTATCTGACTGGTTACAATGAGCAAACATGAATGTGGATCCCAAGAGATGTGTCAGCACTCTGCAGCATTCAAAGCTCATTGTCAAACCAAATTAGGAGAAGCCTGTCACATATGAGCAGGCAGAACAGCGTGCAAGATGTTAAAATGTCTAAAGTAAAATAGGCTCCCTCCACTGTATTCCCCCTTGCCCCTCCTTCCCAATGACCTGCATTTGCTAGTCCTGAAGATATTGCAATGTCAGCAATCAACAGGAGCTGCTAAAGAGGATTGCAAAATGCAAATCTCATAGTTTATGTTAAGCTCCTGTTTACTTCTCATCTCCACCGTGCCTAATTTGTGCCCTGGCAAAGATGTGCTTGTGCCCTCTGGCTGTGAATAGCCCAGAGCAAGAATAACAGCTTTGGGGGGATTCTTTTTGGCCTGGAGTCCTGTGATGGCTGCACATGGGTCTCTGAGCTACTCTCTCTGCTCCAGGGGCTATGGCTGGAATTCTGGAGCAGCAGATGGAATCAGTTCAAAATACCTACCAGCAGCTTTCAAGTGTGACTGTTGGACATGGGGGAAGAAAAACAAAGTAAGGAACTGTAGATAATGTATGTTCTTTCCTGGTCCTCCCTTGTGGAACTACCTTCTTTACCTCTCCTGTGTATTAATGAACACATTGGTTTGGGTGACTAGAAGTCTGTTTTGTGCAGTGTCCCATCCAGTAATATCGAAATCACTTTAACCATGTTTCAGTGCAATCGACCAGATGGCTAATCTCTCCATACTTAGCAGATGGCCACTCCTCTACAATTCCTCCTACCCTGTAATCTCTTTCATCAAGGTGAACTTGCATCAAGTTACCTCTTTGCTGGGTTGCTGGGACTCTTGTCTGCGCTAGGGTGCAGTGGAAGTTGGAACGTTCCAATCATGTCAGACTGGGATCTGAAGCATCATAATCTCTGGAGTGGGGCACCACGTGCAACAACACAACAGAGAAACTTCATCCTGAGGCCCAACACACACTCACCAGGGCCCCAAGTTCATTTTAGGATGTAGGAAGGTGGTGTCAGGGGGCAGATCAGAGGGAGGAAGCATGATGGTCTACTCTGAGTGCTAGAAAAGCCACAGGTAGCCAGAAGTGTTAGTGAGGTTGTTCATGGTAGCAAGCAGCCCTGATCCTGTCCTTTTGCTTCCAGAACTCCTCTGCACCCACAGTGCTAAGAACCACTAAACACCCTTGCTTTCCTCAATAACAAGCCCAACCCAATCTCACACGTGACTCCAGGTGCCAACAAACTGCCAAACCTACTCCACCACGTGACAACTGAGAGATGACCTAATTTTCTGTTTAAAATAATCTCATCACCCTATAACTGTCTCCTACAATTGCGTTTACCAGAATGTGATACTGACACAATTGGTGAGGGGGGAGGTGCCTTTTCTGTAGGAACTCAAGGTAATTCCCTGTCTAGGGCAGGAACACATTCATGCTCACACCTGTGCATGCATATCATGTATCTGATAGATTGTGTGCTGCACTCTGCTGCCATATACACTCTTAGGCCAAATCTCTCAGAAGGCACTTGGCTTATTGCCTCCAGTCAGGACCTTCCCCTGGGTAAAAGCTCACTGGGGAGACCTGTGTTGAGATGGGAACTATAGTCAGATGCCTTCAAAGTGAGTGCTGCACTAAACCAACTGGTAATCTTAGAAGGCCTCTCTTCTGGGGCACAACATACAAATGCATGAAGCAAGGAAAGGCAATGCCCTTCCCTCGCCTCCCATGTATGCAAGGGTGTGATGGTTCTCCTAGTTAGTTAGTTAATTAGTTAGTTTTAGGCTTATGAGGATTATCAGAACAGGATTTTGCCTTGTTTTTCACCAAAGTACTGAGAGAGCTATGTTCTTTCCCATCCAGGCAGCAGAGACACTAACAACGGCTCTTTTGTGGTAATTCTGTCTGTATCAGGCTAAATATACATTTCCAAGAATACAGCACACAGTCCTCATAGGGATGACCTTAGGAACTGGGGGTAAGTCATAGGAGCCTCCAATAGTTTCTCCAGCTCTGATTCCTCTCTCTTCCCAACACAGCAAAACTGCCTCCTGCCCATGCAGAGCCCCGCTAATTCTCAGCCAAAAATATCCCTCCCCCCACGCCACCACACACGACTTGGCCAGCATTCAGAGAACCATTCTTGTCAGGAACCGGCCTTGTCTGAGATCCTCAGGGAGATAAGGAATTAAATGGAATGTATTTTTAAAAGAAAAGCAAGAAAGCCCTCCTGCTGGAGGTGAATAAAGTTGAGACAGCTCTGTCAGCCATATATCTCTGCTTGGCAGGGAGCTGTCAGTAAGCTCTTTAAAGTTGGGGAGTTTATGGAGGCAAAACAATCGTGTGTGTCACTTGCAGTCTGCATGCACAAATTACATTATATTGAAAGCGGGGAAAATCATCATTATTTATATAAATATATCTTGTAGATTTCATTAAGATTAGGTAGGGCTTTAGAGTTATCACATACAAGCTTGTTTGCAGTTTTGTTAATCTCCATTTACAAATGCTGATTACTGCCATAAAACTCTCTTGCTGTTTACAGCAAAATACCTTCCTTCTCCTCTTTTCTTCCTGTCAAGGAGATGCAGGAGGAGCATTGGAGGGGGGAGGGAGGGAGAAAAGAGCTTCAAAGCTGGAGCCAGAACCGCAGGGATTGCAAAAATAGATGTGCTTGAATCAGAAAAAAGATAGAGAGGTGGTGATTCAGAACCCTGTATGGAACGGGCTTAAACTAGTCTGTGTGCCTTGGTAGTGTTTGAGGATGGACTGTCGAGCTGAGACCTGCTTCATGGGGCCAAAGTTCAGCTGAAATGGAAGGTTGGGATGTTTCTATTCTATTCGATATAGGTTCTTATGCTACTCCCACCACTCTAGTATCTGAGCACCTTTCAGCAATGATATGACTAACATCTGTTATGAGTAGCTTGTTCTTTCTTTCATCCCCTCACAAGGCGGAGAATTGTACGTTCAGTTCAGTGCTTTGTTTTGGTAGAATGTGACATACCTGGTGTACAATCCAGACGAATGAGTACTTGTGTCACCCCTGCCTTCTAACCTGGGGTGCCTGTTACATTGCTTTGTTGCTGTCGCCTCCAGCCTGGACTGCTCAAAAACAGCCTCCAGCATGAAAGTCACTCCAGCTATGTCTTTGTGTGTGCTGCAGCCTGCCAACCACACCTTGGCTCTTACCAGCCTGGGTTAAACTGCAAGGTGACGTCAACATACTCCTAGTCTTAGATTTCTCCCCAGAAATATATGTTCTGTATTGCCCAGCTGTCTCTTGGACAATACAAATTATATAAGGTCTGTTGTTTCTTTCATAGAAAGAAAAGCACACACAACTTGCCACCTCAAATGGAATTTCCCAGACACTTCAATTTAAACAATAAAACAAAGAGATAGATTTGAAGTGACTACAAGTAATGAGGCATAAAAGTCAGAAATGTTTACAGGAAAATAAAGACAAAACGCAACTGATGCCTAATATAATAAACTGTGTTTTAATAGGCAGCAGGTTTAAAACAAACAAAAGGAAATATTTCTTCACACAATGCACAGTCAACCCGTGGAACTCTTTGCCAGAGGATGTTGTGAAGGCCAAGACTATAACAAGGTTGAAAAAAGAACTAGATAAGTTCTTGGAGGATAGGTCCATCAATGACTGTTAGCCAGGATGGGCAGATGGTGTCCCTAGACTCTGTTTGCCAGAAGCTGGGAATGGGCAACAGGAGATGGAACACTTGATGATTACCTGTTCTATTCATTCCCTCTGAAGCACCTGGCATTGGCCACTGTAGGAAGACAGGTTACTGGGCTAGATAGACCTTTGGTCTGACCCAGTATGGCCTTTCTTATATTCTTATGTAAACTATGCTAAATTCAAAGCTAAGTTTTCCCACCACATGCTCTCAGCAGTCTTACTGACCAAACTTCTTAAGTCAGGACCCCTTCTCCCAGAATCCAATGAATCTTCGTTTATTGCTTCAGGTGCCATCAATGCAAAGGGCATGGAAAGAGATGGGGGTATCATAGGGTGCTTGTCCCTTCTTTTTATAGTTTCAGTCCCCCTTTTGGAAAACATTACCAGCTGAAAATCAGGAGGCAAAATGTCTCTATGGAAGGATGGTCCCTGCTGCTTTTTTTCTCACCTGTTTGAGCTTTCTTTGTCTCCCCTTCCTGCTTGATTACTCTGTTTACTGCTTAAATGCAAATTGAACCAAGCACACATTCTTTTGTTTAGGACAGACCTGTTTGCCAACTTCGGCTTGAAACATGAGTTTATAACATCATACAGGGCAATATTATCATTTCATCCAGTGTTGTCACACACAATTCTCCCAAGACAACAATGACCAGCTTCGTGTGAGTTTTCAAGTTATACCTCACAAGGCATACTTTGTACAAAGATTATAACAATAGTATGTAGGGTGTGGACATGGGTACATTCTGTCACAGAAGGTTTGGGGAACTGGTTTTGTTTTGTTTTGAAATGATGGATTGTTGACTGGCCTTTCTCACCTACAGTCCCGTGTTCAAATCCTACTTAGATCGTAACTAAAAATGAATTTGCTCGGTCTCAGTCTAGTCCCTAATGGACATTTGTTCACACAGCTAAACCCCTGAATAGTGTGACACTGCTGGCAATCTCTGCTCGGACAGGAGAAGCCCAGCACTGGCCTAGCAAAGAGCTGTGCCAATGAGGACTTGGATGCAGTGGCAGGGTTGTGTGAGAAGCTCAGGACAAAAATAACAGGGGTCTTGCTTGTCAAGAGTTCTGAGCATTGGCCGAATTCTGTGTGAGCCCAGGACTGAAACAAGACTGAGCACTGCAGGTCAGGACTGAGGTGCATAGGCAGACACTGGTGGGCCCAGGACTGGAGTGTGTGCCTATGTCAACATTTGAAGCTGCAGGAGTGGTTCCCAGCTTGATTAGACATACTAGCACTAGCTCTCCTTGAGCTAGCATGCAAAATGTATTAATGTAGCCACAGTACATGAACAGTGGTAAGTGATAGCATGGAATAGCCTCCTCAAGTACTTACCCACCCTCGCACCCTGTGGGTATATGCTTAGGGTGGCCAGCATGTGCGGCTGCTGGCCAAGGCCCATGCTACCGCAGCTACACTACTATTCTTAAGCTAGCCTGAATATGCCTTCTGGAGACATAACCTGAGGTTCTAGACATCAGTACCGAGCAACTCTTTCCATTGTGCTTTGCTCTAGCCACTGCTATTCGACCACTTCGTTTATGAGCACTCCTCACCCCTTTGCACCAAGTCCCTACACAAATCATGAGAGATGAAATCCTGTCTTCTTCCTCATTTGCTGTCTAATCCTTTCATATCCATTACACACAGGAATCTTTCAGACTCATTCCAAATGGCATCTGATAACTGTGTTTAGGGTTTTAGCGTCTAATTATATCTTCCAAATACCGAGCAAATATGCTAGAGTATTTAGAGTACATAAGTGGAATGGATTTGCATAGTCAGCAATCAGATCCCCCATACTCCACTATAGAATAATGGGCCTGGATTGGTTTTGCTCTGACTGCAATATTACCTCAAGGAGGGGAAATAAAAATGCTTTGCAAAGATCCCAGAGATTGGAGGATAGGAGAAGTGTGTGCAAGGTTTTCTCAAGAAAATATTAAGCGTTCTTTTTCTTTTCTGAGTAATATGCTTGAAGAACTTGTAAGTAAGAATATGAAATTAAATTTGGTGAATATGCTGAGGGGTAGTCCTTGGAGAAACCTTATCTATCCTAAATATTCAAACACATCAGCTTTGTGTGCATGATGGCAATTTCTGCACTACATATATTCAATTTGTTCTTGTATCTACAATATTATCTTCCATAACGAATGGTAAACTGCACTACATACTTCAGTAAATACTGTTTTGAACCAACAGAAATGGCTTTAGTGTGCCCTTTGGTGCATAATAATGCAGCAGTGAAATATTGCCCTTGCCCAGCTGTGGAGTGGTGTGACGTTCACATCCTCTTTGGGAGATTGGGGTCTGCAGGTCCATCTCTGAAGACCATTAGGGAGGTTGAGAACTGCTCTGGTGATTCTCAAGCTGGGGGAGAGACAAGGACATCTCTCATTCCGAGGTGACTGAAGTTAAATAAAAAAGGCAGATAGCATAGGTGCCAACTCCATTGGTGCTCCAGCACTGGAGCATCCACAGAGAAAAATGTTGGGTGCTTAGCAACCACCGGCAGCTCCCCCGATCAGCACCTCTCTCTCCCGCCCCAGCACCTCCTGCCCACTGTGGATCAGCTGTTCTGCTACATGTAGGAGGCACTGGGGGGGAGTGAGAGGAGTGAGGATGGGGCGCACTCAGGAGAGGGGGTGGGATAGTGTGGGAAGTGAGGTCGTGGGGGCACAGCCTGGGGCAGAGCGGGGGTCGAGCACCCCCTCGCACAGCAGAAAGTTGGCACCTCTGGCAGATAGTTTTATTTTTCCTGCAGTGCTGAGTGAAGGGATGGGAGACGAGTGGAAACCTATGATGAAATATCAATAAAGAATGTGAAACCCCTCTGTTGAGATAGGGGAGCCCTAACATAAATTGAACAAATTTGCCAGGCTGCAAATTCTCACCCCACTAACGTGGACTTTGAAATATTAAAGAAACAACATATGGCACCAGAAGGACATTTGGACTGTAAAAAATCATGGCCCCCATTACTCTAGCCTCTGCTTTTTGGATGCCATTCCCTGCATATCACAGGGCAGAACTTTCCAGTCACGCTTTAAGGGCTTAACGCAATTCGGCCATGTCCTGTGAACGTGCAATGTGTTTTTGTGAGAGAGAATCACCAGTGATATGCATATCATGGATCTTTTTACACACATCTGGCTTCCACTGCGCTTTTTGTTCCACATACTTCAAGTGTGGTTGATTTTAATTCTAGAGACCACATTTTCTGTTGTAAAAGGGGAAAACTCCATTGCAGTAAGTGGTGCTGCACCATGTACACCAGTAGAGAATTTGGCTCTAGACCTTTCTTTCCCTCTTCAGATCTCTTCATTCTCGCTGTCTCCCTTACTAGCCTAAATCCTCACTACCCCTCTCTCTGACCCCCACATCATAGTGAAGGCCGACGAACATAGAGGGCTGGATGAAGTCATTAAAGAGTCCATGCAGAACAGGTGACAAAGTGGTAACCAAAGCTCACTAAATCAATGGGAGTATTTCTATTAACCTCAGTGAGTACTGGATCAGGCCCATAGTTTTCTGTTACCGTGTCTGCTTCCAATATTGGCTCAAAACCACCTTGAGCTCTGTAGCAAAGTAAAGAGAAAGACTGTGTTAACGTGATATTGTGGTTGAGATTTTGCATACCAATAATCTAGGGAATTTGAATGTATGAGTCCTTTACAAACTACTTGGGACTCTTGGTGTATATATATAGTTTGTATTTGTGTATAGTATATAAAATGTAGCACTTTAATATTTACATGTAATGTGGCTGAGTTACACTGAGTGTGGGAAACAAAACTTGGAATTTCCTGTCCTGCACATGTGCAAATACTTATCTATAACATCACAATAACTACCTCCACCCCCCGACAGTTTAAATCAATTTCTAAACCAATTTATTTAAATTGGTGCAACATTTGTGTGTAGACAAGACATAAGTGTTGTACTTTGTGAGCACGATGAGTCTTATGGAGAGAACTGAAAGAAAAAAGGAACAGTTTTTGCACTCAGTTATACTCCGTTGGGATAAGGAAGAGAGTTCCAGACATAAGAGTAGAATTTGGCTTTGTTTGGCACTTTCATATTCAAGGTATCCCCAAAGCACTCTTCAGTAATAAGTTGGATGCTGATACTGCAGTGACTGCTAGACAAACACAGTGGCTGTTAATTCAGCAGCAATACCTCCAACAGAGCTTTGGATAGAGGGCAAGTTGGTAAAATGCCCTAGAATCTGCTTCTTCTAGACATCCTTGTGGATGGCCTTTTGCCCTGACTAAGAATTCTGAATTGAGAGAAGACACCTCTGCAATAGTAATGTTACTGTTTAGGAAGCTACAGATCTTCTTACCTATATGGGGCAGGTCCTACAAGGTTGGAAGGTGATTCTGTACCAGGATAGGTACAGAGCCCAGGGCTGGTAACAGGCCAACATACCCAGAATGTGTAGCTGGTATGGAATGAGCATGCTACAGTAGATGCCAAGATCAGGCAGTGGTGAAGGACTTCATACCCTTTTGTAGGCTCTCTTGATTCTTAACAGCTAAAAAGGGACCAAAGGATGTTGTCAGATAAGCAAACAGCAAAAATCAGCATGCAGTTCTGACACACACAAAGACCTAAGTTCCAGTACATCACCTGAAGGCATCCCAATTATGTGGAATTACCATCCCCACTAAGCAGCAGCTATAGCTATTAAATGTCATTAGCTTTAAATTAGATTTTCTCCAAGAGATGTCCCGATTAAATGGATTTCATGATTAAGTACAAGTGGCAAGTACTTTAATATACTGTGTTACAGTATACATATCATTTTTTTAATTGTATTATTTCTTTTACTCTAAATTTCTTGCTGACACAGAGTCAAGTCCTCAGTTAAACCATTAAGTGCAAAAGCTGTCATAAAAATCTTCTAATCTCAGTAGCCTTAACATGGTCTGTCATTGTGATCTCCTATTAGAGCTCAGAGAACTGGATGTAAAAGGCATGCAGGGAATATGGCATATGCAGTGTTAAAACTAACCTAGTCCATTTGGGAATATTAAAAAGCCTTCTTTGGCAGATAAGCTGCTGAATGGGAGGTGCAAACCACATCATGTGAAATGATTAAATATGTGTTCACATAAAACAAGAACCAGGGGTCACCCAATGAAATTAATAGGCAGCAGATTTAAAAAAAAAACAAAAATAACACTTCTTCAGACAAAGCACAGTCTAGATATCCTATGAGTAGAACTCATTGCCAGGGGACGTTGTGAAGACCAAAAGTACAACTGGGCTCAAAACAGAATTAGTAAGTTCATGGAGGGTGGGTCCATTGATGGCTATTAGCCAAGATGATCAGGGACACAACCCCATGCTCTCAGTGTCCCTAACCCTCTGACTGCCAGAAGCTGGGGTTGGCCAACGAGATGGATCACTCAATAATTGCCATGTTCAGTTCATTCATTCTGAAGCATCTGGCCAGTCAGTCAGAGACTGGATACTGGGCTAGATGGACAATTGGTCTGACTCAGTACAACCATTCTTTTGCTTATATGTGTTTTTAATTCTTTGTAACAATTCCTGTTTATAGAAATGCCTACATCACAGATGATGTGATACAGAAATGAAAGGCCTAATTCAGGGCACCACTGAAGCCCATGTTCAATTCAAGCACATGCTTATGTTCAAACAATCTCCCTGGAGCACAATCAGAACCTTTTGCTTAGCTGGTCAATTTTTTCCATTTTTGGTTGCCAGTAGCAAAAAATAAAAATAAAAAAAAATGTTTATTGTTGATTGCTGAAAACAAAAAAAAAAAATCAGTTTTTGCTGTTTTGACCAAGGCATGGTCTACGCTGGGGGTGGGGGCAAGCTAAGTTGGTCTAAGTTACGCAACTTCAGCTACAAAAAATAACATAGGTAAAGTCGACGTACTTAGAGCTGCTTACCACAGTGTCTTCACTTCGGTAGGTCAACTGCTGCCGCTCCCCCGTCAACTCCACCTACACTTCTTGCTCTGGTGAAGTACCGGAGTCGACAGGAGAGTGCTCGGCGATTGATTTATCGCGTCTTCACTAGAACCCTGGTGGATTGATCACTCTGGAGATAAGTGTAGACATGCCCTAAAACTTGAAAAATCTGTAGAAAACTGTTGACAAAAGTCAACATTTTTCCCTTTTCATTGAAATTGTTCAGGGAGAAACATCTCCCCGTTTCCCAGCCAGTGGAGAGGGGCCAGTAGCTGGGCTCAGAGAACAAGGGTTGCATGGACCAAAGCTGGAATCAGATGGGAAATTCTTACAGGGAAATAGCCTGTCATTGAATAGTCCAACAATATCTAAATATACTTCCCACAGGTAAATTCATCAGTCTTCTCTCTGTGTCCTTTCATTTAAGACATAGAGGCTCCTAACACTCCAAGCATGCCATCTGGTGTCTGAGGATCTTTTGTGTGGAGCCACTGTAATAATTTATGGCAATCTACTCCCACATACCATTATTTGGGAATAGCTAGCCATATAGTTAATCTTTGAAATGTATATATGGCTTCAACAGACATGATCTTCAGGCTTCTGATTTGCAAGCATGCATTCTTCTTCCCCACCAAGAAAGAGATAAATGCGGCTCAACCAACTCAGCCTGGAGAGAGAGATATCTACGCTTGGAGATTGAAGTGTGATTCCCAGCTCAAGCAGACTTAGATCCACTAGCTCGGATAGAGCAAGCATGCTAAAAATAGTAGTGTAGCCATGGTAGCATGGGCAGCAGTGAGCGGCAGGACAGATTATCTACCTCAAGTATAAATCCACCCAGACCCCTGGATATGTACTCGAGGCAGCTAAGCTGTGCCATTGCTTGCTGCTGGTGGTGGTAGCATGGTTACCCAACTATTTTTAGCACACAAGCTAGATCAGAGCTAGCGCAAAAATATTTACTCAAACTGGGAATCACACCTTCAGCTCCAAGTGTAGCTCTACCCTCAAGCACTTTATAATGGAGATTAGTGTCATTATTCCCTTTTTACAGTTGGGGAAACTGAGGCACAAGGATAGGACTTTTCTTGCTCAAGGTTGCCCAATGGCAGAGGTGGGAATAGAACCCAGGTTTTCTGAGTCCTTGTCCAGTGCTCTATCTAAAGTGCATGAAGCTAGTGCAAGGAGTTTGAGCAGAGAGCTGCTGGGGAAGTCATTTAGGCTGACACTGAGAACAATCAGATGAAACATCTAATGTATTTGTGGTGGAAGCAGAAAATATGCTGTGTCACTTTGCTGTATGGAGGAAGCTTGCATAGCACATGTGCTTGGCCCTAACCAGAGCTATCAGTCAGACTCCTCTAGAGTCAGTCTGCTGATATTAGTGCTTTCAGGATATGCTTATTTATCACAAACTTTCCTCCTGCAGAAACCATAAGCTGAAGTTTTCCCAAATATTCTTGTACTGCATAAAAGCCTTTTCTCCCTAGTGATTTCCCATGGATGCCTCAAATATTCATTTGAACGGATGTAAACTTGATTAGAGAATGATGAAGTTGTTTGTAAGGCACACATCTAGGAGATACCACTCTTATCCCACCCCTTCCTTACCTTCATGCCTGCACCACTGCTTATTCAATAATCTACATTACCTTGGATTAATGTCTTCCTCAAGAACGTAAACATCATTTATTCAGGAAATAACTTCAGTGAAAGCTGCTGGGTGCTCAGCATTTCTGAAACTCAGGCCACTTATTTGGGTGCCTAAAAGCTGAGTTAGGAGCCCAGCTTGAGGCACACATTCTTTTCTAAATCTTGGCTTAGATAATGAGAATGCTCTTGGGGATAACAACCTCATTGTTACCATCCAGGGTCATCAAACTCTGCCCCACCATCAGCTGCCTGTGCTTATTTTCCCCTTCTTCCTCCTTCTCTCCTACCTTGGTCTTCTTCAACCACTTCCAGCTGCACACCAGCACTTACACCACCCCTTGCCCTTGAAAAAACTGCCTCATTCAAACTTCTCTGAAAGATCTCCTGCATTCAGGAAGTCTTCTGATCTTAATCACTTTACCCCTGATGACTCCAGGACTCTGCTTTTGATGTGTTATCTGGCTTGTGAGACAAAGTGAGGTAATATCTTTTATTGGACCAGCTTCTGTTGGTGAATGTGTAAGCAGAGTCTGAATGAGCTCTCTCCTTGTGAAAAGAACAAGAGTACTTGTGGCATCCTAGTGGTGAGCTGTGGAAAAGGACGTCAGGAGCTGATCTCGTTTGCATGGGCACACCCACTCTGCCAAGGTGCTCAGCATGATGGGATTGCTTGCCCAAATGGTCACTTTTGGCTGGTGTGGGATCTCCAGTCTCCTTATTATTGAGGCAGGAGTAATAAAGGGTTGTTATCCTTGTTGTGTGAACCAAGGGCAGCTGAACTGTACTTGCAGGGGCATCTAGTGGAGAGTGCCAGAGCAGAGCCCTGCAGAGAGGGGTGGTGAGTGAATGCCCAAGCAGCAGAGTGAGTAAGGCTGGGAGGTGAACTCTGCAGGTGCACCTCTGGACTCTGAGTCTGCACTGTCCAAGGACAGCAACTGTGAGTAGGGTGCAGAAGAAGGACGGGCATATTAAAGGGCCTTTTGGGTTGCTGGACTTAAGAATCTGAGGGGAAAAGGACACTGCCCAACTTACTTGGTGGTGGGTCTTTTGATCATGGTTTATGTTTATGAACCCGGTTTGCGGTGTTTCCCCAAATTAATGCTGCATTATTTCCCTCCTTTTATTAAAAGTTTTTGTTTCACTCAGACTCTGTGCTTGTGAGAGCGGAAGTGTTGTCTCTCAGAGGCGCCTAGGGGTGGTGTGTAATTGTCCCAGGTCACTGGGCGGGTGCTCAAGCCAGTTTAATGTTGTATTGTTGTAAAGGAACCTCTGGATACAGAACCCGGCCCTTGTTGCTGCCAACTCTGACTGGCAGAAGGGTTACAAATGAGACAAGGTTTCAAGCTTACACAGTGCTCTGCTTCAGGTCTCTTATTTGTTTGAGGTTTCTTGCCTGATGTCCAGGTAGGTTTTCTGATTTGTTTTTCCTTCCAGTGTGTGGGAGTATGTGATGATTTCTTGTTAGAGAGGGTCCTTTCTGGAGTATGTGAGATGCAGAAGATGATTCCTCAGTTTTTCTGACATCTTTCTGAAGAGCTTTTCAACATACTTGGAGTTGTATTAGTGGTCAGAGGGTTAAAGATGGTGAATCCTCTGGGAATGATCTTTTGTTCTTTGCATTTGCTCAGGAAATAGATGTTGCTGTTAAGTTTGGTTTCCTTTTTGCTCATGTTGTGGAGTTTCCCTTTCAGAGAACAACCTTCAGTAGCTTCTACTGTTCTTTGCAGTGTTGTTGTAATCTTGTTGGTCCCAAGATATTAAAAAGACAACACTGAGTGGAGAGGTAATATCTTTTATTGGATCAATAACCACTGAAGCTTACACAGAGCTCTTCTGATCTGTTTGAATTAGATTACAATAAGATCCCTGTCCTGAGGAGCATACAAAGCATGGTAGCCAGTTACAGTATTCTAAATAATAAGATGCAAGATCAGATACCAAACTCTGGTTTCTGTTGGACTAACAGTGACTTGAAGTGTCCGTGTCAGAACAGCTACCTGAGTCAGCCAGGAGTCCAACCTCCACATCTAACCTTTAGTGGAAATGCACAGTAAAGCAAGGTCATAACTGGTTCCTTTCTTTCTCCTTGATATTACTGAAGAATGTAATAAAATATTGCCTTTATGCAATGAGGGGACATCCCCTCACGTTATTACTGTTGCCTTGCATGAAGTTTGTAACATATCTCTGGGGGCCCCACATCCACCCACCACCATTGTTTTCCTAGGACACGATCAGCAGGGCTTCTTGCCACTGAAGATTTGCACTTAAAATATTCAGGTGCATACTGCACACTGACACCTGCAACTCCTGCCAAGCGCAGCAGAAGGTCTGATGGCGTCTTTCGCAGCTCTGCTTCATTCTCTTTTGTGTTCACCAAGTCAAAAAGCATTAAAGCACTAAATGAGGCTCTTTCCCCTCATCAGTAGGTTTTTATGGGAAGCTCTTGCCATGGTTTTGCTTCCAAGCTCACTGTGTGACCTTCCCAAAAGGGCAGTCAGCAGAAGGAGATGCGTGAGGGAAGATTTTTCTTAGACAGAGAGGCTCCTGGTTTTTGCATTTTTCCACATCCACCCTATTCTGTTTAATGACTGGAGGAGTGGAGATTAATTACCTGGAGATGTATGGAAGGAAAGCAAAGGCAATTTTGCATCCCTGGGCATGTCAAGTGGAACAAAGAACAGACGGCTGGGACAAAAACAAATCCCTGCCCATATAGCTGTATGCATAAAAGACAGCTACAAAATAGGGTGATGGCTGGTTATGGTGCTCGGGGGTCCCATTGCCTCAGAACACTGCTCCAAGAAGACAGACGCAATATCTTTATGATTTCTTGAAAGACTTTCCCCAGTGAATGAATGAATAGTTGCAGGCAAACTTTTTACGTACATATAGCATATGCCTTTTTCTATACCTCCATTTCCCCCAGTCAACAAGTTACAACTGTTGCTGTTATACAAGGCCTCACTTTACCAACTATTAGAAGTACTTAGTAGCCACTACTAGGTTTCCTGGCATGGGCTAACTTTGGACAGCACTGTGTATTGATTTAGAACGATTGATTTTGGGCCACCAGCTGGATCAGTGTGCTGTGTGACCTATGGATATAGGCTATGGGAATGCAGGGCATGGGGACAAGCTAGTAATTCTCACCCATATAAATGGCACAAAGTACTGAGGTGGCCTAGACACAAAAATAGTGATCAGGCTGCCTCTACAAATTTGATTATTGATATGCTTACCTCTACATCCCTCTTCATTCATAATTTTTTTTATTGTTGAAAGTATACTTTTTAACATAACTTGAATGATCTTGTAATATTTATGGGGAAAATTCAAGGGATCAGTCACAGAGTTCCATTCAGAGCCGTAACTAGGCATTTTGGTGCCTGAGGCAAGCAAGCATATTTGCGCCACCTACCATAGGCAGCAAGGAGTGTGTGTGCATTTTTTGGTTGCATCCCCCCAACCCAGACAGGTCAGGTGGCCTACTGAGGTGAGTCAGAGGGTGGAGATAGTGCTCCGTCCCCGAGCCCCACCGATACCCACTGTGCGTGACTGGTCTCATAGGCAGAGTTTGACTTCTGTATTGGGGGGCAGAGGGCTTAATAAAAATGTTTGTGGATAAAGAATATGGAAGTTAGACACACAAGTGTATGTACATGAAATGGATGCACAGTTACCCAATCACAGAAGAGAGACAATTTTGTTATGATTTATCTGACCATTCATTATTAAATAACACATCTTGATTATTGAATTTGGGGCAATCCAGAATGCAAATATTATGACAAGGTGTCTGTAGACTAAATTTGAAGGAAGTATGATCTGCCCGTTTATATCCCACAAACAGGAAAACATGGCTGTGCTTACAGAATAAGTTATTCACTTAACCCTATTTAAAAACCAGAAATTAAAAGGGAATAGACGTATGGAGTTATCGTGTTTATCCCTTACCAAACCAGGAACATGACCTTGTTCCAGTGCATTCTTGTGCACTTTATCTAGTCCAATTTCATGAGGAGTGGGGCTCTTATCATTGCCTTTCGGACACTATTCAGCAATATAATAGACCTTTCCATTCACCTCAAATTTTCCTTTGCTTAGTTTCACCCCATAACTCCTAGTGGTAGTCCACCAGCATTACCCTCAACCGAGCAAGCTCAACTTTGATCCACTGTCCTTTACCTGGTGACCCTCAGAATGAAGTGTTTGAGGAAGCACATACTGGGGAAATTGAGCATTTAGGAGAGGAGGGGGTCCTTGGAGTGATCTCTCTTGTATGAAGTTGTGCACTTAACGAAAGAGCTGGAAAACCACTGCTGTAAATAACACCTGGTGAGGGACAAACCTCAGATAGTTCAGAAGTTCACTTCAGATATTAATCCAAACCTCTTTCTTTTGCAGAAACATACTAGAAATTTCATAACAAGATTTGTGGTGCTTCCCGCCTGTGCAGAAATACTGCAAGAATGGTCTTTCTCCCACTATTACTGTGTTGTTGTTCAGCCTGGAACTCCGAGGGGGAAAAAATGGAAAATAGAGGGAAATAAACAAAAAATGTTAATCTATCATTTTCAAACATCAGAAAAGTTCTACAGCAGTAGACCTGGGCAAATAATTATTATTTTTTTTATATGGTGGCAAAAAGCAAAACAATTTCATTTCAGGTCCAATGAAAAGAAACATTTTATTTTAGTTTTGAGTGGTTTTTTACCTTGTTTGTTTGTTCAATCTAGCTAAATTTCTAAACAGAACATAATTTTAGAAACAAAGCTGGAAGGCCCCCAGAGAATGAGGGAGGGGGTTTCGTGGGCCTCCCGCAGAGTTTGCAGTACAGTCTGTTCTCCCAGCACCTGATCCTGCCTCCATGTTGTTGTCCCCCCGCCCCTCAAGTGTCTGGCGGCAGCTTATTGGCCAGGGGCTTCCTTTCCAGCTTCTGGATAATGGTCTTCCCGCTCAGGGCAGCCACATGGCTCCTGTCCCAAGGCTGGCACCAGGGGCAGCTCCAGGCTCTAGCACACCAAGCGTGTGCTTGGGGCAGCATGCCCCGGGGGGCGCTCTGTCGGTCGCCGGGAGGGCAGCAGGCAGCCTGCCTTCGGCGGCATGCCTGCAGAGGGTCCTCTGGTCCTGCGGCTCCGGTGGACATCCCGCAGGTGTGCCTGCGGAGGGTCCCCTGGTCCCGCAGCTTCGGTGGATCCGCAGGACCAGTGGACCCTCTGCAGACACGCCTGCGGGATGTCCTCTGGAGCCGCAGGACCGGCGACCAGCAGAGCGCCCCCCACGGCATGCCACTGTGCTTGGGGTGGCGAAATGTCTAGAGCCGCCCCTGGATGGCACCCTGCCTGGGGCAGCCTGGGGCTGGGCTTTCCCCTCACTTCTGATCCTGGGTTGCAGTAGCTGTTCCCCTGTAAGTCCCCAGGGTCCTGCCCAGAGTTTCCAGGGAGGTTCTGGCCTCCTGACCCTTATGAGGAAGTTTCACCCACCTTTGAATGACCCTCTCCCCCAGTGCCCTAGGAGTTTGCTGGGCTGCACTCCAAGCGGGCCCTTGGGAATGTAGGGGAGCAGAATGCCCAGCTGGGGGAGGGAGTCCCTAGAAACCCGAGTGCCCTCCCCTCCTGCTGTGCACTGTGTTGGGCAGATCCTGTGTGCATTGCTGGGGAGTGACTCTGGCAGGCTCTGAAGTGCTGGGACCAGTGTAGAGTTTTGGGGGGCAATGCCCCTGCATGCCCTCCAATTACTGCCTGTGGCTGGCCCCTCCAAATCCATCCATGCCCCATTTTTCCTCTCCCCACTGCTTTGTGCCCTGGGTGGCTGACCCACTCGCCCTGCCTTGGTTACAGCTCTGGTTCCATTTTCAATTATAGTCACAGACATAGGGAAGAAGTAAAATCTTTGGACACTACTGGGCTCCTGTCAGTGTCTTTATTATTCCAACCATGCTTATAGATAGTATAGAATCCTGTCATGGGAATTGTGTGCTTGCCCTGAGGTGACATGAAACAGCTATCTCCTCACTCCTCCAACAAGTGAGGAGTGCTAAGGGCCCAAGAGAATGACTGTATTTCAGTTGCTCACCCAAGCGCTGTCTCTCTAGACTACTTCTGCAGAACTTCCCCTTCAGATAGTGCTTTCCACCATGGCCCAGCAGCAGCACTCCAGTAAAAATCCCATACAGAAGACCTGAGTAGGAGCAGGGTTCTTCAAGGAGCGTTGCTTTGTGCTCAGATCAAATTAATAGATTTTAAAGCTAGATGAGACCACTATGATGCTCTGTTCTGGCCTCTTCCATAACACTGACCATACAGTTTCACCCAGTAATTCCTGCAGCCGAGGGAATTATCCTTCCTCATTACGTAAGTGAACATTATCAAGCTCAATAGCTTGTGGCGGCATTAGAGAATAGTCCCAGCTGAATTACCCAGCTAGTATGTACTGCGTTGGAAGAAGCACGGAGTACTTCCATCATCTCTGAGATCGAGAGACGCTCCCACCAGTCTACTAACATTTCCATCTCTTGCTGGCCCAGATTGTAATCTAAGGATCTTCCCTGTGGCAGTACGATGTGCCACCGCAGAGCCACTGGGATGGCCTGCCAAAAAATATTAAACTACTCCAATACACCTTTTAATTCTTCCCTTGTCTGTTCAGACACTGAAAATAGAAAATTAGCTGATCTGACTGAGTCAAACACATTTGTGAGAAGCGCCTTTGTGAGGTTAAACTGGAGGAATGAGTCTTTTGAGTGTAGCTGAGATAGTCTATCTCCCTTTCTGCCATCAGGTAACACTCAGCCCTGACTTATAAAAACAGTTCTGAAGTGCAATATTTTGGCCTTTAGAATGTACCTCATTGCAGTGCCTGGTGGGTATTTTAGAAACAATGTGCCGGAAGAAGTTATCTCTGGCTCTTCCATCAAGAGTGCTCTTTCCACCTCCTCCAAATTATTCATTTCAGATAATGAATATGGGTTGTGTAGAGAGGGGGAAATAATAGTCATATGGCTCAATCAAGTTAGCTACTGTCAATAAGCAAAAGTGAAACACAATCCCTCTGGGATCTTTTGAGACACCTAGTGAACATTGACTTGATGGCAGATAATTACATGATAGCTTTAAAAGTTGCAAAAGATAGGGCTGCAAAAGACCTCTTGGAGCATTAAGTCTATGCCCCTTGTATTAGTGCAAGATTCTCCTCTACATTAAACTCCTATGTGCTTATCTAGTTTATCTTGGACACTTGAAGTGATGCTTCCTCAATAATCTTTCCCAGTAATGTCAAAAAGTGTGTGTGTGTGGGGAGGAGGGGGGAATAAGGATGCATATGTTGGTTAGTGTGTTGGATGGGGGGTGGGTGAATGACAGAGTTGGTGTATATTTCTGTATGTCTAGAGTGTATGTTTTTATTTGAGTGAGTGCAGAAGTGGGTGTATGTTGAATGTTAATGTAAGAGTTCATGTTTGTTTGGGCGAGAATGAGGGGGATGGTTGTGTGTGTCCATTAAGCCCTGCATTGCTTTTTACCCTACTTAAACAGCATTTTCATCACTGTTTAATGAATGAATTTAGCAGCCGGCATTATGGAGAGGACATTTTTATATGCTCCGTGTCTACTTCAATCTTATTTATTGTGCTTATCTTGTCTTCTGTGCTGTGGTTATTATTCACGGTTGAGTGAATCTTTGCTGTTGGCAAAACCAGAGTCAATCAATGCATGCGCACCATTCCTTTCAGCTGTTCCTCTTCTCTTCCAGTACCCATGGTATTGTGGGGCCCACAGAGGGAGGAAGGGGGCTCTACTTGCAGAGATTGGAATTGGGGAAACTGATCAATAGCCTTGGCGGGGCACCCATGATGTCCATGTGTAGTGAAGCAAGTAGCTGCCTATGTTGCTATGATAGTTAACAACAAGGGAGAAATAGGTCAAGGTTATCTGTGGTAAACAGGAACAAGAAACACAAAATATTCTTAAATTCAGTGCACAGCCGTTGGTGCATTCTTCCTTATGGGGACTTTGAAGCAATGCAGAAGGAAACACTGCAGATATTAGAATTCTTTTTCTTTTCTTTTTTTCCATCTTACTTCCCCAGGAAAGCTCAATTCAGAAGCAGACTCTCACTTTCACTACAGCTCCTGCTTTTTGTTTCCCAGCTTGGTTCTCCCAGATGCAAGGAGCACAATTAACTTGGCCCAGGTCACCTAGTGAGTCCTGTCTGTTTTGAATGCAATGTACAAAAGGATATGTGGTCTAATGGCTGGAGCAGAGGACTATAAAACAAGAGGAAGGATATCTAGAGGAGGGTTATAACCTGATTAAGGCACTGACTTACTGGGGGATCTGGATTCAACTCCTGGCTCTCCCATGGGTGTCTGGTATAAGCTGGTGGGAGTCATTTAATCTCTCTGTGCCTCAGGTCCCAATCTTTTGCCTGTATGATTGTATCTCTTTTTCTATCTTGTTTATTTGGATTGTAGATTCTTTGGGGGCAGGGACTGCCTCTTAATATGTGTTTATATGGCACCCAGCCCTTGGGGACCATAAAACAGTGGTACCCCACTGTATTACCACCAATAAATCCCCTGGCTACAAACCCTAGTGTTACACTCCAGTGCCTGCCAACAGTACCATACAATCTAAGGCTTTAGTGATGACTTGAACTTCTACTACCCTGCCTAAAACCACCAGACTCATTCACTTGTGGGCTGAGGATCTTAGTCAAGATCTCCATTGATGAAAGCCTTCCTGATCAATCTTTTTTTTAACATAACACAGCTTTTTACCCCATAAAAATGAACCAAGACATTTAGGGAATGTGCCTTGCATACATTCTTAATTTTTTCCTAAACAAGGGAACAAACATGCCTTCACTCTGCGTTTTTGCCCATGAGATCTCTTTTAAACAAGCAGGCTTGGCTCTATAAATATCTTCATTCAAACTGGTCATGTTTCAGCCTTGAACCACAGAGTATTTACTCCTGGAGTTTTTCCTTTCTAATGTTTTAAAAGCCATTACAAATGCTTCATTTCCTCCTGATCATAGATCTATTAGATTATCTGCTCTTTCAAAGGAAAAAGAGAAACACCTGATACAAACTCAGGCTCTCAGAACAACAACAGTTTTTGTATCATATTGACTTAAGGGCTAACCCTTCTCTTGAGTTATTAAAGGTTGTATTGGGTCCAGGGAAGGAATGGCATTTGTCAAGTTGAGATTTCTGTGAGCAAAACCAAGACACATAATTTCCAAAGTACATCAGAAATAGGCAGCCTGCAGGGAAGAAAGTTGTTTTGTTAAATCACAGGGGGAGGAAAGGGGAATCAAAGAGAGCAAACAGAATGCAGAGAATCAAAATGACTTCTTTGCTTTGCTCTTTAGCCCTAGATGTGGTAGAGGAAAATCTACCCTGCAGTTACTCTTTGCAGATATCAAAGGTGAAACACTATCTGAGATGGAGGTACCAAAAAAAAAAAAAGTACTGGAATAATTAAAGATTTTAAATAGCAACAGATCCCCAAAGTTGGATTGTATTTGTCCAAAATTTTGCTGAAGTCACTAAAGACCCATGCTGAGCCATTTCTGCTAATGAAAATAATATTTCCTTAAAGCAACTCCTCTTCCACAATACTAGAAAGTAGCCAGAGCTGTACCATTGTTGTATCTAGATAGGTGCAGATAGTTACACCAGTTTTCACTTGTAAGGTTGTTCCTCAGTGGTTCCTGTAGCCTTGGGTCCAGGAATTACAGTTTCCAGGATGCAGCCTGGAGAATAGAGGAGGTGGGCTGGGAGGAGAGAGAGAGAGGGAGAAGAGAAATAAGAATGTAAGCTCTATGAAGGAGTGAGAGGAAAGAACCTGATCTTTGCTATCATCTAGATTCCCAAAACTTCCACAGGGGTTCAGGTACAAAACCCATGCTTTTAAATACAGCTAAGTGTGATTTTTTTTTTAAGCACGTGACAATTTCCATTGAAGTCAATACAGTTATTCCAATGCAGCCACACACCCCTGACTGCTGGAACACACCTCAATATCTCTAGAAAACCCCCAGCACCAGAGAGTCCTTGTGGGGAAATTAGCTGGAGGTCTCGTGTTGCCAGTACTGAAACATCCTTAGAATTTCTAGTTATTATAGATGACAATTTCCTTACTCAAAGTGTTGCATCCAATCCAGGGAAATGCTATATTAGACCTTGTCTTGACAGATAAAGAGGAACTGATCACAGAATTAAAACTGAATGGTAACTTAGGTACAATTGATCATGACTTGATCACATTTCTAAAGTACAAATAGAATAAAGTTCAGGCCAGTGATATATTTACTTCATACTTTAAAAGGGCCAGGTTCACAAAGCTGAAAACAATTATGAGCCAGATCAGCTGGGAGGAAGAATTTAATGAGAAAAATGTGAATGATAACTAGGAAGTGTTTAAGAACACTTTACTAAATGCCCCCAAGCCCACAATTGAAGAAGAAAATTGTATTGGTTAAAAAGTGGACCTAGTCTAGAGGGGAAGTGAAGGCAGCAGTATAAAAATACCATATAACAAATAGAAGAAAGGAGACGTTGATAGTAATGACTATAAATCAGAAGCTAAGGATTGTAGAAAATTGATAAGGCAAGCAAAAAGACACAAGGAGAAATCTATGGCCAGCACAGTTAAGGACAATAGGATGGAGTTTTTAGAGTATCATAGGAACAAAAAGAATCCTGACAATTATATTGGCCATTACTAGATGGAAATGGTAGAATTGTCAATAATAATGCAGAAAAGTCAGAAGTGTTCAATAAATATTTCTGTTCTGTATTTGGGGAAAAAACCAACAGATTATGTAGTCTTATCCTATGATAACACTCTTCTCGTTCCACTACTATCTCAGGAGGATGTTAAAACAGCAACAACTAAAGTTAGACGTTTTTAAATCAGCATATCTGGATAACTTGCATCCAGGAGTCTTAAAAGGCCTGTCTGAGGAGCTTGCTGGACCATTAATGTTGATTTTCAATAGGTCTTGGGACACTGGGGAAATTCCAGAAAACAAGAAGAAAGCTAAGGTTGTGCCAATATTTAAAATGGGTAAACAAGGTGACCCAGGTAATTACAGGCTTTGTCAGTCTGACTATGATCCCAGGCAAGATAATGTTACAGCTGATATGAGGACTGATTAATAAAGAATTTTAGGAGAATAATAGAATTAATACCAATCGACACAGGTTTATGGAAAATAGACCCCAAACTAATTTGATATTTTTAATGAGATTACCAATTTGGTTGATAAAGGTAATAGAGTGGATATAAAATACTTAGACATCTGTAAGGCATTTGACTTGATACCACATGACATTTTGGTTAAAAAACGATATATTAAAGAAAAGCTGGCTAACTGAAAGGTCTTAAAATGTAATTGTAAACATTGGATCATCCCTGAATGGGTGTGTTTCTAGGGGGTCTTACTGGGATCAATTCTTGGTCCTCTGCCATTTAACATTTATATTAAAAACCTGGAAGAAAACATAAAATCATCACTGATAAAGTTTGCAGAAGACACAAAAATCTGAGGACTGATAAATAATGAAGAGGATAGGTCACTGATACAAACAGATCTGGATTGCTTGGTAAGCTGGGCACAAGCAAACAATATATGTAAATGTATACAGCGAGGAACAAAGAACGTAGGCCATACTTACATGATGGCAGAGGCGGCAGGTTTGTATATTTTTGATGGTGCCCAGAAGAGGTCCAAGACCTGTCCCCGCCATCCCCCCACCTGTCCTGTAAGCCGATATATATATTTTTAAATAATATAAAAATGTGAGAGCTCTGGAGTGGGGCTGGTGATGAGGGGTTTGGGGTGTGGGAGGGGCTCAGGCAGAGGGTTGTGGTGCAGGGGTCAGTGCTGTGGGGTGGGGAGTGAGGGATTCATGATGCAGGAGGGAGCTCAGGGCTGGGGCAGATACTTAGGGTATGGGGGAATGAGGGCTCTGGCTGGGTCTGGGGATGAGGGGTTTGGGGTGTAGGAAGGGCTCAGGGCTAGGGCAGAGGATTGGAGTGCAGGGCGGTGAGGGCTCTGGCTGGAGGTGCACGCTCTGGGGTGGGGTGGGACTGGGGATGAGGAGTTTGGGGTGCAGGCAGACTGCCCTGGGGCTTGGTCCAGAGAGGAGGACTCCCTCCAGCCCTCTCCCTGCTGGCAGCAGGGAGCTCCAGGGGAGGGCCCCCCATCTCCCCACTGGCAGCACACTCACCTCTCACCACTGTCACTCCATGTGCTCCTAATGCTCCTCTCAGGTCCAGGAAGCTCCCTCCCCTCCCCTCTGGCAGGTGCCGGGGTGGGGGGCTGCCATCACATGTGTGCCTCTTCCCCTGCTGCTGCCTCTAACTGTAGCCTCTGGGGGTGGAGAATGGGGCTGCCCTTTGCCCAGTATGGGGCAGGAGGCCTCCAGACCCTGAATATTGCTGGAGCCCAGGCATCAAAGGCCAATATAACTTGCCACCCCTGCATGATGGGTGAGTCTAACCTTGGAAGCAATGACTCTGAAAAAGATTTGGGGGTCATGGTGAATAATCAGCTAAACAAAAGCGCTCAGTGTGAGGTAGTGGCCAAAAGGGCTAATGTGATCCTTGGATGCATAACCAGGGGAATCTTGTACTTGGCACTGGTGCGACCATTGCTGAAATACTATGTCCAGTTCTAGTTTCCACAAATTCAAGAAGGATGTTAAAAAATTGGAGAGTTCAGAGAAGAGCCATGAGAATGATTAAAGGATTAAAAAATGTACCTTATCTTGGTAAACTTAAGGAGCTCAAACTATTTAGCTCATCAAAGAGAAAGTTAAGACAGTAAGATTACAGTCTGTAAGTACCTACCCAGGGAACAAATATTTAATAATGGACTCTTCAGTCTAGCAGAGAAAAGTGTAACATCATCCAGTGGCTGGAAGTTGAAGCTGGACAAAGTCAGACTGGAAATATGCTATAATTTTTTAACAGTGAGAATAATTAACATTGTAACAATTTACCAAGGGCCATGGGTATGGTGGATTGTCCATCACTGACAATTTTTAAGTCAAGATTGGCTGTTTTTCTAGGAATTATTTTGGGGGAGTTCTATGGCCTGAGTTATACAGGCAGTCAGACTAGATGATTACTGTGGTCCTCTGGCTTTGGAATCTATGAATAAGATGCAGAGCCAAGTTCTGCTAGCAATACACCTGGCAGAGTGGGTCTTTTGTGCCCGAGGCGTTCCTTGAGGATGCCATGTGACTGCATTACATCTCCTTTTCACCAGCTTACCCTGTTCAAAGAGGTTAGAGAGCAACCTTGAACTGAGTCCCTTCTTTTCATGTTCCATTTCCTTGAGTCCAACTATTCCTATTCCTCATATTTCCACTCCATGTCACCAGGAACTGAACTCTGCTGTTCTATTTATTGTCTTGCCCTCTCCTCTGTTACCCTCCATCCCATTCCTTTTGTTCCATTTCAGCTTCTGTCTTTCCTTAGATTTGATCAGCAAGGTGACCTATTATGTTCTTCTTTTCTCTGTGGTGAATTTTTTAAATTTTTCATTTTTCTCTCTAAATAAAATGAGTTGATCAAATTTTCAGTGAAATCCCTGCAGGCAAAGGGATAGTACCAAACTGTGTGTCCAGCCAGTTACAGGAGCCAGCAAGGAGTATCTCATTCTGCAATATATCCAGCTAATTTCTCTGTATCCCTGCAATACAGGCATGGACAAAGGTGGGATGGAGCAGGTTCCATCAGGATAACATTGCATTCTAGCAGCAGTCCCCCCTAAAGATTGCAGTGAATTCCCAAGAGGAGGACAGCAGGGTTTGTTATGGTGCAGGGAATCTGGCAATTTTGTCACAAGCTGAGAGCCACTCCCCAGGTCTTGGTTAACAAGAGGTTAATTTCAGCCCAGCATGCCCTCTTCGTGCACAATGTTCATGGCAAGGACCAACCATTGGCTACTTGGGACCTAGAGGGCCTCTGGGAAGTTTGGTCTGCACATCCAAGGGTCATAGGAGCTGAATCCCAAGCTAGGGAGTTCTCTGTTTCTTAATTGTCTTATGTTAACTTGTTCTGCTTTTCTGTTACTAAAAGAATGTTTTCCCTTGAGGGAAAGCCCATACAGACTGCGTCTATATCTTCTGCTGAGCCATTCATGCCAACACTTGGCACTTTTGTGTTAGAATCATTGTTGCTTCTCCTCTTTCAAGTCTTCTCATTCTTGCACCGAAGCATTAGTAGTGGGGTCTGACACTGATCATGGATGCTAGTTCATTCACCAGAACATTAGGGTCCAACTTCTCTTGCTAGTGTCGTTTTGCAGAATCCCATTGGGATTGATGGAGCTATGCCAACAGAACGGCACAGCAGCAGAAAAACTGATCCCTTGGCAGCAGTTGGAAGGGTCTTTTCATTGCTAGAAAGGGGAGCAGAGAGATAAGGTCTGGTAATTGTATTTAGGGTGGGGAAGTACCAGACAGGAGGAAACAATCTGCTGTTTCCCCTTCTGGCTTTAATCCTGCCCGGCTGTATTCTAGTTGCCTTTCATGGCCCACTTGCATTTGGTTTAGTTTATGGTTTAAACATGAAACTGGAATGCCCTTTGCCTCCTGCTCGTTTGGTTTAAAATAAGCACCGAGAGCTTGATTCCAGCTCTAATGTGAGTGTTGAGCCTCTCTCTTCCTTGGCTTGCGGTGACTTTTATTTAGGCCCTTTGTTTGTTTATGATTTATGAAGCTTTCACTCTGTCTGTCGCGTTTAACAAGCGCTATGAAGAAAGGAGAAAGCTTTTAGCTGCGAGGCGAAAAGGGGAAAGCAACGGCTTTCTCTTGTTTATTAATGCCAAATTTAAAGGAGAGTTGAATTTAAGGAAGGCAGAAAATGAGGGTGGGAGAGTTGGGGAAGCTCCAGGCACCGCTAATTCCTCCCAGAGGAGGATGTTCAGCCAGGCACAGATAGTTTTTCCCCTCCAGCCACAGAGTAGAAGTGCTTCTCAAACACTGAGATTGGATTTCCACCTTCATTGAATCCTTTGATGGGGCCTGAAGAGGTAAAGATACCAAGTGCAATTCTCTCCTCCTTTTATTATCTCTTCTAAACCAAGTTAGGAAGCATTGGCCAGGCTGCTCGGGGAATAGCTGCAAACTCCTAGCATGCTTCCCCAGTTTACTGAGGTGCTACCAGGAAGGGGGCTGGGAGAAAAGAAATGGAGCATGCTCCAAAATCCATCCTCCTGGGAAAAGAATGAAGTGTGCTGTCGTTCTGTACCCAGGATGAGAGCAGGGAATTGATACTAGAGGTGGGATCTGAGCAGGCTCAGGGCTGGGAGTCCCAGTGCACTCTGACATGGTACCAGCTTTAAGGAAGTCCCAGAGTCCAGGAGTGGAATCGGGGGTTGCACTGGAAAAGACGGATGAAGACAGGGAAAGGAAAAACTTTGAGCCTTTGAAACCAGAAAGCACTTGCCATTTCTTGCTCCTTTCACCGCATGGTGCCTTGTGTGCCTCTTAGAGTTGGAGCTTTGAGCATACTCACCAATTTTCTCCCTTTTAGCTCTGACCGGAACTCTTAAAGGTCCATTTTACATCATGATTAATGCCACTTCCACCTGTTGTTTTTTTTCCTTCTCCCTTTGGGAGCCTGCCACCAACCTCTCCATATAGCTTCAAAGAGAAGTAGCTATTGTTGCATGAACGTCTAAAGAGCAATTCACTGTAGAATCTGGGGACTGGTAGGAGACAATAGGTTCACAGTTTCCATACACTGAGCTTGGATCAGTACTCTCCAGCACTCCTGGCCTTTGCTGAGCCAAGACACAAGGGAAAAAATAATCAGATTCAGAGCTCGGAGCAGACCTCATCCTCTAGATGCACTGAGTCAATCCTTGGACTTGATAGTATAAAATCTCCTAGGTTCCTGCTCTTTAAGATATCTGCATCCTAATACTGCACTGAGCTGAGCTCCCATTAAAAGTTAGAGAAGGAGAGGACACTCAGCATCTTGCAAGATCAGGGCCCTCAGAGGTTGATCCTTCAAGATGCTGAGACCATGACTCCTGTTTGCTTGCTCTTCACATTAGAAGCATCCATCCTTGATTTTCCTGTTTTTGCTGAAGGACTCCTTAGAGGGCTGGAGAGTTGGTTAGGCTGTGGCCTTGTGTGACCTGTGGAGGCAGACTGTTACACCTCCATGGAGCCACACTGAAGTCAGTGGGACTGTTTGCAGGTCCAGCAATCTGCCCATGTGGATCTCAGTGGAGGATGGGGGCCAATGACAAGGCCCCTGATCCAAAGCTGTTGATATCAATGGGAAAACTCCCATTTGGATCAGGCCCAAGAGGATGACACCTAAGTAACTGAGCGGGGAAGGCATTGTAACCATACTCCTTAAAATTCTGCTTTTGTTTGGTTGTGAGTGTTTTTTTTAATGCATATCCAACTCAAACTCCTGCTAGATACTTGGGAGAAAAGTTATGTTAAAAACTCAAACACCATCACATATTCAACTGTAGACTATGTATGTTTCCTCTTCGGCTCTTCTCTGAATAAATTGAATTGAATTGCATCAAAACCAGGGTAGACATGACTTCTGAGTCCTGATGTTTCTAAGGTAACAAATAAGCACAAGAAAATCCCTATAGCATTTCACATCTTCGTTATATATCATAGCGAGGGGAAAGGGTCCAAACACAATTGTTTTTCATTTGCAGGTCAGCTTTGATATTTATGAACGTAACAGTTATAAGCCGAAAGGGTGTTTTTTTCCCCTAAAAGTTACACTGTAAGTGCCTGAAAATAGGGACCTAGGATGAAAGTGCCATCACAGCCATCATTCACTATAAGTAGTTCACAAAAGTGGCCAAAATATTTAAATGAGGTTTAATTATAAAGATTGAAGAGATGACTTCCGGAAAGTGAAGCAAAATCTCCAGGAATTAAGACAGCAATAAGAACCTAACCAGCAAGGAAAAAAGTAGTTTCAGGCTCACTAATATGATGCTACATTCTTCTTAAACTGATTGCAAAAGGTGTGTACAGTGATCATTACCCTCACACAAGGCCTTTGGGATATAATGCGGCAGCAGTTCGGCACTGATAATACTGTATGACAAGGTTTGATAACTTGATCCAAAGCTGGGGCTGGGAGCTGCAGCCACCTGATGCAGGTAGGAGGCAGCCTTGGCAGAGTACGGGTTGGCGCAGGTGATTACTCAGTGCCTCCTCCACCCATAGTAACCGGACTTCGGGTGTCAGGTCCCCTTTTTGACTGGACTTTCTGGTTGAAAATTGGCACCTGGCCATCCTAACTGCTGCTCACCAAGGCTTAGTGTGTGGGGAACAAAAGGCCACCCTATGTGTGTAGGGGAGGGATCAATTTTCTTCTATATGAGCTCTGGACAGCCAGGTGCAAGTTAGAACATCCCTCGGGGCTACCTTAACTGAAGTGAGTTGCTAAATCAGTCCCTGGCAGCCTTGGGGTTGGGGGCAGGGAGGAGGAGAGAAGAAGGTACAAACTGCCCCCTCACTCTCACATACACTCTGTGCATCAGGCTTTATTCCCTTTCCCCCACTCTTACAGGCCACCATAAAGTAGTTCAAATGTTCCCTAGTCCCACACTGGG
The DNA here is from genome assembly GCF_025201925.1 of Gopherus flavomarginatus. NCBI lineage: Eukaryota > Metazoa > Chordata > Testudines > Testudinidae > Gopherus > Gopherus flavomarginatus. The sequence goes on along the minus strand of NC_066617.1, from coordinate 102,267,062 downwards.
TCATAGCCTGGATGCTGACTATTCTGTGGTGAACTACCACAATTGTGTTTACATGGACCTCTCTGATCCAAGTATTGGCCAAGCCAGTTTAAGTACAAGATCAATAAACCTTATTTAACTATGAGATCATCTGCTGCTGATATGTCTGCAGGCCATAACTCCTGCTAGTTATTATATTCATCTTTCTTTCACAGATTTAAAGTGACTAAATGTAAAGAAGACGAATTAAGCTTTTAATGCCCCCAAATAACATTTAAATACTTCTTAATACTTAAATGGGTTATTTCTTTGCAGCAGGGGGGACGGGACTTCAGCACTGCAGGAAAGAGGCACAGCTGAGTAGACAAGATCCTTAATTTTTACTGCTATAAAATTGTTACTCTCCTCTACCCCTTCACCTGACTGCACACCTAGATCCCTGTCCTGCCACCTTCCATGACTGACACTGTGTGCTCACCAACCCCCTTCCTGATTGATTGCTTGCCAGGTGGCTGCTCCACTCAGGGAGATACCTGTGCAAGAGGTCTGTGTGGCTGACCTTGGTAAAGCCTTCTCTTCCCATCGCCATTGCTGCAGCCTCTGGAGAAGCTCATTGTGCGATAAGGGCATGAGGGAAACAGACTGTAAAGATGGAGGCACAACTACAAGGGGAGGATGTGCCCCTATAATACTCTAATACAGGTGACCATGTGTCTCTCTAGTTGCTGGTTCCTGAGACGATGCAGCCTGCTACTTTTTCACAGTTAAAGGAGCTTTTTCCCCTGTCTTTTCAGTGTTGAAGGTATTGGATTCAATCCTTGCTGATGACTGTGGTGTATGTGGTGGCAGGTAAGCTGTAGACATACCTGAGATGACTTTAAAAATAGAAGCAAATAGCTTAGTTTACCAAATTAAGGCAGGGGTCTTGTAGGGAAAAATAGTAGGTGATTATGTAATTCAAGACTGTCTCATAATGCAGACACAAAAGGGAGCTGAGGCAGCAAAGACGACTGTAATTCTGTCATTTCCTAACTTTTGAGGGCTTGGTTGTGTGTGTGAGAGAGACAGACCTTGACTAGCTCACTTAGAGTTTGTCTACGCTTAAAATGCTGCAGCTGTGTTCTCCCATCGGGGTAGGTAACCCACTTCCCGGAGAGGCAGTAGCTAGTTCAACAGGAGAATTCTCCCAGCGACCTTGCACTGTGTACACTGCGGATTAGATTAGTTTAACTGTGTCGCTCAGGGGGGTGGATTTTTCACACCCTTGAGCGATGTAGTTATACCAACCTAATTTCCAAGGCCTTAACCTCTAAGTTCCCTGTCTGAATAATGGGAATATTAATCCTTCCATTCTCCCATCCTGTGCCTTGTCTGTTTAGATGATAAAATATTCAGGACATGGACTGTCTTTTGGTATGTGCTTGTTCAGCATTTAGCACTATTGGGTATGATCTTGGTGGGGGTCTTTATCTGCTATTGTAATAGAAATAATAATACTTGGCTCCCAGTCTGTGAATCTCAAAGCGCTTTACAAAGGAGGTTGGTATTATTAGCTCTGTTTTACAGGTTGGGATATAATAAAGTGACTTGCTCAAGGTTATCCAACAAACAAGCGGTAGAAGCAGGAAGTGAATGTAGGTCTCCTGAGTCCTGGTCTGGTGTCCTACCCACTAGGCACCACAGTTTCCCTTTTAATAACACCATGTAAGATGCTCACAGTTACTGTGATAGATTTTGTGAGGTGGGATATCAGGACTAACACCAGCAAGTCATTTCGCAGCCACCACCTAAGAGCCATCAGATCGTAACAATTTTCAGTGACTGGCATCTTGGGTCTTGCTAGAGATGAAAGACTCCTTAGGCTGTTATAAACCCGTTGAACTATCCAGTTCTCTTGTAAAGAACTGCAAAGAACAAATAAAAATAAGAGAATGCTTTGGGGTTATTTGCTATTTACTGCTGACAACTCCATCCTCTCCTTTATTTCTTTTTTTTAATTTTCATGTCCATCCACTAAGATTTTTACAATTTTCTTGAAGTGTCAGCTAAGAATTGAACAGCATTATTGAACTAGCACCGGGTTTTGGGTTGAAAAAACATTCCCAAACCATAATGAAGAAACACATCAAAGCCCACGAGATGAGACAGGACTTAAAAGTCATGAAGAAGGCAGCCGCAGAGGCAAATATTTGTGTTTGAAAAGCAAGAACTTGGTCCTGAATATTTTTCATTACTCTTTTTTCATTAGGTGATTGATTTGTATGGGAAGTTGGTGACTGAAAGCCCTGCCTTTTTTAAGTGAGCTGTTATGTTTTGTGCATATTGTGCTAAAAGTTCAAGTAGTAAATAGATCACAGGGTGGGAACAATAGAGATTATATGAGATCGGATGGTATCGACTGCCTGTTACAGCACAGACAGGTGTATGGAGGCACTTGGCAGATGTTATTACAAAGACATGCCGCTATTGAAGTGGCTGTTATATGAAAGAGAGAATGATTAAAGACACGCCTAGACTGAAGTGCCTGAGTCGATTCTGAATCACAGAGCTGGCAGTAGCATTTGGGGTGCGGGGGGAGAGAGCCGAATACAATAGCCCTTAAACATCTGCCCTATCTCCTGTCACTAGGGATTTTGCAACCTCAAGCATGGCAGGCAGGCTGCCTTTGGCGGCTTGCCTGTGGAGGGTCCGCTGGTCCTGCGGCTTCGGCGGACCTCCTGCAGGCAACCTGCCGAAGGCAACCTGCCTGCTGCCCTCGTGGTGACTGGCGGAGCCCCCCCCCGTGGTTTGCCGCCCCAAGCACGAGCTTTGCGTACTGGGGCCTGGAGCCGCCTCTGGGTCAGTCTAAGGATTTGGAGAAGGGAGTGTGTGTGTGTGTGTGTGTGTGTGTGTGTGTGTGTGTCCTTCTTCTGTGTTGCCCAGGGTCAGCTCTAGGCACCAGCGCTCCAAGCGTGTGCTTGGGACGGCACTTTCCAAGGGGCGGCACTCTGGCTCCTTATTTTTTTTTTTGCTTGGGATGCAAAAAGCCAGGAGCCGGCCCTGAGCGGAGGTGAGCTGCAGCAGTGGGGGGCATGGGGAGGGCCGCAGCAAGTAATCCGGGGAGGCCAGAGGAACCCCTCCCCCGCAGCTCACATCCACTCCACTGCCGCCTGCTCCCCTGAGTGCACCGCCATTCTGCTTCTCCTCCTCCCTCCCAGGCTTGCCATGCAAATCAGCTGTTTTGCGGCAAGCCTGGGAGGGAGGAGAAGCGGAGTGGCAGCGATGTGCTCAGGGGAGCAGGCAGAGCTGAGGTGAGCTGCGGCGGTGGGGGGGCGCGAGGATGGATGCAGGAAGTAACAGTGGGGGGGCAGAGGAACTGTTCCCCCCAAGCTCACCTCCGCCCCCTCCCCTGAGTGCGCCGCCACTCCGCTTCTCCCCCCTCCCTCCTAGGCAAGCCTGGGAGGGAGGGGAAATGTGGCTTACTCGGGGGAGGAGGCAGGGCCGGGGATTTGGAGAAGGAGTTGAAATGGGACAGAGCTGGGGCGGGGCCAGGGAGCGCAGGAAAATTTTTTTGCTTGGGGAGGCAAAAAATTTGGAGCCAGCCCTGGTGTTGCCCCTCCTCCCCAGCCACTTGATACTGCGGCCATGGAGCCCAGCGGCTTTAGCTGCAGCCCAGGTACGGCTGCCATCACTTAAAAAGTTTTGCTAGAGACATTTGGTCAAAGAAGTTGGGGCTCTTGGGACAGCTGGTTCATGATTTGTCTTTGAATTCAGAATGAAATGCAAAACTTCATGAACTGTAGAGTAGCTTTGTATTTCATACACTTCTCATGTGGAGGGGCAGTGGGGTGTGTGTGTGTGTGTGTGTGTGTGTGTGTGTGTGTGTGTGTGTGTGTGTGTGTGTGTGTGTGTGTGTGTGTGTGTGTGTGTGATAGCAGTTTCCGGAATAAAGGACAGCGCTTTGAGGGCTTCACTATTATTAGTACTATTCTTCATGTTGCAGTGATGCCTAGTGCCCCAGTCACAGGCCAGGACCGCACTGAGCTAGGTGCTGCACAGACACAGAACCGAACCGAAAGATGCTCCTCGCACCCAAGAGCTTACAGTCTACGCGTGAGCCTTCTGCCAGGTGGTTTACAACCGCAGAGAGAGCTGGTTTCAGTAGGGTCCTGCCTGAGAAATAACTAAACCAACTCAAGCCCCTGCTCAGAACCTGGGAAAATTAAACACACCCTTCCTCAATGCTGCTAACAGACAGAACTTCCCCACTCACAAGCACTCTGAGATTGTGTATAAACAGGGACCTTTTTATGAGGGGACAGAGAACACAATCTTAAACCTGGGAAAACGCAGCAACAGAATATCTATGAAAATCAATCATAAAGCCCACGTCCCCCTGCAAAAACACTTCTTGGTAACCTTGGCAGAAGTCTGTGTAACGCCCTTCCAGCCTGCAAGGGAGAATGTCCCTTCATTGCACCATCTCACCCATCCAGCAAACCCCCTCACATGGTTTGGCTCAGTAATTAGCAACAGATGAAGGGTGTGTCTACACTGCAGAAGGGAGTGAGCTGCTTGAGCAGCAATGTGGATGATGTGGCATGGCAGTGGCTTGGGCTAGCCAGCCAACCTTAGCCCCAAGGGGTTTGGCAGACTTGGACTCAGATGGCTAGCTTGAGCTGCTGCCCTGCCATAATGTCCATCTTGCTATTTTTAGCATACTAGCTTGAGCAGAGTTAGCACAAATCTGTCTCCTTGAACGAGTTTACACTGCCAGCTGCAGTGTAGACATACCCCCAGTGTGTCTTTGCAGGTCTGCTTCCAGTCCCAGTGGAGCTGCTTGCTTTGTAGAACCATCACCTACTCCAGATTAGTGATTTAACTTTATTAAGGTGCTGGGTGCACAGGACCTCCTCAGAGTCCAGTCAATTTTGCTGGTGTCCTCTGCATTGTCTCTCACACCTAGGTGGGGAGCCAGGAGTGCTTAGGACCCTTAGACAAGGTTCTAGATGCTTGGAAATAAGCTCTTTGTCCTTCTGGAGCCTCTGTTGGAGCCCAAAACCCAAATTAATGTTTAGGTATGGTTACTCTCCAAGTGTTACAAGAGGAATTGTGGGTAGGCAGCCTATGCAAATGAAGCACTCTATGGCAGCATTTTCCCCTTTTCCTCAATAGAAGGAGTAGAGAGCTCTTTCCCTTCTAGAACTTCTGGCCATAGTGCTTACATAAGTATCAGACAAGAGAGAAGTAGGTAGAACATTAGGCTGTATTAGGACATGACCTTGAGAAGTTGTGTTAACTATCATTTTAAACACAACTTCGCAGTCAATGCAGGCAAGGACCAGTTATATTTAATAACATGGCAGCTGGCTGTGGATAAATTGTGTCAGGTGAGATGAGAAACATGACTCTTCCCTGTCTACACTGACTGGAGAGTCATGTTTAACAACCTGTTAGTTAACAGGTCTCATCAAGGTCATATTCGATCTCAACCAAAGATGGCCAGAAACTATGGTGATGGGTGCTTTGGAAATGCTTAGCATAAACAGACAGGACTTCAGTTTCCAGAGTTGCCAGTATGACACCTTTTTACTAGCTCTGTATTCTCACTTTAAAGAAGGAAAAGAAACGCCTCATTTTCAGAAAAGCAATAAGGCACAGCAAGCTGTGAATTTCCAAGGGACTGTCATTGAAGGCACTTCATCTTTTAGCTTCCCGCCTGAAACACCCTGAGGCATGGAGTAGTACAAAATAACACACATATACACCATTCACTGTGTGCGGCAGCACAGCCAGCATCTCAATACACGCATTTTTTTTTCTGACTGGACAATTTTAAGACTTTTCTAATCATCTCAAAAAGCTTTGTCAGAGACAGCAGGTTTCCTGTAGCCAGGACAGTTTCCAGATGTCTTCCTGCCAAGTCACTGCCTTCAGTAATGCCAGTAGAGACTCACAGAAGGGCTGAACTTGAGTCCTGGTTTTAGCTAAGGCTTTTGCAGGGCCCTAGTGCCTATAGCATATTCAAAGAAGGAATACAGAAGATTGTTTCTCATATACTCCCCCCCACACTCTCACTGTCTCTTTCTCTGGTTATGTCTACACTGCAATGAAAGATGTGTTCATAAACCACATCAGCTAACTCAGGTTAAAAGAGCAGTGAAGATGCAACAACTTGGCATTTAACTCAACTTGTTAACCTGAGTTAAAAGCTGAGTTGCTATGTCTTTCCTGCTATCTAACCTGAGTTATCTAATGCAAATTAGTTAACTTGGGTTAAGAACACCCCCCCCCCATTTTTTTGCAGTGTAGAGACACAACACCCTCATGCTTTTTCTGCTGTCTCACTCAAGTATTAATTTTAGCATAATGGTAATATCTAACCACTCATATATAACAATCTGTAGCCTCTGTCTTCCATTTTTCAGATTGCAGGTGACCCACAAAACTCGGGCAAATAATGAACATCACTCACAATAGGGTATTTTCAGACTTTTATTACAAGGTGTAGGTTACATCCTCAGCAACATAAAGGACCTGATCCAAAGCCCACTGAAGTAAATTGGAATCTTTCCATGGATGTCAGTGGACTTTGGGTCAGCCCTAGGAGCAGTAGTTACCCATCAGCTCTGTCTTTAGCTTCAAAAGAACAGAAACAAAGGCTGGTCCTTGCATCGCTCTGACTCAGTTATGTGTTGCCATGCTTAGCAACACGTTTTGTGCTCTTGCAGAGTTTGATACACATACGCACCCAAATGTTTGGTCAGCAACATTATTTCATCGTGGACTACTGTTCAAAGCATCAGGTTTAACATACCTAAAAACTGATTTCTGTACTGTGGCTGCCCAGGGAAGGGAGAGAGGCCTTCAGATAAAACCTTAAATAATCAAAATCTCATTGAGCTTGGTGTGTGTGCATTAAAGATCCCAAAGCACTTTTTGTAAGAATACCAGTCCTGGTGTCCTCACCAACAGTTGACCTCTCCCCCACTGGTGTGCTATGTGTAATGGTGCCAGTTGTCCTACTGACTACTGTGACCGGTTGCCTCCCACTCTGGGGTGCCACCTGATCTACTGGGGTACCACTGAGTCCACCTGTTCCATCAGTCTGGGCTCCCTCACTCTGTCCTGCTGAACCAGACCCTCAAGCCTCCTCTAGCGCACACACAGGTAGGGATATGCCCAGCTGTGGAAAGACACGGACACTGAAATCAGCTCTTAATGGGAAGAATCAGCCAAGGGATTGCCCAGCACTCAAATGCACATCCTCTCTGAGGTGCAAACCCAAAATTGTATTGTCCTTGCTGCACCTAAAACTGGACAGCATAAGCTCATGAAATTCACACCCTTCCTCAATGTGGAGGAAGATATGCACAACTTCTTGCCCCCAGTTATGAATTTCACAAGGATAGATTTTATGTGACTATACGTGATAGCAAAGAGATCAAAGCAGATTACCTTAGTGAATAAAAAAAACTCGCAAACTGAGCTTAACACGCTAGATAGATAGGCTATAAATTAGCAAATTCTCACCCTGAGTGATAAATGGGCTGCCAGATTCTTCAAGCACAAGTTGACTTGGCTTTCTCAGGTTTTCATACACAGGCTAAAGGTCCTTCTAGCGTGGGACCATTACTTCCCACAGTTCAGTCCTTGCCTCTAAGGTCTTTCCAGGTGTGTTGTTGCAGGGAGAGTGAGGTCCCCCCATGATGTCATTGTTCCCCATTTATAGCTTCTTCCCACTTGCTGGAAAGCTCTTTTGCTGTGATCTGGGTCAAACAGTTCCGATTGTGTAGTGCTATCTTTGAGAGATTTCTATTGTACACAGTTCTTGGGGTAATCCTCGTGCTTGTGTGCATTTCCCCAATAAGCCACTAACATTGTTTGGCCTTTTTACTGTTGTACCTGAAAGGCTGCTTGTGGATTGCTTTCAACCTCACAACATGTTTCAGTAACACATACATAGTCAAACTTCATAACTTCACATACAACAATAACATACAATCCAATGAGATATTAATGTCTCACAGATCAAGGCATTTAGAATGATACCTCACAAGACATATTTTGTACAAAACATATCCTAATTACATGACAGTGGTGAATACTGGGGTATCACAACTACTGTCCTCCACCCAAAGTTGGCTACATTTCAGTAACAGAGAAAGTGATCCCAAGGTGTGCATAATTTCTAATATGTTTTTGATCCGTGAGGATGAAACTCACTGTGGGCCTGACTTTCTCAAGTGTTGAGCTCATGTGTTTCCCATTGACTTCAATGAGAGTTGCTCAAAACCTCTGAAAATCAGGCTCTGTGTAAGTGCAAGATTGTGTTGCAATCTGGGGCCTTGATACTGCAGCTGGATCCACACAAGCAAACCCGTGGGTCTGCATGGAGCCCCATGGACCTTCAGTGGGGCTCTATTCCTCACAGGCACAAGGTCTGTTTGTATGGATCCAACCAGAGGATTTGAGCCTCTGATTATTCTTGCAGTTAGAGGGTTTCCTGCCCCTTCCTCCCCTTCTTCTGTAGGGGGTGTCCATATTTCTTAATTAAAAGGAAATTTAGGTTTGGGAGTTAATGAGTAAGAGTGGGGTCGGTTTAAGGTTTTTTATGTCATGTACGAAAATAGATGGGCCAGATCTTCAGAAGGCATAAATCATCAGAGCTATATTGAAGTCAAATGAGCTAGGTGACGATTTCCTCCTGCTGAGAATCTGACCCATAGTACCACTTGCTTGTTACCTTTATAATTAACATGAAAAGAGTGATGTGTTCTGATTACAGTGGAGATAAGCACATACACTCTAGCCAAACGCATTTTATAATACAACCCTCAGATCCTATCAGAGACCACGATATTCAGTAGATCCAAAAAAAAGAATAAAATCCGGCTAATCCCATCTGGGCTGGGAGTGGGAGATAAATCTTCAGATTCACCTCCCAGAGTTTCCAAAGAATAATCCTTGCAGATGAGAGGGGTTTTAAGGATATGCTGTGGTCAGGGGGTGAGATTTCCCAGTTCCCTGAGTCCCAAGGAGCTGTGGAACAACTTGTGGATGGGTCTTCAAGGAGAACTGGCTACCCCATGTAGGGCCTCTCTTTCTTGAAGAAGCTGTGTAAATCCCTTCACAAATAGCTCCATGAAGTTCAGTGGTCAATGAAGCCACATTAACTCCTAATGAAGTTTGTAAATGGAAGTCTGAAAGGTTCACTCTGGGGACAAGAGACCAGCTCCCTGCTGTCCTATTCCCCCCCCCCACCAGTGACACCCTCTCAAAACACAGTATACCATCACCTGCACTGAGCGTCGGATGAAGGGTATGTGCAGAGTCACAGAGAAGAGGTGACTGTCCCATAGAGCCACATTTCCCCCTCTTCTATGGGTGCACCATTAGCTTGCTTCCTTTCTATGGCCAGAAAGGGAGGATTGCTCCCATCCATTACCCCCAACCTTTTTGGAGAAGCCCAGCTGTGTCAGGCAAGCTGGCTGATCAAGCAAGGATTTGACCCAGTGTGAGCAACAGAGGAAGAGGGATGGAGAAGGTTTAACAAAAGCCTTTTGTATTAGGCAAACCCCCAGGAGATTTTCACACTGCATCCCTCTCAAACATTTATAATGACATTTATATTAAGTTGGCATCTGGCATCCTCTATATTTAGGAAGCTTTGCTCTGCAGTGTTTACCTAGGGGAATTTCATGGTTCCCTCCGGTTTTGTTCAGCTAGATGCTGAGATACCACAACACAGTGATGGGCCTGATATGAGAATCTGAACAGAATAGAATAGCAAGCCAGCTCTTAACCCCTTGCTACACTGGGTTGCTCTTATTCACCATTTAACGCCACACCTTGGCATGTGTCTACTAGACATTATTGTTTGTTGAAAGTTGTTGGAACATTCTCATTACTCTTGCACTGTTCACACTCATACAAATGCATACCTAGGAGCCAGATCTGTCAATGCCAGCTGGGTTTGTAGCGCTAATTAAGCATACAGGACAGGAATGGAACACTCAGGCTGACTGTCAGTGATGTCATACCAGTGCCTATAATCTGCAGTAAATGCACAGGTTTATCGCATTAGGTATTTTTTTAAAATTGAATATAATTCCTTTAAGTCTCTCTGGAGCATTGTGTTTCTAAGGGATCATTTCATGGCTCAGGTGGCTGAAGACATTGATCCTTTAGCCTCGTGCCGTGCAACTCACCTGAGGCATGCAATAATCCTTCAGACTTTCAACACTGTCTGAGCCTCACCGTACATAAGGTAGACAGCATTATTACCAGTTCACTCTCCCAAGTCCAGTTGATTTCCTTCCTGTGCCTTACCGACACAGATGAAAAGATGCAGCACTTTCCTGTAGCGGCGGCGAAGTGGAATTTTGTGTTTGAGAGCAGAAGAAGGTAGGTGGGAGCTTGAAAGAGGATGAAATGATCATGGATGTCTTTAAAGTTTAAATAGCTGAGTGAATCATCTCACTTATACTTCATAAACACTAATCAGGGTAGGGGGGAAGGGGAGAAAAAGAAAAAGCAGCCATATTGCTAGAAATGGGAAGGCAGTCAATAGTAACAAAATTCACTTCAGGCTGCTAATTTGTAAACTAATGAACTCTTCCCGAACATAAGAGCTACATTAGGCATCTATTAAAGCATTAAGTAACAAAAGCAACTAAGTCGGAGATGGCACTATGTCTTTATTTCCCATGCACCACATACAGTATGCGCTTGAGAGTGTGGCTTAGTATTGCCATCTTATGGGTAATAATGGAGAGAAAATTAGATATGAGTGTGCAGCTTGAAATAATGGCAAAATGAACCTGATGCAACAATGCTCTGGACCAGGTATCCTGAAATACTGGAGCAGGTTCTGTGCTGGGCCTCCTGAGAAGTGCAGCACAGAAGGCACAGCCCAGGGGGAGATAGGACAAAAGTGAATTTAAATCACCATTATGCCACCTGGATCCTGCAGAGCTGCAAGGACTGAAATGGCCCCAGTGTAAGAAATCTCTGACTTTCCCCACAGCTGCCTATAGGCCACATCTCACCCCTTCCTGTCCTCACCACTCTCCTTCCCACCCTCAGCCTCAGGGGTGCTGGAACAATTTGTATAGCGGAGGTGCTGAAAGCCATTGAACCAGACTGTGAACCCTAGATATAATGGATGCTACTGCACCCCCAGCACCCTTAGTTCCAGCACCACTACTCAGCCCCGCCCTTGCCATGGCCCTCTATGCTGGTGCCTGCCAATGGGTGGCAGCATAGGGTAAGTATGTTGGCCTTACACTGCTCATACACTGAGGGAATTCTCCCCCAGCCTCTTTCTGCTCCTTTATGTACTCTGTATCCCACCAGAAGCCGTGACCAGAATAAGCCCCATTTTTCTCAATGTTACCGAAATATCGGGTCTGCCTAGCTGAGAGGCAATAACAGCCTGACAGCGATAAGGAAAAATGCTTTATTCAGCAGAAAAAAAGGAGATCCTTGTACCTTGGTACAAAAAACTTTACTTAATACAAAAATTAAGAATTTTGTATACACACTCACACACAGGCTTCAGTCGTGCTAGCATTTGATTGGTGGTTAAGAAACCCTGCACTTCTGCAATCTGCTCAGCAAAAACCAGCTAAGAACCAGCTTCAACTGCCTTAAAACTGATAAGGGGAGACAGTTCAAAAGTTCAGGGTACTGTGTCAATGAGGCTTCTGCTTTTTCCTACTGGCTGCTTGTAAGCTGTTAAGGGGGGCTACCAGCGACTTTCACATCAATATAAGTAAAACCTTGACAAACTGGTGGGAATCCAGAGAAGGACAACAAAAATAATAAAGTGCCTGGAGGGATTGATTATCTTATAAAGAAAAATTAAAACACTAAAATGTACCAAATTCTGACCTAGTGTTAATGGGTACAAGTCACAGAAACAGAGAATCAGAGACAGACAGAAGGGACCGGCAGCTCATATAGTCTGTCCTCCTGCACATCACAGGCCACTAAAACCCACCCTGTTACCCCTGCATTGAGTCCAATAAACTGGGCTAGACTAAAGTATTACAGCCAAGCCTCAAGAGCCTAAGCTATTGTGGGCTACAGGCAAAAACCAGAACTTCAAGGAAATCACACTCATCTTCACCAGGTCTGAATGCGAAAACTAAAGGAAAGCAGAAGAAATTATACTGGGTACAAATATTTGAAGTCTGAAAGGGAGAGGAACTTTTTCGAGCAGCTCAGAGAGGTACAGCATAACTAAGAGTAATTGGATGAAACTGGATAAAGACAAATTTTGGCTGGATATTAGGAAATGTGTCCTAACAGAGAGAGACACTAGACTGTAGACTTTCCTCCCAAGGGAACTGGTGAAAGACATCACAGTTGGAGAACACACTACAGGAAGAAGTCCTGCCCTGGCCAGTGGATGAACTCTCTGACCCAGTGAGCCCTTTCCCTAATTTCTATGGTCTGCTCACTACATTTTATAATAGAATTTTTCAGTCCCTAGTTTTTTAAGGTTTAACACTGAGACCTGGCTTCAGCCCCAAAAGTACACATCAACCACACGACAAAAAATACCGTGCTTTCTTATCCCCGGTATATCAACATTATCAATGCATTGCATCAAATTTTACAGTCATTAAGGTCCTGAGTCAGCACAGCACTTCAGCACATGTTCAAGCCCAGTTGACATCAATAGGACTTGGAAACATGCTTAAAAGTTAGGCACACACTTAAGAACTTTGCTGAATCAGGGCCTTAAGTCATTAAAGTTAGCCGAAAGAAAGACCATTTGATAAAACCCCTAGCAAGGATTGCAAATGGACTCCATAGATGCCATTGGCAGAGAAGCAGATGCGTTGGATGACAGTCTCATGCCTCAGTATCATCCTCCAGTGGTTGGAACGAAAAGAGCCCCGTAGCTGAACAAGTCAAATCAAGCCAGCATAAGGGAAGCCTTGAGGTGGAGGGAAGCCTGATTCTATTTGGAGTCCTCAGAAGACACTTCTGCTAGGGAGCTCAGAGTTTCCTTTTGACTCCTACAGGGGATTTCACTGCAGGAGTAGAGAGGCCCTTAGGGTTTTCTTGGAGCTTTTGTTCTTTTCAAACACATGTCTTGTCCCTTCAGTTGTTTGTCATTCAGGCAGCAGCCTCCAGGGCAACGCTGCAGACAACAACAAAGGATCTGGAGAGAGATGCAAGGGTAGTAGCTTCACAGGAAAATAGACATTCGCTGCAGTATCTATTTGTCTACAGAATCCATGTTTCAAAGGTTTGTCAGGGGGAACAGGGAGCCATAAGGGAGGCTCTTTGAATCTAGGTGCCACCTGCGGTCAGGGGCGGCTCCAGGGTTTTTGCCGCCCCAAGCAGCAAAAAGAAAAAAAGAAAAAAAAGCCGCGATCGCGATCTACAGCTCTACCGAGGCCGCTTCAGTCTTCGGCGGCAATTCGGCGGCTGGTCCTTCGCTCCAACAGGGAGTGAGGGACCCACCGCCGAATTGCCGCCGAAGAGCCGGACGTGTTGCCCCTCATCGCTGGCCGCCCCAAGCAGCTGCTTGCTGGGCTGGTGCCCGGAGCCGGCCCTGCCCACGGTTGGCCCATGCCAACTGATTCAGGCTCCAGCTAAGGTGCTGTTTAATTGTGGTGTAGAAGTTCAGGCTTGGGCTGAAGTCTGAGCTCTGGGACCCTCCCAGCTTGCAGGATCCTAGAGCCCAGGCTCCAGCTTGAGTCCAAGCATCTACACCTCAGTTAAACAGCCCCTTAACCAGAGGCCCATGAGCCCGAGTCAGCTGGCTCAGGTTTTAACCACAATGTAGATGAACTCTATGGAGATGTGCAAAATGCTGAGAAGAGAGGATGGTATTTAACAAGGCAGTATTGGGGAGGGCATTACATGGGGCACTGTATGGAAAGGAGAGAAAACTGTGGAAGGTTTTTATGGATATATAGGTTCACTGTATGGAAAAGGCACTATGGGGGATGTTTTAAGGAGATGACTGTAACAGGACCTGCTGGCCCTTTAAGAACAAGCCCCAGTACTGGCAGTCCAGTTACTGCCCTGACCCAGGCCAAGTTGTTGTTGGAATTGTGATTCCCACAGGGGCTGATGGGAACTACAGGAGAAGAGCCAGGCTTGCAGGGATGGGGGAAACTATATAAATAAGCTCCTTTCCTTCACAAGGCGGGGGGAGATTTGTGGCCCCTGATGGGGCGCTCCATCGAGGAGATGACCAGAGCAATCAAAGCCTGCAGAAAACACTTTGCAGAGGGGAAGGTGGCTGAAGGGCCCAGGAGCAGGACTAAGAAGCAGGCCAGCACAGTAGTCCTGGGGGCAGAGGAGAGTGAAGTAGGGCTGTTCTAAGCTTGCAGCAGACAGCTGCTTCATGTCTCAAGCTTTGGGGTTGGAGCCCTTGGTGAAGGGAGGATGTGGGCTCCTCATGACAATGTAGTGTGGTCAGACCCTTGGAACTCCTTATCTGAGGAGGTTGTGAAGGCTAGGACTGTAACAGCATTTAAAAGAGAACTGGATAAATTCATGGAGGTTAAGTCCATTAATAGCTATTAGTCAGGATGGGTAAGGAATGGTGTCCATAGCCTCTGTCAGAGGGTGGAGGTGGATGGCAGGAGAGAGATCACTTGATCATTGCCTGTTGGGCTCACTCCCTCTGAGGCACCTGGCATTGACCACTGTTGGTAGACAGATACTGGGCTAGATGGACCTTTGGTCTGACCCAGTACGGCCGTTCTTATGTTCTTATCAAATGTCCTCTTCCCAGCAGACAGCCTGAAAGAGGGAAATACCCACCAGAGGCAGGCAATGTTATGCAATTGTGGGGAGAACCCCCAACCCCCAGACTCTGTCACTTGCAACAGGCACCACAGTCACCCTGTCATGACTCCCAGGAGGTGAGTAAATATATTTGGGGCAAGGAAGCACCCAGCTCTGAAGATATGAAAGGAACAGGACATGCAGTGAGAGTGCTAGCATTTCACCGTCCTCGGGGTCAGTATTATCTGCTGGTGAGTGGTTCCCTGTCCAAAATCCCCCTTAGCTAAGCCTCTTACAGTGGGAAATTAAGCCTGCTGAGTGTTTACTCCTTAACAGCTGAGTCCGACTCCTGACTTCACTGGGTATTGGGATGAGAGGCTGTGGGCCAGGGCAAGAGTAAGGGGGTTGGTCTGGATTTTTATTTAGCCTAAGAAACCATACGTAAGCTGGGAGTGGATGGATGGACAAAATAAATACCAAAGACCAAATGCTCAACTGGTGTAAATCGGTGTAGTTTAATAGAAGCCAGTGGAGTTATGCCCACTTACATCAGCTCAGATCTGGTCCCCAAAGAGCAATACTGTCTAGACGTAGTTCTTACGTGCTGCTTTTCATCTTGAAAGTATCTGCAAACAAATAATCCTCTCAAGGCCCCTGTGAAGTAGAGGAATATCATTCCCCTCAATTTACAGATGGGGAAATTGAGGCACAGAATGTAAATTGCCGTTACATCCACATTGAGGCCACTCTGGACAGCCAGAGTGGTGTAAAGGGGGCATAGTATAAATGAGAATCAGGCACAGAAAATGAAAGGGCTTTAATATGCAGGGGGTAGATGAGGGCTGTAAGAAAGGACTGCTGGACCACTGGTAGGGCTGCTGGGCTTGGTACTTGGTTGTTACATATGATCCACTAAGGTGAAGCAAGCTGGGAGGACGAGGGGCTGGGAAGGATGCTGTGCTCAGCACATGTCATGAGGTTTCGAGCAGTTGGCTGGGAGAGATTGTTTCATAGGAGCCAACAGAAGCATTTCTCTGTCTACATCCAGCTATCAGGAGATCCTGTGCTCTCACTTCTCACCTAAAGCCAAGTCTTCTGTACTCTCTGGGATGACACTTCCCCAAGGGGCAGGGGCGGCTCCAGGCACCAGCGCAGCAAGTGCATGCCTGGGGCGGCAAGCCACGGGGAGACAGCCTGCTAGTCACCAGGAAGGCGGCAGGCAGGCAGCTTTCAGCGGCATGCCTGCTGGAGGTCCGCCAGTCCCGCTGCTTCGGTGGCAATTCCTGTGGTGGGTATGCCAAAGGCGCAGGACAAGATGACCTCCCCCAGGCATACTGCCGAATCCGCGTTACCAGCAGACCTCCCGCAGGCAAGCTGCCGAAAGACGTCTTGCTGCCGTGTTTTGGGTGGCAAAATACATAGAGCCACCCCTGCCACAGGGTCATTGGGAATACCTCGATGTAACGAAATTCGCTACTATGCACATTATTTGCACATGCAGGATTGCACACATAATCCCTGGATTCTCAATGTGCCTTGTGCCTGTGCCTGACATACCTCCTCCCACCCATCCTTCCTCCATTCACTTGTGGTCTTCCCAGAGCAGGCAGACTTGCATTGTGGAGCTCTGTGCATATTTCCTGCATTGATGGGAGCCTCTCTGGGCCAGGTGCTGAGCAAAATCTCAGTGCTCAGTGCTTACCACTTGCTTCCCAACAGATCTTTTTACCAGGGCTCAGCAGCCAGCAAGATCCAAATTTTCAGTCGGGCTTAGGACCCATAGTTGGGGCCAGAGTTTTGAAGAGCTCAGCTCCCATTTAAACACCAAAATAAGTGGCCAGATTTTCAGCAGAACCCAGCCCATTGGGTGCTGAGCACTTTTCATAATCTGGCCTGTATTTAAGTGCCTAGTGGGAAACTGAGCTCTTGGAAAATCTGTCCCCACGTGTGGGTGCTGCGT
The DNA here is from genome assembly GCF_025201925.1 of Gopherus flavomarginatus. Lineage (NCBI taxonomy): Eukaryota > Metazoa > Chordata > Testudines > Testudinidae > Gopherus > Gopherus flavomarginatus. The sequence goes on along the minus strand of NC_066617.1, from coordinate 102,250,384 downwards.
AGAGCTGGGTGAAATTTTTGGTCAAAATTGTTTTTCTGTGAATAATGCAGATTTGGTGCCACTGAAATGTTTGGCAAAGTCATAGCCATTTCACTGCATTGTTTCACTCAACAATCCTCCCCCCCCAAAAAAAAAGACATCTAAAATAATCAATTTCATCTAGAAAATGCCAAAATAAAATATTTTGATTTGGGATGTGGGAGGGTCAAAATGGCACTTTGGAAATTTCCTTTCTCAAAACTCTTTTAACATGTTTTACAATGGTGAAAATCAAAGTGTACCATTTCAGTTTTCTCACCCTGAAACATTTTGTTCGAGCCTAAATGAATTGCCAGCAAACTGAAAAATCCATTAGTGGCACAGTTCTAGTGCTGAGCAACTGGAAATCTTGCCCTGAGTTTTTGAACAGTTAGCTCCACCTGGCCACCGGATGGGGGTCAGCATCAGAGCCAGGATCAGAAGTCAGGAGCTCCTGGCCTCCAGGCCTGTGCTCCGAACAAACCTCTCTAAGGGTACATCAACATTGTAGCCAGAGGTGTGATTCATAACTCATGGTGACATACTTGTACTATCTCTACTCTAGCTAGCTTGCTAAAAATACAGGTGAGGCGTCACGGTGAGAGCTTCAGCACAGGCTGCACCAGTTCGTCTGACCCACAGAATATGCACTTACTTGTACAGCCGGCACTGAAGCCTGTGGCACACCTTTCTCACGTCTACCTTTACATACTGTGTCAGAGTACAGCTCAGGCAGCTACATGAGCACAACCTGCCATTCACCCTCCCAGCTAGAATGCAGACATACCATAAAAGTCTGATTCTCCTTTCATTGAAATGGATGAGAATTTTGCCACTGACTTCAATAACAGCAGAATAAATCCCTTTCCTAGAATATAAACTCTTTGGGGTATGGACTGTGTCTGCCTCTGTACGGTGCCTGATTGAAACCTCTGAGCAGTACTGGAATATAAATATTAATATTAGACGAGAAGGCAAAATTTATTTAAATTGGACACTAGCAATAAAACAAGGAGTAAGAGACTAAAGCTGAAAATGTTTTAAATTTATATTATTTAATACTATTACTGTATAATATAACTCAGTAAAGTGCTTCAGGGTGCATTTTGCAAGAAAAGTGCTATAAAAACCAAGCTTTATTGTTTCTCATTTATCTTGGCTATTAGGAAAAGTTTTCAGATGACAATAAGGACAATCAAAGAGTGGAAACTTTGCCCCATATGGTAGCTAACTCTGAAGATGTAGGTAGGTTAGGTAAGTACCTGCATATAGTGAGCGTGGTGTTGAGATTTTCTCATTTAATTGAAGAAGATGGATTGAATGTCCTAGAAAGTCCCTCCCAGTTCCATCTTCTGGAGGTCTATGATTATCTTTGAGTGATTTTTGTCATCCTTTGGAATGAGGAGTGTGTCACAGTTCAAGACAGCTGCACCTTCACTCCCCCTTTGTGGTCCACCAAGGGCACCCACTGTAGGCTCCCAGATCCTTACCCATCACTTCTCTTGAGTCTCTCTCCTTCCTAATTGGGGTTTATCCAGCCTATACAGTTCTCTGCCCACACTGTGAACTCTCCAGCAAGCCAGACTACCTAGACAAGCTAGCATCCACATTTGCTTTCTCTTAGGAGGCTATGAACAGCTTCAGTTGCCAGGAGTCACAAGTTACCACACAGCTCTTTCTAAGAAAGCAAGTTTATTCTTAAGGTGAAAGCATTACAGAAAAAACCATATTTAAAACAATAAAAGATCCTACATGCAACAAAGGCTCTGGAAGGAGTCAATCCTTCAAACCCCACCAAGAGGTTTTTCTGTGGTTACAAGTTCAGAAAAGCCTGAGCTCAGAACTAGCACCCTCATGAACAGGTCAGTTTTTCTTTTATACAGTTTGGGCCTTTGATCTTGAGACTCCAGGAACAGGTAATCAGCAGATAACAGCCCTCTCCTCAGAGCAAAGCTTCAACAGACTGGGTTTTTGCATAACTGGAGATGGGGGATTTGCGTTCACCTTCCCCTAGAGATTCCCCAGGTAAATCACATGACATTGTTTATCCCAAAAGTCCAGTCTTGTCTGGAACACTTCAATACAGCCCTTTTAAGTATCTAAAACTTCCCAGGGTCACATCCTATCTGCCCCCCTAGAGAGGGGTTACATACAATCCCAGCCAACAGTAATACATAAAACATTGATCTAATACAGTGGACCCCAAAGTTACTTAAAGTCAATTCAATAAGGTCTCCTAAGGATACTGCAAAAAATGGCCCTACCTGTAGCAGAGCACATAAGAAAATATTTGTTTAGATTAAAGCAATAGGACTGGCAAAAAAAAGAAAAGTAAGTTGTTTCTAGCTGCAGGATGGAGATAGTGGGTAGGGTGACCAGACAGCAAATGTGAAAAATCGGGACGGAGGTGAAAGGTAGTAGGAGCCTATATAAGAAAAAGACTCAAAAATCGGGACTGTCCCTATAAAATCGGGGCATCTGGTCACTCTATTAGTGGGTGAAAGCTGTAATGCCAAGTGCCTGAAGTCACAAGATATATGACATATAATATATAAATGTAGGGCTGGAAGGGACCTCAAGAGGTCATCTAGTCCAGCCCCCTGCACTGAGGGAAGATCAAATAAACCTAGACCATCTCTGAGAGGTGTTTTTCTAATCTGTTCTTAGAAACCTCCAATGATCTCCCTTGGAAGCTTATTCCAGTGTTTAACTATTCTTATACTTTGAGGTTAGATGGTAGGAAAATCTTTCTATCTCCCTTCTTGCAGATTAAGCCAATTACATTTTGACCTATCTTAGTGGAAATGGAGAAAATTGACCCAGTCCTTTTTATCGTGGCTCTTAACATATTTGAAGGCAAACTCATGGTCCTTACACAGAGCTCTTCTTTTAAGCTCAAAAACTTGTCTCTTACCAACAGAAGTTGGGCCAATAAAAGATACTATCTTACCCACTTTGTCTCTTTAATATCCTAGGACCAACACAGCTACAAGTACACTGCATGCAGACTTATGGTCCATCATACATCTTTACTAAATTGCTTAGTTATGCACTTGCCACCAGATGGCAGGGTAAAACATGCATATCCTTCTGCCGCTGCACCTGGCAAAACCTTGTAACAAACATTACTGCTCCTATTGAACAGCATAAAGTCCAGACTACAGAAGGATTAGCTACGTAGCTCCCCTCCCCCACATTCCACAGAGCGATCACTCTATAGCTGACCTGTCAGACCTCCTCCTCAAAGGAAACCTGCACAATACTTTCAAAAGTCAAGCCTGGGAGCTTAAAATCATAACTCTGCCAGACACTGAAAATCATGGACTGAACAGAGACACTGGACTTATGGCTCATCATAACAATCTGTTAGCCACTAACCCCCTTTTTTGTCCTATGACTGAAGGGGTATTAACAGGCCACATCACTTTGAGTGGTCCCTTAGAATATGTTCTAACTACTTATCCTATGCTAAACAATCTGTTTGATCTTGTATTTAGCTAGGACACTCTCAGTACCTTTCCCAGATCTATAGAAGAGCTCCATGTATCTTGAAAGCTTGTCTCTCCAACAGAAGTTGGTCCAATAAAATTACCCCACTCATCTTGTCTCTCCACTTATTCCTTCCTCATTCATGGCCCTGTGGCCCATGGGTTCTTTGCAGGCCTTCTCTCCTTCCTTCTACAAGTAATGGATTCAGAGCAAGGACTTGAAACTGTGTGTCCCACCTCTCAGGTTAGCACCCTAACCATCAAGCCATTGGCTATTGTGAGGTGGGTCTTTCTCAGTCTCACATAATTAAGTATTAATGTAGCTAGACACTGTCTCTATAGCCTGGTGGTTAGGGCTTCAGGTGAGGCAGAGCCAGGACTTCACCTTGGCTCTCGGACACCCCAAATAAGAACATGAGAATGGCTATACTGGGTCAGACCAAAAGTCCATCTAGCCCAGTATCCTGTCCTCTGACAGTGACCAATGGCAGGTGCCCCAAAGGGAATGAACAGATAGATTATCATCAAGTGATCCATCCTCTGTCACCCAATCCCAGCTTCTGGCAAACAGAGGCTAGGGACACCATTCCTGCCCATCCTGGCTAATAGCCATTGATGGACCTATCCTCCATGAATCTATCTAGCTCCATTTTGAACCCTGTTATAGTATTGGCCTTCATGACTGTCATAACATTTCTTCCCAGATCTGGACCTTAGCGTCCAAAATATGGATGTTAGCATGAAAACCTCCAAGCTTAGTTACCAGCTTGGACCTGGTAATTGCTGCCACCCACTAGGAATTATACAGTGCCTAGCTCACTGTGGTCTCCCCAAAACCTTCCCTGGGGGACCCCCAGACTCAGATGCCTTGAGTCTTACAACAAAGGGAAATAACCCCCTCCCCTTGTTTCCTTTTTACTTCCTCCCAGGCTCCCCTCCTTGGACGACCCTAGGAGATTCCCTGCTTCCAGTCCTTGAAACACAAGTACCGAGAGATCTAATCTCTCTTCCCTCTCACCCAGAGGGTATGCAAAGTCAGGCTTAGTAACTCTAACACAAAGAGATTTTCCCCCTGACTTCATCCTCCAACCAATTCCCTGGTGAGCTGCAGACTCAATTCCATGGAGTCCCCACTAAAGAAAAACTCCAACAGGTCTTAAAAAGAAAGCTTTATATAAAAAGAAAGAAAAAGGACATAAAATGGTTTCTGTAATAAGGTGACAATATATAGGGTCAATTGCTTAAGAAAAAAAGTGAATAAACAGCCTTATTCCAAAAGAATACAATTTAACACATTCCAGCAACTACACACATGTAAATACAAAAAAAACCAATATAAACCTATTGTCTTACTATCCGTGTACTTACAACTTGGAAACAGAAGATTAGAAAACCTGGAGATAGAAAAATCATTCTCAGAGCCGAGAGGGCACAGACCCAAGACAAAGAACAAAGAACTCACACCCAAAACTTCCCTTCACCCAGATTTGAAAAAGTCTTGTTTCCTGATTGGTCCTCTGGTCAGGTGATTGGTTCCCTGTGTTAACCCTTTACAGGTAAAAGAACATTAACTCTTAGCTATCTGTTTATGACAATGACATCCTATGGCAAGACGTTCCAGAGGTTGACAGTGTGTTGCACGAAAAAATACTTTCTTGTGTCTGTTTTAAACCTGCTACCTATTAATTTAATGTGGTGGCCCCTTGTTCTTGTATTATGAGAAGGAGTAAATAACACTTCCTTATTTACTTTTGCTTTGCCACTCATGATTTTATAGACCTCTATCATATCCCTCCTTAGTCGCCTCTTTTCCAAGCTGAAAAGTCCCAGTCTTATTAATCTCTTCTCATATGGAAGCCTTACTATACCCTTAATCATTTTTGTTGCCCTTTTCTGAACCTTTTCCAATTCCAATATATCTTTTTTTGAGATAGGGCAACCACATCTGTACACAGTATTCAAGGTGTGGGCGTACCATGGATTTATATAGAGGCAATATGATATTTTCTACCTTATTATCTATCTCTTTCTTGATGATTCCCAACATTCTGTTTGTTATTTTGACCGACGCTGCACATTGAGTGGATGATTTCAGAGAACTATTTTTTTGTTTCATCTGCTAATTTTGCCACCTCACAGTTTACCCCTTTTTCCAGATCATTTATGAGTATGTTAAATAGGACTGGGCCCAGTACAGATCCCTGGGGGATACCACTATTTACCTCTCTCCATTCCGAAAACTGACCATTTATTCCTACCCTTTGTTTCCTATCTTTTAACCAGTTACCAATCCATGAGAGAACATTCTCTCTTATCCCATGACTGCTTATTTTGCTTAAGAGCCTTTGGTGAGGGACCTTGTCAAAGGCTTTCTGAAAATTTACATACACTATATCCATTGGATTTCCTTTGTCTGCATGCTTGTTGACCCCTCAAAGAATTCTAGTAGATTGGTGAGGCATGATTTCCCTTTACAAAAACCATGTTGACTATTTCCCAACAAATTATGTTCATCTGTGTGTCTGACGGTTTTGTTCTTTATGACAGTTTCAACCAATTTGCCCAGTACTGAAGTTAGGCTTATTGGCCTGTAGTTGCTAGGCCCACCTCTGGAGCCCTTTTTAAAAAATGGCATCACATTAGCCATCCTCCAGTCTTTTGGTACAGAAGCTGATTTAAATGATAGGTTACAAATGATGGTTAGTAGACTGGCAATTTCACATTTGAGTTCCTTCAGAACTCTTGGGTGAATACCATCAAGTCCTGGAGACTTATTACTGTTTAGTTTATCAATTTGTTGCAAAAGCTCCTCTAATGACACCTCAGTTCCGGACAGTTCCTCAGATCTGTCACCCAGAAAGAATGGCTCAGGTTTGAGAATCTCCCTTACATCCTCAACAATGAAGATCGATGCAAAGAATTCATTTAGTTTCTCCACAATGGCCTTATCATCTTTGAGTGATCCTTTAGCTTCTCAGTCGCCCAGTGGCCCCACTGGTTGTTTAGTAGGTTTTCTGCCTCTGACGTATTAAAAAAAAAATGTTGCTCTTACTTTTGGAGTCTTTGGCTAGCTGTTCTTCAAATTCTTTTTTGGTTTTTCTAATTATATTTTTACACTTCATTTGCCAGAGTTTATGCATTTTTCTGTTTTCCTCATTAGGATTTATCTTCCACTTTTTAAAGAATGCCTTTAAATGAGTGCCCTAACTCCCAGGCTATTGAGGGACAGGTATCTGAGTTGTTCTCTCATGACCAGTAATTCCCTCCTGGGCCTGAGCCACCTTCCCAACCAAAAAAATGTAATGTTGGAAAATTCCCAACCAGCTCTAAGCATCTCCTCCTCTTGGAAGCACACTCCCTGCAGCTGATTCCCTTGCCCCAAACACTGTGCCTCTTCACTCACCACACACATTTGAGCAGTCCCAGAAATGTGCAGGCTATTTGCAGTCTGCAGTTAGTTTCCCTGGCATGTCAATCAGGCTTCTGAGCTGTCTCCCATGGGCTGTTTTGTCTCAGGCACCTGAGTAGGCAGGTCTTTGGGGTCCTTCTCTGCTCTGGAGCTTTCAAAGATTGCAGCGATTACGTTTAGATTTTCTGACTTTTCAGTGACTATAATATTCTGTTAAAACTTGTGTGGAAAGATAAGTTTCCAGGAGCAGTTGAGGCTCTTGTTGCTGGCAGACGATACTAGGCAAATGCATAGCTGGTGGGGATGGCTATGGGGAAGTAGGAGATCCAATTGTAACTTATTTATTTTTAATTTTTCAGAAAAGAAAACACTATCATCTTGCATTTTAAAGATGTTTCCCCCAAGGAAAGTGGCTAGAGACTTTTTTTAAAACTGAAATATTAAACCTCCTGCAGTCATGTTACACCCTTTAAAAATCTTCTGGCACTCTGTAGTACTGTTTTGAAGTTTCTTACGCACCAGAGAGTAACCTCCCCAGTGTGCCACGCCCTCTCTCAGAATTGGTGGCATGCACTAGATCTTCCCAAGATCTTTCAACTAAACTTCATCTGAAGTTTCTAGGACTAGCTGGTTTGGGGAAAAGATGGGTCCAAAAAAAAAAAGTGATAGAAGAATTTTTCAAAACACAGCAGTGGAGGGATTGATATATATAAAGAAACCCAAACGGAGAATTTAGCAGATATGAAGATCACAGTCAGAGGGTTCATCAGTGCTCCCTGATAAAAGGCCTGGTGTCTTCATAATAGTCAGAGGTGAAGAACAAAAAATAAACTGTTTAGGTTATTTGCTTCCCAGTAGCTGCCGTCCCAATCCATTCCAGGTAAGAATAGAAATATAATGCAAAGATCTGTGTTCATTCCAAGTAAGACCATATCCTGTTGGGAGTTTTCTACCTCCTGTGGCACTCTTTACCTGACAGTAGATTTTGGTAAATCTTGAACTGGAGCTGTTGTACCCAGCTCAGAAAGGACATTGGGGTAAGTATAACTGAAACCAGAATAGACAGACCCATGTGGGAAAGGAGGGGAGTTACAGTTATAAATAAAAAAGAACTAACTCATGAGGAAATCCAGTGTATTATGGGATTCTGGAATCACATGAATGCACTAAATGATGGAACATGCCCTCTGCTCTCAGAATTAGCCACTTCATTAGCAAAGGCTCTGCTCAGTCAGGGAAGTTAATTAAAATCTGCAGCCACGCATGTACTGAGGGATCAACAGCAGTGTTGCAGCACTAGGAGAATGCTGCTTCTCCATGTATGGCTGCAAATTAGATTTTGTCCTCTCTGTCATTTCCACATTGAGCAAGGAGACATTCAAATATCCTCCCGTAAAGAGGCAGTGAGTCATTTCTTTTAAACCTGCCCTATTGCTAAACTCAGTCCAATACCATTTATTATATTCCATGGAAAGTACCACTAAAGCAGGGGCATGTACAATGCATGTATGAAGCCAGAGACACTTCATGCAGAGCAATGGCAATTGAAGACACATGCTGTACCCACTGGCTATCTGGATAGATAAGCAGTACCAAATTATCCCTGGGGTAACTCCATTGGCTTCAAAGCAGTTCCACGTAGGAAGAATTTGGCCCAGAATACTTCTTACTCTAGCAAAACATGGAGCAAGGTCCAAGATTTCACTTGTATGACGCACATGAGCAGAAAGAAAGAAATCCAGCTGGAGGGGTGCGAACCATCTGGCAGGGCTGCCCAGAGGATTCAGGAGCCCTGGGGTCTTCGGTGGCTGGGGGCCCCCACTTCAGCAGCAATTCTGCAGTGGGAGGTCCTTCCGCTCCAGGACCCACCACCGAAGTGCCTCGAAGACCAGCGGCAGGGGCCCTCTGCTGCCAAACTGCTGCCAAAGACTCGGCACTTCGGTGGTGGGTCCCGCTTCGGAAGGACCCCCCGCTGCTGAATTGCCACCAAAGACCCAGAGCGGAAGAAGCTCCAGAGGCCCCAGCCCAGTGAGAGTTTTCTGGGGCCCCCGGAGCGAGTGAAGGACCCCTCTCCAGGGGCCCTGAAAAACTCTAATGGGGGCCCCTGCGGGGTCCGGGACCTGGGGCAAATTGCCCCACTTGCCCCCCCTCTCTGGGCGGCCCTGCCATCTGGCCCCTAAAAAAACAGCACTATAGGACTGCTTCCCAGTGGTGGTAGCGACAGTGGAGAGGCACAAAGGGCTCTCAATGCTCTCCTCAGTACTGACAGTGGTGTGGTTTAACTACTGACAGTAATGTGTCGCTGGAAGTTTGCATTTTGTTTTGAGTTTTGAATAGGGGCTGAGTGAGAAGGGAGCATCAAATAGAACAAGAGATGGAGGCAGGAAGGAGACGGGCAGAGATACAGGGAAAGAGTGGAAGAGAGGAAAAATAATGAGAAGATGAAGAGAAACAAATAACATGTCTAGTATGAAAATCCCATATGCCTTCCTGCTGCCTTGTTCTGCAACCCTTTTTCATACTGAGTTCTGGCTTGTGTAATTAAGTGCTGCTCTTCATAAGGAATGCAAAATTGGGTCTTGTGTTAAGTCACTTGAAATAAGGATGGCTACAAATGTGAATTAGATTTCTGTGTCCCCTTGAGATGGACTGTGGTCTTGGGCCCCACTGTGGCCACACCCCTTGTCAAACCCCTGGTTTTGCTATACTTTAATTTTCTACTCCCATATCTTCTAAAATTAGCTCTATGTTAGAGATAAGAACCCACGGTGGAAGTTGACATTTTGCAATTGCAACCCCTCCTAAGATTTTAGTCTGCAGTGAAACTGTGTCATATGGAGGCATTTCACTGAAAACATTTTGTGGTATAAAGTATGGCCTATTTAATTTCACCAGTTTGCTGTCAGCTTTGTAAAACTTTGTCATATTTCATACGCTTTGCTGGAGAAACCAGCCTGTTCATTGACAAAAAGGCAGGGAAATTTGACAAACTATACAGCTGACTTTGTTCTGTTATTGTTCCAAAAAAACCATTTCAAAGCTGAAAATTGACGGTTGAGGTTCCTGGACAACATTTTTCACCCAGCTCTGGTTTAGAACTGTTAGGGTTCTTTTTTTCTTGTGTATTTCAGATGGATTAGGAGAAAGATATTGCTAAGGAGCATATAGCAGCTATGATGATACCTGAAGAGCAAAGAATTGCAAAGAGTAACTTTTGGCTGAGGTAAGTTCACCTCATCCCTGACTGATTTTTGTCAAGTGCGTGGCTCCCTTCTGTCTAATGTGCTGCTGCTGCCTTCAAAACACCAGTGAAGGCCCAGTTTGAATCTTGCTTGCAGTATCATGCAGGGTGCAAACTGGTTAAGTGGTTCCAGTCCTACCACAAGCTGGCAGTCACAACAGACACCTGAATGTGTGTGGAGGTGGAAAGCACTGTAAGTCATGAAGCCAGGTGAATAATTCAGTCTCTATTTCAAAGCAAAAGCATTCATGAAAATGGCAGCCAAATTCTTCCTCCAGTAAAAATGTCATGAAGATGGGAGGGGAAAGCCAACATATCACTTCAAAAAGATGTTGCAGAGTGAAATGACCAAACATAAGCGGAACCAGGCTGTGGCAAAATGTCTACTGCCCCCCAGACTCTGACGTGAGTTCTCTGTGATGTGCCAAGACAGCGCCCCGAGCAGGAAGGGACAAAGAGTTCCACCTTCGTGTCTGATTCTGAACGCAGGACAATACTTCCAAAATAGGAGCCTACCTCAAGGCTGCTAAGGCCACATATGGACACCTGCCTGATTTTGGAGAGCGCTGAGCTCCCAACTCTTCTCACTGAGGAAAAAATGCTGAGCACTCACCAGAGGCCTCCTAGACTGGACTATCCACCAGTGACTTTGTGACATTTCCCATGGGGATAGCCCAGCCTAGGAGGCTTCTGTGGGATGCGCAGCATTTTTTACTTCAGCGGGAGATCTTGGGTTGCGAGCACTCTTGAAAAATTAACGGGTGCTTATATATGGACTAAGGCTTTGTCTACACTGCCAGTTGAACGACAAAACTTTTGCCATTCACAGGTGCTAAAAAAAGCCCCTCCTAAAAGACAAAAGTTTTGCCACAGCAAATGGCAATGTAAATGGCTTGTTGTTGGCAGGAGCACTCTCCTGTCGACAATGTGAACCCCGTTTGTAGGGGATGGAAGTATTTTGTCAGCAAAAGTGCCGACAAACAGCGTTTACACTGCCTGATTTTTAGTAACATGATCATGTCACTAAAAGCTGTGTAGTGTAGACAAAGCCTTAGGAGAGCCCCACTTCAAGCTCCTGTTGAAAATCTTGGCTCTAGCCTATAGAAGAAGAAGCATAATCGCACTGTAGCAATCAGCCCCTGCCAGCCAGTAGGTGGCAAGAGAATGGGATCAGAAATGTAACCCTCGCCTTCCACGTGGCCCTGTAAAACATTAGCCACACAGCACAATGTCAAAACCACATCTTTGAAACTTCAGTTAAGAGAAGTATAAAATGAACAACAAAAATATCGGAAACCAGAGACTTTCTGTAAGTTTTTAAAAAACCCTCAACTTATGTATTGCAGAACTTGTAAAAAATTCATAAATAAAACTGCCCTGAAGGCTTTAAGCGCTGTCAGATTTCACTCGAGCAGCTCGGTACAGCTGTCCACTGACAAACAGGATTTCTAAGGGGAATGCTAAGGAGCTGTTACACAGCAGTGTTATGGCAGCTCTGCAGTTGGAACTGTAGAGGAATCTGGGTTAGCTGACTGCTGCTGTTGTGCTTAGTTCTCTGCTCTGCCAAGGAGGAAACCCCAGTTGCTTTCCTCTCCTCTTCGTATGAATTATTTACAGTAGAACCTCAAAGATACGAACACCAGAGTTATGGACTGACCAGTCAACTGGACACAAAGTGAAACTGGAAGTAACCAATCAGGCAGCAGCAGAGACAAAAAAAACCAAAAAACTGTACTGTGCCTGTATTGCATCTTAAAGGTGGGCTTTTTCTGGTGTGGAAATTGAAGCACAGAGATCCAGACTGCAGTGACGTAAACATGGGCCCTTATCCTGTTGTCAGCTCCCACTAGGCACGTTGCCTGGCAAGCATGGGGTCATAATGGATAGACAAACATGGCTGGGACTTGGCTGGGGTGTGGGGGAGAAAAAGGAGGGTCTGAAACCCTGTTCAGATGGGCATTGCAGAAGCAGGTTAAGCACACGTGGTTCTATCCATCATGTACACAGGTCCTAATGAACTTATAAAGTCACTCAGGCAATCTGTGATAGAGCCTAGAACAGAACCTCAGTCTCCTGATTCCCATTTCTGTGCCTTAGCCACATCAAGCCCATGCTTCCTTCCTGAAATGAACCCCTCCCCACCAGGACAGATGTTGTCTACCATGCATCCCTAAAGGGAACCTCAGGTTGGCTCCCCCTTTTTGAGTTCTCCAAGCAGACACCACCAGGAAGCAATGTCTTCCATGAAGGACAAAGGTAGCAGAGTCAGTGCTGGACTTTGCTATCAATGCTCATGGAAACAATCCAGCCCAATATTCACAGACGTGGCTGGCTGCCAAATCAGGATCCATTAGGCAAGTGAGCTCACTATTAGTCAGACACACAGCGCTGAGCTGTTATTTTCTCCCCATAAAGGACAGTCCTGCATTTCATGTCCACAGTGCAAAATTACATCTGACATATAATTTAAAACCCAAGATGCCTTGATATAAAGCCTTACTCCAGTAAATGGGATCAAACAGCAGGGCATTTCCATTTGACAGAATGGATATTTCTAGTTTTAATATTACATTAACTTTTCCTCTCCGCGCCTCTCATGGATTTTTCATTCTCAGGCAGCAGTGCCTGGCTGCTAACTGGAGCCGTAAGTCTGATGGAGGACTCCGCAGAAATACAGAGCAGTTTCAAGGACTCCCCTTTGCAGGTGAGTGGGTTTCTTATAGAGGCAAGATTATCTCCCTCCTTTCTCATTCACCTTCTTTAGTTCATGCTCCACTAGGAACTTGGTCTGTAAGCACATGGCCACCTCCTTCAACCCCCATGGCAGCTTCACTGGCTACATACCAAACCTGACCTGCAGTAACTGCGTGGTGGATACTGGAATTTATCTTCAAGGAAAAGGGATGACCTTATCACTGAAGGGCGATGTAGCCTTAAGTGGATAATAACTATGAGGAGAACCCAGTTGACTACAGCAAATGTCTAAATCTTCAGTATAGTTATTACAGATTCGATGCACACCATTCTCCTTACTGTACATGCCGTAAAATGCTGCTCTGATTTTTTCAGTCCACTCCCTACTGCAGTCTCTGCCACTGCTGGGAGAGTTGGATCTTAAAGGTGGCAGAGTCAAAAAGGATTGAGGCTTTGGCAGGCGGCCTGTGGGGAGGAGGAACTGGACTATCAGAGGGTCAGGAGAAGTACAGAGATCACACAGAAGGCTGATCCTACCCCATTGAAGTCAGTGGAAAAGCTCCCATTGACTTCCATGGTGATGGCCCTTGTCCAGGTAATCCTTATCTCAGCCATGTGTCTCTGGGATACTCACTGAGTTCTTGTCCTCCAGAGTGGCTGGGGACCCTCCAGAATCAGTGGAGTTGCACCAAGTCAATAGTAGGGACCTATTAAGTCATTATTAAGTATCCCCTTAATTATCCCAGATTGCCATGATACGGGTTACCAACAGGGTCACTGGATTTCCCTTGTGTCCCTGGAGTACTTCATAGCCACAAGGAAAGTCTCTAGAAGACTGTACTTGTAGGGTAACAACTCTGCATTTCTGGCCCTGGATTACCATCCAGAATAAACAAACCATTCTTTAGTATTGCCCCAGAGATGACTGTCCATGATATGAATAGCAAAATACCTGCTGTAGACACACTGGATGAAGGTGATGGGTGGGCACTACATCCTGATGAAATATAGCACAATATTTTAATGCCCACGTGCCACACAGCAACACATTTAATTAAAGAAGCCAAAGATTCAGTTAATGTTGATTAAATGAACTGCAGATTTTACAGTTCTGTAATACAAACATACATAAATTGATTATAGATGCAGATATTCATCTTTGGGCAGAGACCAAGTATGGGAAATTTAGTCTGAAAGCTGAATGCTTTATGAAGTTATGAATTACCAACAACAGGATTATAATGGCAATCGATATGGAAAAATAACAAACGTAACTGTCCAGGAGCAAATTCCCACTAATTAAAGATAGAACCAGGTCAAGGAGGGAGGCTGATTCTTTATTAAGGGCAACATGGTATAACTTTACACTTTGGGGCCTTGCAAATGAGAATCACACTCAAGGTTGCTTTATCTGTATACATGAGAGCAAATCTAGCCAGTATTGTATCTGAGAGCCTGCCACATAATGGATTGTAATCTTCTAGTCATATACCAGTAGTGATTTTCCTGGACATCAAGCCATAGTTCTGTATTTCAGTGTCCAGAATTATACAGTGTGGTTTTGGTTGGACTTTGTTATTCTTGACTAAGAGTAATGGTAAGAAAAAGAAATTCTGTTTCTGCCAAAAGACAGAAGGGGAATGAAGGAGTCAACAGAACACTCCACTTTCTTATGCTGTCTCTGGCTTTACTAAGAACATTCATGCTCCATGTGTGTTATGCAGGACAAACACACTTCCTTCTCCATAAGCAATCCACAGGACCTGTCAATCATGCCAGCTGGTCACCAGCTGATCTGAAAAATGAAAGGTACATGACACCAACGTAAGATGAGTTTTCAAATGATGCATCCTCTATTCATGGTATAACTTCTCTGAGCTCATCTGCAAGGCCCCAACCCCATCCTCACTGAAGTCCCTCTTCAAGATCCATTTGCCATGCTGCTTAACAGTGAATCAAGTTGATTTGTGTACGTTGCTGGCTGATAGTCCCCTTGCCCTAACCACAGCCTGTTTTGCAGTTTCCTTCAATTGTCAGCTCAGAGAATACATCCCTTCTTGGGTGTTTGGAAAATGGCTAGCACCCTATGCTAAATCCTAATTAATCAGTTGTCCAGATTGGTCCAATAAGGAAAACTAGACATCTCTGGGTAGTTAACTGGATGGATACAAATGTTATCATAAAAATGAATTATTTGATTTTAAATGGAAAATTTTTCTTAGCCACTCTAGCTCTTCAGATATTACTGAAATGAAGTAGACTCTCCATAGGAAAGGTTGTTACTGGCTTTGACAGCCCTCTCTTAGCACCCCAGAAGCTGGCTATTAATAACGTTTCTTTGTCTCCCTCCTTTCCTCTTCAGACTTTCCATATAGTTAAATTCTCTCAAAAAATGTATGCATCTGGGTCTGATTGGCAAAGGGTGGCTCCTGATCTGGTCTTCCGTTGTTATACTAAATGGATCATTTTAGGGTCATATTTGCTGCACATCCCCCTTTCTGGTGTTCCTTTTATGTAACGTTTCTCCTGTGCCTAGCCTGAACACTGGCAGGCAGAATTGTGCCCCTTTCTATGTCACTGAAGCCAGTGGGAATTTTATCATTGACTTCAATGGGTACAGGATCAAGCCCTGTCTGCCTGACACAATGGATTGCTTAGACTCACGCACCATTTGCAATTCTAATCAAACCTAGGCTCAAGTCTCAAGTGAATCTGGGCCAAGTTTTTAGTTCCTCATGAAAAAACCCATGTTATACAGGATTGAAACAAAATGCAACATGATTCTTTCGCATGAGTTTTGCTTTGAGTTTCAGAAGTTAAATACAGCAAACATTTTTGGGGAAGGAAGGGAAGGGTTGCAGAAAGAAAGATGAATCGGCACAGACAGGAGATGTTTCTACAATCCCCTGAGAAGAAAAACCATCGGATTTTTCACAGTTCCAGCCAGAAATCGAAATGGGGGTGGTCTCTCTTTAATTGTTTCTTTCATTTAAAACAACAACAACAAAACAACAGGACAAATGCAAGACACTGTGGCTGCATGTTATGTATTGTAATTAGATTCTGAACAAACAAACACCCCACTCATTGGATCCTCTCCAAAATGGTCATGAAAGAATAACAACAATACAACCCTGTAAGAAAGCCAGCACTTACTATAACTTTCATTTTCATTAGCACCTGGATAATAAGGATTCTCAAACTGAAAAGCATTTTTGCCATCTAATTTGAGATTTTATGATTAATTCAGTGTGGCACTCGCAGCAGCATTAAAAGAGACCCATGCGGGGCTGAACTGATTAATGGATATGGCCAGCCCACGGAGAGCTTAGGGTTGCTTGAAAATTCAGCCCATTAATTAGCAAGATGCCATGGCTGCTGCTGCTGCTAGGCTCTGCTGCACTGAATCTTCAAGAGTTTGTGGAGTGTGGCAGCTTCAGCTGGGAGTTTTCCCTTCTTCCAAAATGGAGAGGATATGAGAACTTGTCCAGGTACAGGAATCTGATTAAATCTGAGTGCATTTTCAGCAGCAAAGGGGCTCAATAGAAAGTGTAGAATTCATTTCAATAGCTCCATTCCCACAGTGTTCCCCCAAAAGTTTCATTGCATTGGTAAAGGACAAATTTAAGGAACTCGCCTTTTAGGAGTGAGGTGAGTAAATGTACCTTCCTTCCTTTTCAAGAACCCACTTGCTAGGTGAAAGCAATGGATGATTGCTTACCTTACCATGACCAGAACTAAATGCACTATGGATCACTTCACCCTAGCTTTCTCTTGGTGAACCCTTCACACACACAAAACAAGCTTTCTTCTGGAGCCTGGGCATAAGTTAGAAAGATATTGTTATTTCTGCTTTAAATATCTTGGAGGTACTGAGACAATAAAGGCTAGAAAATTCCACAGATACATAAATAGCTAATAATAGATGACCCCAAAGATACTCCACTGGGTTGCATGACCTTTTCACCAAGCCCTTAATTTCATATATTGGGAAAATGGAAACATAGTTCACATCTTGCTGATGCAGGGCATATGTGAAGTCCGTCATGGGCGAGCCCAGAAAATCCTTGGCATTCTCCTTTCTGTCTCTTCCAGCCATGTTTTCTCTCCAGTCACTCTTAGCATTCATCAGAGATCTGTTATTGTCTCATTGTTACCCTGTGCTCCTGTCTAGATGTCTGTACCCACCAGCTGTGTTTTATGCACCTGCTTAACTTTGCTATTGTGAATAGTCCCATTGAAATAATTGAGACTACACATGGTAGCAAAGGTAAGCATGTGCATAAGTGCTTGCAGGATCTAGGCCTTACATTCTAAGCTCTTTTGGGTAGGGACAGTCTCTTTATATGTTTGTACAGCACCTGGCACAGAAGGACTTGGCCCATGCTGGGGCTGCCAGGTGCTATTACAATAGAGATAATAATAATAACTAATAAATTATCTGTTATACTTGCATTCAGTGTCCTATATGCTGTAAAATTATTTAGCCCTTTGCAAATAACTAATTACAGCTGACTGGATTTGTTTCAAGTAACAGCAATTTTGGGGTAAAAAAAATTTTGTTGACATTTTGAAAACCAAAAAATAACCGGTTTTTGTGGTTTTGTTTTTTAGCAGGGACCATCTCAGCAGCTAGCTACTCCAAGGGTCAGGGAGGCACAAAGTTGGCTTAAACTCACCTTTGCATTCTCTCCTTAGCTGTGTTAAGCAGAGGATCTGGCTCATATAACTTAATAGAATATGATAGCATTTCTTGATCACCAGATACCACCTGTAGCACAGAGTCTGAATCCAGAGGCAGGGACATTTTATCCACCTCTGGGAAATGAGACTGTTGGAACTGCTGATTAGGCTGAAGTGGTATTTGCACAGCCATTGAAAGACATGAATGCCAAAACAAAACCATGGAACCTGAAATAAGTAATTGTTTGAAGTATCCTACACACTAAAACCTACAGCATCTTTAGCAGGGATCTTATTCTCTATTATATTCTATAGGATGCTCCCTAAACCTTCAGAGAGGTTTTCGTTTTCTATTGCATCCTGCAGGACTGATCCACAGGGATTTATAAATTAAAGTGAAACCAACTAGCCCATTTTCATTGTCTGAACTGAGGAAATTGCAAAAAGGAAAGAGATTGGGGCAGGGAGTACACCTTCCGTCGTCTGGAAAGTGCCGGGTACATTCTGGGCACTATCACAATATAAAGACTGGCCAAGAATGGACAGTAGAGAGTAGATTAGGTCCATATTTTCAAAAAATCTTGCAGGTGCACAGAATGGAGCTTGCCAGTATGTGCTGTTGTACATGCCTTGTGTGATGTCTATTTTCATACATTTATGTGCATGCTTAGACAGACTGAAAATCAAGCCAGAATTGTTCACAGCCATGGTTTAAATGCACAGAGATTCTGGCTGCACACTCAGCTCTGGGATTTTGAAAGGTGAATGGCATGTGCCCCTAAGTTTCTATATGCCGTAGAGGGATCTTGGTGTGTGCAGAAAGGTCAAACTAGCAGCTGAGGAAAAGCCATGGGGTGTGGGGAGGAGGTAGACAGGAAGGGGGAGAAAAATGGCTGATGCAGCAGGAATCCATCAGGTAACATTTTCAAATGCACCTAAGCAGGATAAGTGTCTAATTCTCATTGATTTCAGTAGAAGTCAGGCACCTAACTAGGTTAAGCACTTTTGAAAATCCCACTGGGCTGCTATCTGCATCTTTCAGCACCAAAATACCTTTGAAAATCTGGTCTTAATGTAGGCACTTTAAAAATTGTATTCATAATACCTAAGACCTTCTATGGGCTCATCTTTCAGGAAACCCTATTGATGAGCAGCCAGAGGCAATGTAAGTAAACAAAGCAATTAGTGCATCAATATGCCTCCTAGGCTGCCTTTCTTGCATGGTAGCTGATAGCTCAGCAGTCAATGGATAGTTGAAGAGAGATCACTTCCACTTATGTTCCAAGGCTTGCGTCTCTGTGAAGTCCTGAGGACAGAGGCTGCTCGAGACAATCTGCTGCCCTAGGCTAAACATCAGTGTACTGTACTTGTACTCAATCTGTCTGAGCAGCCCTTCGGAGATTTGAAAAATGGAGAGGGGGGAAGCTATTGAAGGTTAACTCCCTGCTCAGCTCTTCTGCAGGTGTAAAGGGTCAGATAATAAAGCAGGGCTGTGGCTTGAAGGGCCAATCAGCAAAAGCAGGGCACATTTTAAAAGCAGCTTTCTGGGATTTAGTAGGGAAGAAGATTCAGGGGTGTGGTTAGTAGATTGGAGGAGGAATAGGAATAGGAATAGGAATAGGAATAGGAATAGGAATAGGAATAGGAATAGGAATAGGAATAGTTCTCCCTATCCCCAGAAGAAATCATTACAAGAGAAGCTCCCTGCTTTGTAGGCTTTGGCTTAGGTGGTCTGTTCCATGGCTTATCTGATAGCTGAAAATTATCATGATGCAAACTGCTATAGAGCTAGACTTTTTTCTCCAGGAGTAGTGAGGGCAAGCTTCCTAACTGGTTATATGTTGAAACTTGATCCATTTATGAATGGAGTTGTATGATGGGTTTGCCTGTGATACTCCATGATCCTGGAGGTTCCTTTCAGTCTATGTCCTACTGCCAGTGAGGCTCTTTAAATTATGATAATTCTCAGTGAAAGCTCAGGCTCATAAAAGAAGTGAAAAACATCCCCCATTCTAAACTGTGAAACAAACTATCAAATAACTCCCTAGAATTTGTCTTATGCTTCCCTAGAGCCAATGTGAACTGTCTCTCTAGGTAATGTTCCTTTTTTATTAAAGGGGAAAAAAATAAAGATGACAAAACAAGTATGAAGTTTTCTTTAGTTTACTGCACCCAGAAGTGGGCTAGGTGATTTACAGAGCAAAAAGAAAGAGGAGATCCTTGCAGTCATGAAATCTAGAATCACAGTTCACCTTAAATGTCAGGCTTTTGTAGTGATTTTCTTTAACAAGCTATAGCCAAAAACAGGCGTGAGTTCCGACCTCTGCTGCTGAAACTAAAGCATGCCTGGAATTCTGTATAGCACGTATAGAGTAATATACTGCAAGTAAACCTGCCATTACACCCAGTTTGTAGTTTAATTTTAGATGTGGCAGATAAGGGGAAACAAACAATAAGGAGCTGAATGATACAATTTACAGCCATAAGATTATGCATTTACTCAGTTTAGATGGTTCAGTTTATGGGGTGGTGGTTTTTCTTTTCTTGTAGGTGTTATTAAAGAAATGAGTTTTAGGGAGGGATTTGAATAAAGGGAGGATAGTGGATTTGAGACCCAGCGTTGGGAGCGCACTCTGTATCTCTACTTCTCCCTCCTCTCTTTAATTTCCTGACAGTACAGTCCCTGCCCCAAGCAGACAGTTTCCTCACCTTTGAAGTTACAGTGCATAGAAGACAAAATTGCAGCATCTCACAATTCCATTGCCACCTACGTCACATGTCGGAAGCTAAAACTGTTCCCTTCACCTTCACTCCCTGGGCACGACTGTACTCTCCTTGATGCACTGGGTACCTCCATCATACAGATCGTGAGCCCTAATGGGGTGAAGCAAATGACCATGGTAACTCACCAGGCCCAGATTGCCCTAGGGGAGGTTTGGAAGCTGTGGCAGTGCTAGCTATAGGAATACTATAAGATGAGGATACACGCTGTGCTTATTTGCATGTAATTATCCAGAATGTATTTCCAGCTCACAGCTATTTCCTAGCAGTGCAGGGATCTGAGCCCTGAGAGCAATCTGAAAAGTTTATGCTTGTGGATTTGCTGTCCTCTCTGCATTTTAAAAACTGGTTCTCCCCCACCAGAATGCATCATTTGGCTCAATATTTAGTTCTTCCTAGCTCCTGGGGACCTATCCCAGTGGGTTACTGCCAGTGAGGAGGTGGGCAGGGGGCCTTTTGCATCCAGCAGCTTTCTCCTCAGAACCACTTTTTAAGTCAGAGAAGCAACATGCTCCCAGTCCTTCTGTTTCTCCCTCTAGTGTTCTGTCAGAGGGTTGCTAATTAGCTCCCTTCTTACTTTCCATATTCACCTCCAGGCCTGCAGCTGAATCCTTGCCAGGGCTCTGAGTGAGGAAGAAGAAATTGCAGTTTCTCATCTACAAGGGAATGGTAGCAGTGAGTCTGTGTGGTTTTTGAATGTATGTCGCCTTGGTAAACATTATCAACAGGCAACCCTAATTGGCATATGGAGAAATGGGAATTGCACAGAGCTGAATGTGCATTAATCCAGCATCCTCCTTGCAGTGGGTCTAGCTAAAGTGCAGAATCAGCCATTTCAAAGATCTTCCGAATGCATCCAGAGTTATAACAGTTAATGATTTTTTTTTTTAAATAAGGGACAGGGATACTAAGCCTCATACTTCAGGACTTGAACCAATTTCTAACTATCAGGGATCAGGGTGAGTCCTTCATGGAGGGCAGATTCCCCACTCATCTGCCTGCTGCAGGGTTCTTGCAGCTTCCTCTGAAACATGAGGTGCTATCCTCTGTTGGGCTGAAGGTGCTGGACAAGATGGACTGTGGATCTGATGCAGTCTGGTAGTTTCTCTGAAACACTGTCTGGTCACAAGGTACTAGCTCAGCGAGAACAATGATGAACCACAAGCATGTTACACAACTTTGACTGGGGGGACAGGTGGTCTGTGTTTGGAAATGGGAAGGGAGGAGGGAAACCACTGAGTTATAGATGAGCAGGAGAAAGGTGGTTACAGGAGACAGTATCTTTAACAAGATGTGGTCCACACCATGAGAACTTGGAGAATTTCTGTTATATAATTATAATTATATATATAATTGACACATTCGGTACTTGTCTAGTTTTCTACTGTATATGGGCATTTCTTGGCCATACTTTATCTCGATCACAGTGGATAATCCATTCCATGAAACTCGAATCTAGGCCAGGATTTAGGTGAGTCCTATGTGGTGACACTGTGCTGCACAAAAGGTGGTCTTCAGTCTGCGAGCTAGGGAACTTAGAGTGTGTGCCGCAGGCTTCCTAAATTAAAAATCCCTTTTATGTTTACTACACCTGAGGCCTCTGTACTTTTCCATCCAGAGGGATTCTGCACAGCTCTTCACTTCATATTTTCTACTGCGATAATCACACCTGTATTCAAGGATGGATGATTGCATCTACCTGTGCCTAATGCTCCAGGCACTAATATTATGGATGGGCATGTTACAGTTATCTATCCTGGACACACACATAATACTAACAATAACATATTTAGCACCTACATGCTAGGGTGACGGGTGTCTTATAAATGCATAGGTAGACACTTAATGGTATCAGTGAGACTAAAAGAGGACAGGAGGAGGAAAAAAGGGGGAAAAGCAGAGAGGGAGGAAAAGAATTTACAGGAGAGTGAGGAAAATATGGAAGGGGGGAAGAAACAAAGGAGAGAGGCTGAATTAGAAAGTGTCTTGAAGAGAGAACAACGATGTCCTTTAGGAAAAATAACTGAAAAGTTATAATCTGTATTGAACATAAAACAATAAAATGAGGGGAGAAGGCAATGAAAATCATGGAGGAACAGATGCAGCAGATATACATTGGAGGGAAAGGTTAAACTCAGTAAAGGAAGGAAAGAGACAAATCAAAGGAAGCAGAAGAATAGCGCTTTTCTATATAAAAATAAATGCAAAAAAGTATAGTCAAAGGTCCAGATTTTAATGTCTGTATTATATACATAAATCACTGTATAATCTCCAGCCCTGTGTACACAGTGACAAACTGGAGCTAAATGCTGTGGCAAAGTTACCTGGAGTGCATGTAATGTTCTTATGCAGTAGATAAGAAATTCTTTGTGAGGTTAACTTATATTAAAAAATAATAGATTTAATGAATTAAATATGAGAATGAAAAATACACTCAATACAATAGCCTGTGATACTTATTTTAACGTTAAATTCAGGTTTTTTTGCTGTCCCCACCACACACTACGTGGCAAATTTTTGTTTTGCTAGCTTCTATTAGGCAGTTATGCACTATTGGGAGGAATGTTAGAGATTTTACAGCTGAGGAGGGGGAAATTGTGACTTTGCACCAAAGGAGATGAGAGCCACAGTTCATTACTGTGGGATAAATACATTACTTGGATGTTTCTACTTAAACGTTCAGCAGTGAAATAGTTAACAATGGTGGCAATGAAATGATTATCCTTAGGTTTCAGAATTAGTTGTCAACTGACATGAACCGGGCCATTCACACATCTGAGTTCTTGTTTCGGGATGACTGAAAGAGGCAACACTACACTGCTCTCGTTTACACTCGATGTTTTAAAATATTTTTTCATAAGCATTATACTGCTCGAAATTATATGTGCACACTTAGATTCTAGCGAATGATTCACCAAACAATAGATAGATTCCAAGGGAAATACTGTGGCTATAGAAATGTCAGGGCTTTGTGCATTCTACCATACTGTACATGTAAGTTTACACATCCATGTGTGTCCGGTGAGAAACACATGACTGCATTGAGGGGCCTGGCAATTTTGCTGGACCTGTTAAGTCTCAGTCTGCCCCTAAGCTTGATAGTAAAACTGGAAGGCTGTGTTCTTCACCACAGCTGGTTCATGCCCAACCTCTGGAAACCAAAACACATGGAAAAGAGCTAATCTTCATGCTGAAGAACATGTCCACTTGCATTTTTGAGCCGCTAACCCCGTCTCTCTCTCTCTCATGCTGACTCAAACCCCAATGAAAAGTTGTGTGTTGAAGCATTAATTATTAATTGTCCATTAAAATCTCATCAATTATGCAGGAGGCCATGTTTTCTTTATTTGTATGTTACTCTGACCAACAAAGTTGAAAGAGCTCCGTTGTCTCTCACCATCTCTTATTGCTTTAAAAATTCAACGAGGAGAAGGGAGCTTGTGAGGTTGTGAAGAAAGGTGAGAAAAATTACTGCAGGTTTCCTTTCCAGTAAATCAAACATGCTGGCCATTACCTTTCATCTCTGTTTTATTTGGGTGGTTTCTCTTTGCAGGCTTTCAGCTGGCTTCTATAATATACATTAGTGGCAATGTACCATCTTCAGAATAAGAAAAACCAAATGGGAAAAAGGACATTGATGACTGATGTGATGGCTCCTAGGTGCTATGATCATACAAATAATAGAGGCCAAATGAAGGTGAAGGGGGTAATGTGGAGAAGTGAGAGTGAGGGTAGCCAAAGGAAAAGGGCATAAGCACAGAGGAATTGTGGAAAAATCAAAGCAGAAGGGAAGCATTTCTTTAATCGGCTTAACAGGACAGAAAGGCTTCTGACCAAAAGCGTTTGCTGGGAATGAAAAGGAATAGTCCAAATGACTTTATTACAGAGGGCACAAAGAACTTGGTTATCCGCTATGCAGCTACCGTGTAATCACAATCCAAACATAATTTAAACTTTGTATTATGGCAGTGCCGGAAGTCCCCAGTCACAGTGGGGGTCACATGGTTCTAAGTGTTATATAAACATAGTAAGATAAGGTCCTTGCCCAGCTGAGTTTAAGCCAAGCTGAAATGAATGGGTGTTACAAATAATAGGAAGGTTGTGTGAAGGAGGAGGTGAGATACATTAATGTGAACTCCTGGCTGCATATGATAGGTTGCATATATGAGTGGAATGAAAATGTTTCATTTACATTTTTTGGATGAAAAATTGTATTTCCCCCTCCCCCTCAAAATGTTGAGCAGAAAGCCAACAGGAGTGCTTGGGTAGTGGAGGGGGTCATTGAAAGAAGCAGCACCCTATTTAGTTCAAAGACTGGAACTGAGAGGGAGGGTTGGGCCATACTTTGAATATTTTATTGTCACTGACTGAAGTCTTAATTTCTCTACATTTTAAAAAAAGGTGACTGTTTCCTTAGATGCAGCTCCCTCTAGTATCACATTTATAATAATACTACCCCAGAGGAATGCAGGCATTAATTTACATTTGCCTGTCATTAAAGAAAAACATTTAAAGGCAGCTTTGCCTTGCGGTAACTGCCACCAATCCCAGTTATGTTACATGGGCAGAATCCACAAAAACAACACAAGGCCTGCCCACTCACGGGATGGAGGGATCATGGACCACAGAAATCAACAGATCACAGGGGGACAAAAAAGTTAAAACAGGGATGGGGGCGCAGGTCACAAGGTCAAACCAAAGGATGCAGAGCAGGATAACTGAGCAGAGGACTTCAGACAATGGCCACTGAAGCCTTCTCTAGCCACTGAACAGCTTCAGCCAGATCCCTGGTAGTACAAGCTTTTCACAGCCAGCCATATTTCAATGCACTGGATGGACCAGCTCTGTAGGTGGGAGAAGAAACTGTAACATCAGTGATTACTAGAACCTGAGAAATACTGCAAAAAATCTACAAGTGTTTGGCCATCTTTAGAAAGGAGTTCATTTTGGTTGTATTCCCTTTTTGTGTTCAGTCCCATTAGAAAGATCATAGTTTGCTTACGTGAACGCTTGATGAAAGTGAATTTGTAGCTTACAAGTAGACTCATAAATTTGAAGGCCCGAACGGACCATTGTGGTCATCTAGTCTGACTGCCTGCATAACCCAGGCCATAGCATTTCACCCAGACATTCTTGCATCAATATTTCTAGTCCTGACTTCAAGTGTTGGAGAACCCCCCACATCCTTTGGTGAGTTATTCCAATGGCTAATTAATCTCGCTGTTAAAAATAAGTACTTCATTTCCAGTCCACACTTTTTAGGGTAACCAGACAGCAAGTATGAAAAATCGGATGGGGGGTAATAGGTGCCAATATTACACTAAGCCCCAAATACCGGGACCGTCCCTATAAAATCATGACATCTGGTCACCCTAGCACTTGTCTAGCTTCAGCTTCCTGCCACTGGATGTTGTTACGCCTTTTATCTTCTAGATTCAAAAGCCCTTTACAACCAGAAATGTTCTCCCCATACTACGTAGTTGCAATGTGTGACCAGGCTGGCTTTCAACCTTATATTTGATAAGATAAATACATTGAGCTGCATAAACCTCTCATGTAAGGCAGTCTTTCCAATCACTGAATCTGTCTTGCAGCTCTTTTCTGAACCCTTTCCAATTCCATAGAATCCTAGAAGGTTAGGGTTGGAAGAGACTTCAGGAGGTAATCTAGTCTATCCCCCTGCTCAAAGCAGGGCCAACTGCAACTAAAACATCCCAGCCAGGGCTTTTTCAAGTTGGACCTTAAAAACCTCTAAGGATGGAGATTCCACCACCTCCCTAGGTAACCCATTCCAGTGCTTTTTTTGTCAACTTCCTTTTTGTGGTGTTGATGTCAGAGTTTTCATGGGTAGTGGAAGTGGCAGGTTGTGATGACTAACCTTGTGTGTGCCTGGGGCCTAAATGTGTCTGAGATGCATTTCTTCATCCTATGCTATGATTACTTCATTGTGTGCTGATGGCTAGTACAGACAGAATATATTTGACAGCTGTCCACTCTTTGGGTGAACATAGCTATCAAAATTAGTGTCTTCCAGTGCACCCACATCTTCAATAATTATCTGGGGCAAAAGCTCATAAGTAGAAATGATGCCTTTAGATGATCTTAATTGCTCCAAAATTAAAGCCTTGGACTCAGCACGAGCGCCTGTCAAAAAAATTAACAATTTACGAAGAAAATATATTAGACTGAGGGCTATCTGACTTTAGACAGAAACGTCAAATTTTAAAATTGTAGGTCAGTGAGAACATGGCAAGTAATTGTTGGTGACCCAGTTACAAACACCTATTATGCTGTATTAAGAGATATGGGACACTACTGCATGAAGGAAGATGGGACACTTAACACAGCAGGAACTCAAGGTACTCTAAACCATTGAGCCGGGGAACAGAATTAGTCAAATGGGCTTGAAAAGGGTCTGTTGTTGTTTTTGGCACCTAGGACCATGTGTGCCCACAATTATTCGGGTGAATGTGATGAGAGCATTAAACTCTTCATCTAGCTAGTAAACTTTACAGTAGCCTGGCTTTCTAAAAACTGATTCAGAAAAGGCCTCTGCAGCATATAAAAGGTGAAGTTTAAAATTGTCTTTATTTCTTCAGTCTTGTTTATTGTCCACCTCTCCTTAGCACAGCTTCTTCAACCCCTCCCCCAATTATAAGAGATACAGTCATCTACTCAGAAAACAGAAACAATGCCATGTAATTTATGTGACCAATTACAGCTATCAAAGATGGCTTGAGTTCCAAAAGTCAAGCATCAACTACTTGCAACAAACTGTTTATGATGAATCCACAAAGTAAACAAACTCACCCACACTATCATTGGGTAAATTGTAGAGCTGTGTGGAGAAGGGAAATTCAATTTCATGCAGGATTTTGAGATTCTGAAATTTCTTTTTGTTCTGATTAGAAATGAAATCCAGAAATTTCAAAGAAAAAATTGCAAAAGAAAATTCTGGGGAAAATTTGTTTTGGTTGAAATTGCATTTTGGTTTTAACTTTATTTTTGAAAAAAAAAAAGAAGAAATTGGATATCTCCACATTGTCAGAACTTCTTCCCTTTTTTTTCTCTGAACCAAAACTTCAGTGAAATTGACATGATTTTGTGAAGCAGTTTCATGAAACTGCATTTTCCAATGGAAAATGGTTCAGTCAGAGTTTTTCAGACCAGCATTAAAAAAGTCAAACGGAGGAAATCCTGATCCTACACACACATTCCTCTTGACAGAATTCGGAAACACGCCTGGGCTCGGTTCATCTACCGCTCAGTGAAGCTCAGATGCCCCGCTGTTTAGTTTCACTTGGCTTCTTGATTGGGGGGGAAATAAATAGTGGTATCTCCCATTGTAACCTTCTTCTGGTACAAAAATTAGACATCACCCACAATAAATTATACTGATGTGCATAACAGACTCCCTTCTCTCTCCTTTCTTAGCTTTGATCAATAGTGAAATTGACACTGAAATTGGGGTCATCGGACATCTGGCTTAATGCCCTATTGAGATGAAAAGGTGTAGTTAATCCCTCTCAGAATAATTGTTTCAAATTCTCTGCTTAAATAAGGCTGACATCATTGCATCAACAATGCTTGGGTCAAATTTTGAAGGTTTTCTTCACATCTATCAGAGCTAAGGTCTTCTAAAAATGACAGCTGGATTTTGGAACATAGGATCTCTGCTTAGGAGAGGTTGGTGATATATTGTACCCCATTGTGTCCCTCTCAACTTGAGCCCTGACTTTCTGCAAACAGGAAAAGCCTGCAGTCACTGAGTATATTACATATAAACCACTCTGAATTATTTTCTCAGAAATAATGTCTGGACAGTTCAATCCCCATTCCATGTAAAACCACGATCACCAATTTGTTTCATATAGGCCACCAAACAGTTGTTAGCTAGTAATGGTTTTGGGTTGCTATCAAATCAACCCGTCTGGGAATCAAGCTTATGACTTGGAAATAAAATGCTCTGTTTGTATCTCTCTATCCATCCCCCCCTTCTCCATTTTGTCTGGTTTATCTGGTGTCCAAAAGTATTTTCAATGTGGTTCTTCAAAATTAAGAATGTCCATTGCTCTTTTAGTCTGAGGGCCAAGGTGATCTCTAAAAGTCTCACTACCAGACTGGCAGCCAACACCTCCTGGGTTTATACCAGCTTTACCACTGACTTGCTGTGTGGCTTTGGGCTAAAAGCTCACCCTTTCTATGCTTCTATTTCCTCATCTGTAAATGATGGTGCTGAGGATACTTACCTACCAAAAAGGATGTAGTGAGGATTAATTAGGTCAGTGATTTGTGGTTCTAAATTACCATTATGATTTTCAGCTGACAGCCGTGTAATGATCCAAAGTGTCCTTATAAGCAGAATAAGTTTCTGGCCAATAAAATTCCCAGAGAAATGAAAAGCTGAGTCTCTTTTTTTTGGCTCAGCCAAGAAAACTCCATATTGTTTTGTGAAAGGAAGAAAAAAAGCAAGCAAGCTGTGAAGAGTTATGAGGATTGGATAGTGTTTCGATCGGCTTTGTGATTTTCAGGAAGTGGATAATATTTTGAACACATTGCGGCAGCTCTGTTCTAGTTCAAACCCTTAATGGTGCTATTAGGGGAGATGCTGTTGCAAAGATATATTCTGCTCATTCCTGGGTCTAAATTCATTTCTTTGGTAAATGGCACCGTACTTTGTAAATAATCTTGGCTGCAGAAACAGATTTTGCCCAGAAAGTGAAACCACCTGAAACTTGACTTTTACCTGGTTACCCAGTTTTTGTTAGTTACTCAGCAAATTCACTTCAAGAAAGTGGGTTAGTTTGGGGTTGGTTTGTTTTTTTTAACTTTTTGTTACTGTGGTAGTTGAGAGGGGCACAGGGAACAATATTGGAGACAAGGCAGTAGTGAGAGAGGGGACACAATGAAAGAGAGACCCTTAAACATTTATCTTAAATAATACTCGAAATCTAAGAGAGGTTTGATGTGACTATCCACTGTGCATATAGGTGCCATATTTTGGATATGAAATATATCACAAAGTTGAGATTTTATAACTACTGTATTATCATCATCAATTTTCTGAAGTGAGGAAACATAGGGACTTAATTGGGTGTCTCGCAACAGGAAGCAGAAATGAACAGAGACAGAAGACTGAGCTCTCCGTTGAACAGGATGGTGGAATGAAGTTAGTAAATGAAGTTTGAAAAGATGGACAAGTTTGAAAGGCAAGCTGAATGCATTGCTGGCATTCCATGGAGGGCATAGGCCACCTCTCATAGACTCATAGACTTTAGGGTCAGAAGGGACCAATATGATCATCTAGTCTGACCTCCTGCACAAAGCAGGCCACAGAACCCTATCCATCCACTTCTATAACAAACCCCTAACCTATGTCCTAGTTATTGAAGTCTTCAAATTGTGGTTTGAAGACTTCAAGCTGCAGAGAATCCACCAGCAAGTGACCCATGCCCCATGCTGCAGAGGAAGGCGAAAAACCTCCAGGGCCTCTGCCAATCTGCCCCGGAGGAAAATTCCCTCCTGACCCCAAATATGGCTATCAGCTAAACCCTGAGCATGTGGGCAAGACTCACCAGCCAGCACTCAGGAAAGAATTCTCTGCAGTAACTCAGATCCCATCCCATCCAACATCCCATCACAGACCTCTAAAGGAGGAGTGTTTGGGATGTGAGGTCCCAAGTACACATGGGGCAAAAACGGATCCCCCCCATGTTGTGGCAACTTGTGACATCTCATCTGAGACTCTCCATTATCAGACTGAAAGTGTGTCATGACTTCAGGTTTCTGATTCTAAGATGCACATGCATTAACAGGGCCAAAACTGCCACCACAAACTGAGTCATATGAGATTTCCCAAGACATATTGGGACACTGCTAGGCACCTCCCAGAACAACTGGAGCAACTGGCATAGAAGAAGGAAGCAACAGACTGAGGTCCGTGACTGAGCAAAAATTGCCTTTTAAAAAAAAATGTCATGAAATGCTTTATATATATTTACATACACCTACAGTCTATTTCTCCTCTATATGCCTTCTAAGACCTAGGAGCTAAGTGTGGTTACCAATAGGGACATCCATTGACACCTAGAGGGACAGTGGTGCAAGGAGAGGCAGGGAATGCAGCTCCACTCATTGTTTAGTTGCTTGTTGTACTCTCAGCTGCTGAACGACATGGAACTAACCTTGATCTCTGTTCCTGGCTGACAGGCAGAATCTGCACTCCATGCTTTATTAGAAGGATTGTCCCTTATTTGGTGCCTGATGTAATGTAACCCAACCTCTATAGTTAATGTAGGTCACTCTCTGTTTTGTGTTTTAGCACCAATTGTGCAAAGGATCATACACTGTGACACAAGTGATTTTATACCATGAACAAAACACTGTGGGGTGATGTCCCGCAAAAATAAGCTTCATCCTGGATTTTTCCCATCATTGTCCTTTTTTCTTGAAACATAGGGGAGTACCCTACTTACAGTTAAAAAGCATTTAACTTCACCTTTAAGGACCTGATTTAACAGGACATGTAACAAATGACCATAATGGTGTATGTTCATCTCTCAAGTAGTTAATGCTTGTTCGGGAAATCATCTGGAGATGAATATCTAACATGAGGTGTGCAGAGTGTAGTGCTGACTATAACCTGGCAAGCCCTCCCGTTTTCACTTTCTCTCATCTCTTAGAAGGAAAAGGCTTAAATGCTTCTAAACTAGCCTCTAGACTGCACTAAGGTTTGATTTCTGATCAATTATAGGCCGAAATGGAAGAAGGCCCTGCATAATGTGAACCAAATTGCAGTAAAGATTTAAGCCTATCCCTGCCTAGAGAAAATTGGACAGCTGCATCCAAGATTTGTGTTTGTAATAAGTGAGAGAGAGACTGAGAGTCAGTATCTCTGCATCAACTCTTCCCGTAGCAACATCCATTTAATTTTAAAACTCCAGAAAACTCGTCGTTCTGTATCTAGGGCAATAATCCTGATATTCCACCCAACTCTGTGTGAAAGGGGTATTGCTGGGATCTTTCTACCCATCACTTCATTAAATACATAGGCAAACATGCTAGTTATAGACTAAGGCCTGGTCTACGCCACAGAGTTGGATCTCAATAAGTCGCCTTGGGTTGACCTAGTTGTGCATGGGCCTGTGCTCAAATTTGTCTACCACTGACATGAGCACCCTGTAACAGCAATGCAATAACAGGCACCTCCCCAAACAAGGTTTAGCCATGGCTAAACCATGCTGTGGTCAAGGTGGTGCAAGTTTAGACTCTGCGTGACCTATGTCAACCGGACAGTCCTCCAGCAGCTGTCCCATCTGACAGTGACTGCTCTAGTCACATCTGTGAACTCCATTGCCTAGGGGTCACAGAGACTGGAAGCCATCTCCCTTCAAAATCCCCACATTTGTTTGAAATGCCTTTTCTTGATCATGTGAACACCTTGTTGCATGTAACTGTCCATCCTAGTTCTGCACACTAGACACGCTCCTGCCCTGAGTAGATGGAGATATTGTATCTCCTAGGCCTGTGGGGAGATGAGGCTGTGTAGGCTCAGCTACAGACAAGTTGTAGAAACATGGACGTCTAAGAGCAGATTGCACAAGGGATGCAGGCAAACATTGTGACAGGGTTCAGCAGCAGTCCCATGTGAATGTGAAGGAATTGCAGCAGGCATACCACGAGGCCAGGGAGGCCAACAGTTGGCATGGTGCTGAGTCACAGACCTGCTGCTTCTACTACGAGCTTCATGCCATACTTGTTCGAGACCCCATGAGCACCCCACAGGGCACTATGGATGCCTCCGAGGAATCTGAGACAGAGACACCTGCTGTGAACAGTGAGTAAAACAATGAAATATCGATACCGGTGTCCTGCTAACTTGGGGATGGACCAGGTGCTATCTTTACATTTAAACATTGTAAGGGAAATTGCATGCATGCACTTACCCATGGTTGCTTTCCCTGGATTGGCCTTGACCATGCTTGGCTGTTGGGACTAGAAGGAGGAAGAGGAGGAGGGACATACAGGGCAGGGGGAGATCCAGCTATGCTATGTGCCAGGACTCGTTAGAGACCCAGTGCTGTCTAGCTAGTCTCACCAGCCAAGCACAGATGAGGCCAATCCAGGGGAAGGAACCATGGGTAAGTGTGTGCATGCATTTTCCCTTATAATGTTTAAATGTAAAGATTTCACCTGGCCCATCCCCAAGTTAGCAGGACACAGGTATCAACTTTTCATTATTTTACTCTTATGAGAAGAGGTAGCTGTGCAACAGAGGTAGAGTTATCATCTGTTTTTCAATTCCCTGTAGGGAGGCAAGGGGGGTCAGAAGGAGCAGGTGCTTTATGTACACAGGGATGTCCCTTGTATCTTCCTGAGAGATCTCGATTAAACTTTCATAGAGAGAGTCTGCAATCCTCTCCCCATGGTTTCTAGGGACTGCAGCCTTATTTCTTTCTCTATGGCAGGACACTTTCCCATGCCACTCTGCTATGAGTTCAGCTGGCACCATTGCACTAAACAGGCAAGCAGCATATGGGCCTGGGCAGCTTCAGAACAGCAGCAGCAGCTGTGCTCTCTGTGCCTTTGTTGCCTTCAGGAGTGAGATATCAGCTAAAAATCACCACTGCCTGTGGACAATGGTGCCAGTATTCATTGTCATATCAATGGACACGGGCCTCAATTTCATTGTTTTACACAACAAAACAATTCCCTCCTCATTCCCCCACCCCCATCTCGGCCGGGCCAGACTCCCCATGGATGCAGCTGGAAAGCAGCCCAAAGCTGAGGTGTTAAGCATGTCCTATGTAAAACTCTTGTGGGAAAGGAGTTCTGAAACTTCTTTTGTTTTCAGCTGTGACTATAAATACAATGATACATCTGTCTGTTTTATCTGTAGCGGCTGCCTTGAGGGATTCCCTCCTCCACATGTGCGGAAAACCTGACCCTGCTGAGGAGGAGAAAGAAGTAGACTAGAGAGGACATACTCACTGAGATCCTGTAGGGCAGTGCTGCACTAGACTGTGAACAAAGATCCTGGAGGATGAATATAGCAGACAGCCTGGAGAAAGAAAGAGCAGACAGGAGACAGGTCCAGGAGTCCCATCAGGAAAAGGAGAGAGAGAGATGTGCCAGGACATAATGGAGCTTCTCAGGCAGCAAATGCAAGTACTGCAGATGCTTTTTGACCTCCAGGTCCAATAGTCATGTGCTCGCCTCCCTCTGCAGTCAATGGGCAAATCTATTTCAACAGGTCCCCCATTTAATGTGACTCAAGGGACACATTCCTACACTAGGGGACAGTAAGGACACAACCGCAGCTTCACATACACTGACTGTGGTTCCTGTATGTTTGGCAGAAAGGGGTTGAAATGGACACACAGGTTTTCAATGGTTCTGTTTAAGTTCTGTTCCATTAATGTATTGTATATGTTTGCACTGTATTCTTTTTAAATTGCACATTATTATTTTGCACTGGTTTAGGTATACAATAATTTTTATTTTTTCAGAAATAAATTCATCTTAACATACATCACAGAATGTTTAGTGATACTCAAAGCACACACTACTTGTAATGCAACAGGATCACAGAACTTGTTGGTTCAATGAAAAACAGTATAATAATTATAAACGTACAGCAAATACTGTGTAATTCATAGGTGCATTAAGAGACAGTGAGATATTCATACATGTACACCAAGCATCATATAAATCCTAACAATCCCCAAAACTTCAGAGCCAGGTAGAACATTGTACAGCACATTACTGTGGCTGGCCATTGAAGTTCTCTTTCCATGCCTCCCCTAGCTGCATAGCCCTGCATGGAGCTCTTCTAATAGCCTTTGTGTCTGGCTGTTAAAAGTCAGCAGACATCCGCTCCTTCTCCACCCTTGTGGAAATTTCCCCCACTTTGGCTCACAGATATTATGCAGGACACAACAGGCAGCTAGAACTGTTGGAATATTTTTGTCACTGAGATCTAATTAGTGAGTAAACTTCGCCAGCGTCCCTTCAGTCTACCAAAAGCACATTCCAATGCCATTTTGCACCTGATGAAACAGTAGAATCTTTCCTGGCCAGTGTATAGCTTCATGAGCAAGGGGAAAAAGAGGTAAGTTGGATCCCCAAGGATCACTGTTGGCATTTCAACACCAGTGGTAATCTTCCTATCTACAAAAAAATGTCCCTGCTTGCAATTTTCTGAACAGTCCTAAGTTCCTACAGATGCAAGCATTATGCCCCTTCCCTGACCAGCCCACACTAACATCAGCGAAGGGTCCCCGGTGATCCATCAATGCTTGTGTAACCATAGAAAACTATCCCTTTCTGTTGATATATTCTGTGGCAGGATGGGCTTGTGCCAAACTAAGTATGTGTTCCATTGCAGTTCAAGAATTCCATTGCTACAAACTCATCCACTATGTCCTTCACATTTCTGAGAGTTCCAGTCCTGCACAGCAGGATACAATTAATGCCCCTACTGTGGATTTTTCAACTTCAAAATGATTTCCCACTAACTTGCAGCAATCCTGCATTGCAAGCTTCCATGGCGTGATCACCCCTTGCTTCTCAACTGTCAGTGGAGCTCTCATTCTGGTGTCCTTGCACTGAAGGGCTGGCATGAGCTGGACACACAGCTCCAGTAATGTGGCATTTCACATCTGAAAGTTCTGAACCCACTGCTCATCGTTCCAAACCAACATTACCAAGTGATCCCACCAGTCAGTGCTCATTTCTCAGACCCAGAAGTGTGACTCCACTACCTGAAGTTACTTTGTGAACACCAGCAACAACCTTGAATTGTTTTTCATTATATCACTTAGCAAGCTGACCTCAAAGAAACAGTTGTTTCTCCCATTTGCTTTCTGTGGCTCTGCAAATATCAAAGGATCATTTGTCCTGCATTTGCAATATGCATGAGAATGGTGCTGAGTTGTGTGGGCGCCGTACTTCTGTCAAAGATGGTGGACAGCAAGTAGTGCCATGTGAGTGTGTGGCATTTTTTTTTTAAATGGCACAAAATTTATGGGCTAGGTATGGTATTATGGGATGGAGAAAGTTGCATGATGAGAACGTAACCCTTGCTCCCAGCCCTTTTCCTATGGGGTTCATGTGTGCCCCACCATACCCTGCAAAAATTGCCCAGAAAGCATTGCGCTAGAGGCTGGTGAGTGGCACACTAGGATACCTACCCATAGTGCACAGCACTTTGCATTGACACAAGCACTCCTGGTGAATGCATGAAGTGCTGATGCAAGCAGCCAAGTATGCACACGCATGAGCGGTGTACTGACTTTGACGGCTTTACACTGATGTGACTTGTATCAGCCAAAGTTTGTAAGGCCAGGTCTACATTAAAAAGCTAGGCTGAGTCATACCCTTGAGTGATGTAGTTATGCCAACCTAACAGTTTGGGTAGACAGCAGTAGGTTGACAGGGGAATTCTTCTGTTGACCTAGCTACCACCTCTTAGGGAGATGAATTAACTACAGCAATGGGAGAACTTTGTTTTTATGCTGCTGATTGCAGCTGGCAAAAGTGAAGCTGCTCAGCTGCATTAAGAAAGAGCTACAAAAGACAAGACAGAAAAAATCTCAAGAGCCAGAATCAGCCCCCCAGCAGGCAACCAGATGTTACTTCAACTGATCTTCCAGTAAGATCTGAGAAGTTTCCTTAGTAATGTACATTTCTTAGAGTCACCCAAGAGAGGGAATGCGGACCAACCTGGCCAAATGAAAAAGATTCCATGAACACTTGGATGTAGTATGACATAAAATCATAGAAGTGTGCAGGACTGGAAGGTCACCTTTATAGGTCATCTAGTCCAGTCCCCAGCACTCATGGCAGGACTAAGTAATAGCTAGACATAGTGCTTTACAGAGAGAGATGGTCCCTGCAATGAGATGGCCTCCATTCATTTGCAGTAGCTGCAGCAATTCTAACACTGTGCCCTCATTGGGTCATTGTGAGTGGGGGATGGAACCTGGGATGTCTAGTTCTAAAAGCAATGACCTGCTGCTGCTACATCTAGAAGAGCCAGCTCTGTCAGCCAAGGCTGTAGTGGCTTAGCCACCACCATAGCTGGGCAGAGCACCACGCTGACTAGAGATCAATTACATAATGGCTTGATTTGACTTGACCCCTACTGGAAGGAAGTGCTTGCCAAGCAAGGTATTTGGGAGACTGATTTCTGTCCCTCTCAGATTGTGCCTGTTGGTCAGAGGGAAATTCTGCTGCATAACACCAAGGAGCAGCCCCTTCCTGCAGGATGGGAGGAATTTCAAAGGGTCGGGAGCAGCTTGTGGGAGGGTAGAGTTGATATTGAGCCATGTTGCCGGTACAGGGTTTGTCCCACTACACAGACCATAGTGGGGCTGGATGCTCAGTATGGCAGGATCTGTGATTTCCCCTTGGCAAGGACACCTGTGCTGGAGCCATTATTTTAAAAATAGGAAAATATTAGAAAAGACTTAAAAACCCCAAATAAATCCACACAGAGGAATTTGAACCCACTCCCCCTTCCCTGTAGGTGAGAGGATAAAATGGACTGTTGGCTTGGCCTTGGCTGGCAGGCAGATTGGACTAAGTGGGAAGGTTCTGTCGTTTGAGAATTGATCCCTTTCCCCAGCCCCACACAGTGTCAGGAGCAGCTGCGGAGGAGAAAGAATCTCTCTGAAACAAGGGCAACAGGGTGCCAGAGCTGGCGCTGTGTGAGTATCAGCTAGGAATGGACATTTCTGAGCAATTTCATGGACCCTTTTGCCTGACTTGAGTGAGTTCTGCAGAATTTCCTTCAAACATCATGCTGTTTTGCTTTTCCATCAGAGCAAATGAGACTTTTTCTTATAAGGGGCCAATTGATTTATGGCAAAACTCTTGTGGCTGGTCAGTTGAGAAGGGTGGGTTCTCCTCTTCCCTTCCCTTTCATGCAAATTTGATGAAAACCACCCTGTGGCTGTTTATGTTGTGTGGAAACTTCCCCCCTGCCCAGCTGCACAAAGTACTAGCTAATCATAACAGCAGCAAGCAGCTAAATGATATAGCACTTTCCTTGCTGTAGCTGGCAGCTGTAGCCAATTCCCACATGGCCATATAATCCTTCATTACACACTATCACACCACCCACCCACCCTTAATTTTGTCTCTGTCTCTTGTTCTATAATGTAAATATCCTGATGGATGCATACTATTGGTTTTTATAGCCCAGATCCACTGGGTGCAGCATATGTGCAGGGGGGAGGGGAGAAAGGAGGCCATCAG
Source organism: Gopherus flavomarginatus (assembly GCF_025201925.1). Lineage (NCBI taxonomy): Eukaryota > Metazoa > Chordata > Testudines > Testudinidae > Gopherus > Gopherus flavomarginatus. The sequence continues at coordinate 102,212,811 of NC_066617.1, read as the reverse complement.
GAAGTCTGTTACAACTCCTGATTCTCTGCACAACTTTGGCCCAGCCCTGATCCAGGCAAAAGTTAGAGCAGCCCCAAGTCTGCCCAGATATGTCAAGTTTTATGTCAGAGCCCCTTAGGTTTTCTCTCAATGGAATGGGTTGGTGGAGCAGAAGCATACTCTTATTATTAGAATTGGAGTGATTGACCTGTTCTGCATTTGTGTCACTTAGGGTGTGTCTACACAGCAACTAGACAACCTGCAGCTGGCCCGGGCCAGCTGACACAGGTTCTCGGTGCTCAGGCTATGGGGCTTTTTCACTTCTGTGTAAATGTCTGGGCTCAGCCTGGAGCCCAGGTTTTAGGATCCTGCAAGTTGGGAGGGTCCATAGCTCAGGCTCCAGCCAGAGTCTGGAAGTCTACCCAGCAGTGAAACAGCCCTGCATGCCTGAATCAGCTGGCATGGGCCAGCCACAGGTTTTTCTTTGGTGTGTGGACAATAAACACTTTTAAAACTACCACCCAGTGTTCTACAGACAATACCTTCTGGGTGAGTTATGTGCAGGACAGAGATGATCATTTATGTAGGATCATCCCTTTCCCTGAGAAGGAAGATTGGGAGTAGCAACAGGGAGGACAGGAACCCCAACTTTTCATAGCCATCATTCCACTCCTGCTGGACCACTCTACCCTTCCCCCTACATTTAATTCTGGGATAGCGGCACAAAGATCCTACAGCCATGGGTGCATTACAAATGCCACATGGATTTGCTAGACTTCTCCATCTCTGAGTACCCTCTGTCTGACCCACCGTCCACACTGCTCAGCATGGCAAAGGAATGTCTTGGTATCCCTGGCTCCCAGTTGCCCCGCACCCCCACCACAATCCTTCTGAAGTAGGGAAACAGTGCTAATGGTAAAGCATTCTGTCTGTTCTGATTTGATATAACCTCATCGCCCTTGCAACCTAACTCTCTGGATAATGAAATTTCACCCCAGAACAAATGAGACCCTATTTTACAAAAAGAAAGGGGTTCTTACTGGAGTGGTTTATCGTGTTGTTTGGGTTTGGTTTTCCTTTGCGCTCTCTCAAGCCCTCTCCCCTCTCCCAAATGGCAATTGCTATATTTCAAAGCCAGAGAAAATTAGACTAAGCAGCAGCAGACGCCAAATGGAAATCATAATTCTTCCATTTCCCTGGCTACACCGACACGTGTAATAGGCTTGGCACAGAGTCAAGGAAAACAGGGGCCAAGTCACAGCGTGTTTCAAAGAATCTAAAGGCTGCTCGTTAATAGGGAATCAGATCTTATTGCAGCTCAGAGAAGGAAAGCCTGAAGCTGGCTCTGCAGTTTTCCACTGAAGACGACGGGGAGGGGAAACTTTCCAACTTGAGGAAGAAAAAACAAAGGCAGTACAGTCACATTACATGTATTTTATTTTGTTAGATTTAATATAGTGCCTCTCGGAGCCCTAGGTGCTGGGCCAAATTAAAAACACAACTAGGATAGATATCCTTAATGCAGCTAAAATACAGGAACTCTCAAGGAGGCTGCAATATAACATAGCCGACATAATAACACAGCAAAATGGAACACAATCAAGCCACAGTCGTCAGTGCTCCTAACAAGCTCTTACAGAATGTGCCCATAAAAATAAATCTCACAGGAGGCTCCACACCAAACAACTCAGATCCCTTACCCAGCTCCAACCAGGAAGAACCAGGAGAACAGAGGTGAATCAAAGGCAAGCAAATCCATGCTCCTCTCATGGAAAATGCCCTGGCAGCAGCGCCCTCCATAGGAAACTGGAGGGGTGTTAGACTCCAGTGCCTCACAAATACCATGACCTTACCTGAGAGGCAAGGGATGATCCCCAAATAGTTGGGTTCCAAACTATTAAGGGCTTGTTTTATAGATCATTCTTAAATTCCACCCTCAAAGTAATCATAAGCCAGTGCAGATCATGCAGCAAAGATGAAACTTCTGGACAAAAATCTTGGGTTTCAATAGAGAATCCAGTAGAACCTCAGAGTTATGAACACCAGAGTTACAAACTGACGAGTCAACCACACCTCAGTTGGACCCGGAAGTACACAATCAGGCAGCAGCAGAGACAAAAAAAAAAAAAAGCAAAGACAGTACTGTACTGTGTTAAACGTAAACTACTAAAAAATAAAGGAAAAGGAAAAGCAGCATTTTTCTTCTGCATAGTAAAGTTTCAAAGCTGTATGATGTCAATGTTCAGTTGTAAACTTTTGAAAGAACCACCATAATATTTTGTTCAGAGTTACGAACATTTCAGTGTTATGAACGATCTCCATTCCTGAGGTGTTTGTAACTCTGAAATTCTACAGTACATATTAGGAGCTTCGGAGTCGACTCTTATCCATTCCCCAAGGCTTTCATCTTCACCTCCTCCCGTTTATCCCTTCCCCATTTTCTAGTCCCCACTTCCTCTTCCCATGTTCCCTTCCTTCTCTCTTCACCTTTCACCCCTGAGTTTCCTTCTCTTATACTCTGGCCCCAGAAGGCTACTAAAGATTAGAGCTGGGTGAATTTTTTTTTTTTTTAGTGAGTAGTTTGGTGGTTGACCAAAACTGTTTGTGAATTCAGGTTGAAATCAGCAAATCGTTTCATCCAGAAAAATAGGAAAAATCAGAACATTTTGAAATAATGTTTCATTTCAAAATTTAGCTAGATTTAACTAAGCCTCTCCCTCAAGAAAGGGTAAAAAAAATACTCAAAAACAAAAAACTTTGTTTCAAGTCAAACAAAACATTTCATTCTCTCTAGAACAGTTGGATTTTTTTTTTTTTTTTGCTTTTTGTTTCACTGAGAAAAAATTAAAAATTATCTTTTCAGGTTGACTCAAAATGAAATTTGTTCTTAATTTTTATTCAACCACTGAAGTAAAAAAATCCTTTTTTTAAAAAATTTTCCTTTATTTCCCAGCTCTTTTAAAAACTTCTATAGAAATCCTAGGGAATGGTAGCAAACAGCCATGACACTTCCCATTATAATGAAACTTATTCGTCTAGCTTGATCCCTTCACACTCGATGGTTCTAGTCCCTAAAGAAGATGATTCTTAAACAATTTTCTTTTTGTGGGAAATGCTCTGATTTAAAGCTACCCTATTCCCGAGTGTATAAAGAGCTACAGTCTGTGTGCAGGATACCGGGAGATCTGCAAACCTGTTGCTAAGTAGAACACATGGGCTGAAAAATGACACAGTAAAACTGTAAAATACATATAATTTGGGGGATTATTTAGCAGGCAAACATCTTTATTCTTCAACTTTTTGTGTTCTCAGAAATGTACTTCTCATGCCCCACCAAAGCATAACAATTTACAAACAAACAAACATTACTGCAACCAAAATTCGGAATGGGTAGAAAATAAAGTTTAAGTGAAAGTCTAGCCTTGTCCCTATCTAAACAGTCTTGACCTACACCCTCATCACAATTCTGTGTCTAGTACTGCTCAATACACAGAAAACTGAAGTTGTGGAATGCCCTTAAGATGAGGCCCTTGTAGTGCACATTACAGCGATACAATCTCAAGGTGAAAGGCCCGGGTAACTGTAGCAAGGTGAGAGGAAAGGGCTCCCTTTTTTTACCAGCTGCAGATAAAACAAAGCAACCTGATCACTGCTGTTATGTGGATACCCAGGAGCAGCTGGGGATTCAGCAAGCCCCCGGAATGGTGAGGCTAATGTAAGAGAAGGCAAGTGCACACCCTGGAACAGATTAGGCTCTCCACTCTGGCCCTTTTTGCAATAATGGGGCAGTGTAAAGGAACCAAACAAACAGCAGAACTGGTCCACAGGGAATATCTCCAGTGTAAGGGGTTTCCCCAAGTATTGCAGAGCCAGTTGAAATAGCCCTACACCAGACCTCATTAGAGCCCCTATGACTGAGGAATGAAGGTGTGTCCAGAACACTGCTGTGTTCTAGCTGTTCTCGGCTGGAGAACTGTCCTTGGGGGGAGGGAGGGGAGGGAACTGGCAGATGAATACTGATTAAAGCATGCAATGCAACCAATGGAGTTTTGTCTATAACAAGTCCTGAAACCAGACTGAGGAAGGCCAAAGAAAATTCAAGCCCCGTATGTTGCCATAGCCACCTAACTCCAACTTTCTCAACCGCCTTTCCCTAAACCAGTAAGTGAACCCTAGATTGAGGATTAATGAGGAGGTCTGTGTTAAGAGATGATTTATTGAGCAGCAGCCTAAGAATTGCCAGTACTTTCCCCTCTCTAAGGGAGAGTGTAACAGGGAGGTCTTCCCCTCAAAGGGCTGGGGGGCTGGTTGTATTCTGGAGAGGAGCCCAGCTGGCAGGTGCTGGGAATCATCTGACCCAGCCAGGGGTGCTGGAACAATTTATAGAGTTGGGGTGCTGAGAACCATTAAACCAAACTGTAAATCTTGTATATGATGGAAACCACTTCAAGCCAAGGGGTGCTGCAGCACCCCCCACACCCCTAGTTCCAGCACCTGTGGACCCAGCTGGATAGCATTTGGTGTCTGGTTTTGATGATTCTCAGCTTTTGGATATAAATGACAGCCCCAGATTTAAGAGGGAGGCTTAGACTAGGAGAGGGCAAGAGTACAGTCTTCTGTGGCAAGCCCTGCAGACTCCCCTAGCTGGGGAACGTCCAGCCCATTAAGCTAAGCTCTCAAAGGCCAGAGAGCCTCACACTCAGTGGAAAACATGACTGTTGCTTTGTATTATTGTTCCACAATTCCTTTTTTTTCTTTCTCAAAAAAACCCAAAACCAAAACAAACAAACAAAACAAAAAAAACCAGAGCTCTGAGGGAAGGGCTACAAATCGAACTGTGCATGGCTGATCATTTGTCCCAGTCTGGTGACTGGATCCACCAGCCTACAGAGATATGGACACCTCTACCACCAGGGTCCCAGTGCCTCCCACTCTGGCCTTCAAAAGGAAAGACGTGGCCAAGTTTCCCAGGATCTGGACCACAGCTCCCCAGGCAGTGGCGGATTAACAAATCTGGCGCCCCTAGACCCTCAAAAAATTGCCGTCTCCCCCGCCCCTCCAGCTCACCTCTGCTCCTCCGCCGTAAGCCTGGGAGGGAGGGGGGAGAAGGGGAGCTGTGGTGCACTTGGGGGATGGCAGCGGTGGAGTGGAGGTGAGCTGGGACAGGGAGCGGTTCCCTGCCCCCCTCCCAAGAGTCACTCCCCATACCCGCGGGCCCCAGCTCACCTTTGCTCTGCCTCGTCCGATCGCACTGCTACTCACTTCTCCCTCCCTCCCTCTCTCCCAGCATTTTTGCTCAGCGAGCCTGGGAGGGAGGGGGAGAAGGGGAGTTGCGGCACTCTCAGGGAATGGCAGCGGTGGAGCGGAGGTGAGCTGGAGTGGAGAACGGTTCCCGCGCCCCCCCCCCCCGGGTTACTGCCTGTGGGCCCCAGCTTTACCTCTGCTCTGCCTCCTCCAAGCACACCACTACTTGCTTCTCCCTCCCTCCTAGCACTTTCATGTGGCAAGCCTGGGAGGGAGGAGGAAGGAGGGAAGCGTGGCGTGCCTGGGGGAGGAGGTGGGCCGGGGATTTGGGGAAAGGGTGGAGTTGGGGAGGGGTCACGAGCAAATTTGCCACCCTAGGCCTAGGCCTTGTTGCCTAGGCGATAATACGCGGCTGTCCCCAGGTCCCTGCAGAGCTCAATGAGTGACACACCAGAAGACTGAAGCAAAGAAGATGAAACATTTGTCTCCTGCAGGCATTGTTCTATCACCAGGGCAGCAGACAGCTCTGAAGCATCTCATCTCCAGGATAACATTGAAGATTCCTTGCAGTGAGGAAAATGTAATTATTATGGTATGGAGATAGCATAGATTAACCAGGCTGTCAACCACCCAGAAGAATCCTGCTGGTCAAGGCTTTCCAGAAGCAAAGGAGGAAGTGAAGAAACTCTTCACTTCACATGAGACTTCTGCTAACAGCACTCTGGCCACCTTCCCTCTCACTTAATCCTCATTCTTCTTCTTTTTTCCTGTAGCAAGAGACAGGATAAGAGATGGCTTAGATAACCAAGATCAAGTTAGTGAGCCAGTAGATCGCTTCGGAAGTATCTTGGTGTAAATCTGAGATGCCACCAGTAAATGATTGAAGTGGGCACTTATTTACAGCGTGGTCCACAGTTTGAGTGATGTCCACCATCACATTGAAACTTGTCTCTCATCTTTCACAAGTCTAAAAATTGACAGCATTTGTCACCCTCATTAGTCTCCATTGTATACAGATGAGTTGCAACAGACAAAGTCTGGAAAGAGGGTGTTTAGAAGCTACCATATCAATAATCCAAGGTAAAAGATGATATTATAACTCTTTACCATGCCAGACACGTGTAGTTTTTCAGTAATACATATCCTCATTCAGAGAATCTGGTTCCCAAATAGTTGATAAGAATGACTCAATTTAAGGGAGAATTCATTTCTTTGGGTTAAATCAGAATCAACTTTGTTTCTTCACTAAGTCAGAATTTCATATGGGAATAATTTACAGTAATAAGTGAGGTAACTGTGAGAAAGGGGATAATTTTCAGTTAATGCATTTGTTTAACGCAAAACAAATTAGATTTTAAATGTCATGATTAATTGGCATTTTAATTGCACTGTTAAACCATAGAATACCAATTAAAATTCATTATAAATATTTTGACTGTTTTTCTACTTTTTCAAATATTGATTTCAATTACAACACAGAAGACAAAGTGTACAGTGCTCACTTTATATTATTATCTTTATTACAAATATTTGCACTATAAAAAAGAAACAAAAGAGAGTATTTTTCAGTTCACATCATACACATCCACTCAGTCCTATTTCTTGTTCAGCCAATTGCTAAGACAAACAAGTTTGTTTAAATTTATGGGAGATAATGCTGGCCAATTCTTATTTACAATGTCATCTGAAAGAGAGAACAGGCATTCACACAGCACTGTTGCAACTGGCATTGGAAGGTATTTACATGCCAGATATGCCAAACATTCATGTGCCCCTTCATGCTCCGACTTATAGGCTCTGAAGTTTTACATGGTTTTGAGTGCAGTTATATAAAAATAAATAAACAATCTACTTTTGTAAGTTGCACTTTCAGGATAAAGAGATTGAACTACCGTACTTGTATGAGGTGAATTGAAAAATACTATGTCTTGTTTATCTTTATTACAGTGCAAATATTTGTCATAAATAATATAAAGCGAGCACTGTATGCTTTGTATTCTGTGTTGTAACTGAAATCAATATATTTGAAAATATAGAAAAACATCCAAAAATATGCATAATAAATTTCAGTTGGTATTTTATTATTGTTTAACAATGCAATTAAAACTGCAGTTAATCGTGACTAAATTTTTAATCTCACGATTAGTTGCGATTATTTTTTTAATCGTTTGACAGCCCTAATTTTCAGTAATAAAAGTGCCTGTCTTAAATATCCCTCCTCATACGTCCAGCCAGATTTATTCAAACCAGTTAAAGACGTACCATGGGTTTTTACATAATTTAGTGAGGCCATTTTTTTCTTTCTAGTCTATAGTGTATGTATGCACAGTATGATCAAAATTAGAATGATTATTCTGGTATCACCCATAATGTGCTAGGCACCATCCACGTATGCAGAAAGACAATTCCTGGCCCAAACAGTTTACAGTTTAAGGCCCTGGTCCTTATGCACTTATCCTAAAGATGTATATGCACATTCTTAACTTTACACACTGAGTAACCTCATTGAAGCCAATAGATGGGTAAAGATAAGCACCTGTGTAGATATTTCCACGACTGGGATTTAAGAAATCAAATAACACACCAAGGGCAGCAGAGAAGACATAGAGTCAAAATATATACCATTCTGATATGCATTTGGTAATGCATTATATAGATTTTAGGTTTTTATTACATGAATACACATCCACTGTTCCTGACTGCCCCTCAAATTAGAGGAGGGAGGAGTAACTGCCTAGTAAATGCAACACTGGAGCTGCATATCTCATAGATTTCTCTCCACCTGAAATCCCTAATGTACTCTGATGGAATGACTACTCCAGCTTCATCATATAATTTGTCTGCAGGTATTGCACTTCTTTTGCCTTCACTTTGCTTCCCTCTTTTTTCCTGATGGAAGCAGACACATTCATCTTTGTCTACATTAATGTGTTCCCCTCCCCTTCTTAAATTCTGCATCCTGAAATTAGTACTGACATGATCTAATTAAGACTGTGTAGATGGGTGGGACCGGGGCTCAACCCTCCCTGAGGGCGGAGGGGAGCCACACCGGCTCGCCACACGCTGTCGGCCCGGTCCCTTGGCTTCAGGGTTGAGGCAACAACGCCGAGTTGCAGGGGAGTTCGGGCCTTCCTCTGCAAGGCTGAACAGCAATAGTTGGGCTTCCCCGGGTTAATAGGCTCAGGTCCTCAGGCAGGGCTGAGCAGTAATAGTCTGGCTTCCCAGAATTAATAGGCTCAGGCCTCTCAGCTGGGCTGAGCAAACACAGTGGCGGCTTGTACAGCCCAAGCCTGGGCTCAGGGCGTGGCAACAAACACAGCTACGAGTCAGGCCCTCAAGCAGGTGCTGAACAGCTAGATAACCGGTACGAAAGGTCTCCTCAGCCCAGGGGGAGGGGGAGTCTGCCACCCTTGGAAGGGTGGCAGGGGGGATGCAGGCCCTCCCACTCCACTGCGTCCCAGCCCGGGGCCCTAGCAGAGGCAAGGATTCACTGCAGTCAGTGGGGATCCTGGCCACAACACACTGACATAGGCTCAGCTATATCTACAGCCTGACTGGGGTCGGCTACCCCTGGGCCACTTCCAATCTCCCCCTCACTGGGTACCTGCCATCTGCCGGCGCCGTCCGGTGGGTCCCAGACCATGGGTTCGTCAGGATACCGGGCGTCGGGAAGTCCAGGCCACTCCTCTGTGTACCGGGTGTGGGGAGGCTCAGGCTGCTCCTCTAGGTGCTGGGCGTCGGGAAGCTCAGGCAGCTCCTCCGGGTACCGAGCACGGGGCAGGTCAGGCCAGCGCTCCTCTGGGTACCGAGCACGGGGCAGGTCAGGTCAGGTCAGGCCAGCGCTCCTCCTGGTACCGAGCACGGGGCAGGTCAGGTCAGGTCAGGCCAGCGCTCCTCCTGGTACCGAGCACGGGGCAGGCTGGGCCCGGCAGTAGTTCAGGCCCCAGCGTCTGTCCTCTCTGGCAGCCTCCTGCCAACTGAGCTCCGGGGCTGGGCTTTTATACTTCCTGTCCCGCCCCTTGACTTTGGGGGGCAGGGACAGGCGGTGGTGGCTCCACCCACTGCCGCACCTGTTCTGGCTTGTCCCTCTCAGGCGTGGCAGGGAGTGAGGTCTCCTCGCTACACACACCTTCCCCTCAAAGCCGACCCCTGCCCATCAGGGTCAGGCTCCTCTACTGCCACGAGGCGGGACAAGAAGTTGGCGTTGAGATGCTCTTTACCGGCCCAGTGGTGGACGGTAAAAGCATATGGTTGCAGCGCCGGATACCACCGTGTGAGCCGCATATTGTTATTCTTCGTCTGAGCCAGACAACGAAGCATGGTGTGGTCTGTGACCAGTAGGAAAGGGGCCCCCAGGAGGTAATATCGTAGGGCATCACAAGTACACTTCACTGCCAGGGCCTCCTTCTCGATCACTGCGTAGTGCCGTTCCCGCGGAAACAATTTCTGGCTAAGGTAGACGATGGGGTGTTCTTCGCCATCCACTTCCTGGGACAGAACTGCTCCTAACCCCACCTCTGAGGCGTCTGTCTGGAGGACGAACCCGCGGGAGAAGTCCACACTGTATAGGACAGGTTCTCGGCAGAGGCAGTCTTTGACGGCCTGAAAGCCAGGCCGACGTGGTGGGAGAACCCCGGCCGACGGTAACTGAGAGGCCCGAGATCGACAAAGACTTCTGCCGGGATCAGAGGGAGGACCCCACCCTGGGCCGCCCGTCAAGGGTTGTCTTTAGTGAGGAGGCCTGTTAGCGGGGCTGCAATGGATGCAAAGCTGGGGATGAACCTCCGATAGTAGCCTACCAGTCCGAGGAACCGGCGTACCTGTCACTTTGTGGTGGGGGGTGGGCAGGTGGCTAGGCCTTGGACCTTTCCCACGACAGGCTTCACCTGTCCCTCGCCAATAGTGTATCCCAGGTAGGTGGTCTCCTGCCAACCGACACGGCACTTCTTCGGATTAGCGGTCAATCCAGCATCTCCTAGGGACAGCAGGACTGCGACTACCCGCTCTAGGTGGTTGTCCCAGTGCTCGCTGTAAATAACCACGTCGTCAAGGTACATGGCTGCGTACTCGTGGTGCGGCTCAAGGAGGCAGTCCATAAGTCACTGGAACGTCGCCGGGGCCCCATGGAGGCCGAAGGGCATCCGGGTGAAGTGGTAGAGGCCCGAGAATGTGGCAAATGCGGTCTTTTCTCGGGAGGCGGGTTCGAGGGGGATTTGCCAATACCCGTTGCTGAGATTGAGGGTGGTGAGGAATAGGGCCTCGCCCAAGCGGTCCAGCAGCTCATCTACTCACGGCATCGGGTATGCATCAAATTTCGAAACGGCATTGATGCGAGGAAAATCGATGCAGAAGCACTGGGTACCATCCGGTTTGGGGACCAGGACCACGGGGCTACGCCACTCACTGTGCGACTGTTCGATGACGCCCAGTTCTAGCATCGCCGAACTTCCTCCTCTATGACGTGCCGCATCCTATGGGGTAAGGGCCTTGTCGCCTCTCGGATCACCACCCCCGGCTCAGTCTGGATGGTGTGATGTTCGAGGGTCGTACAGCCTGACTGGGCGGTGAAGGTTCTACGAAACGCCTGCAAGAGGCAGCCCATTTGCTTCCACTGTTCCTCCGTTAGGGACCCCCCGAGCTGGGGCGTTGTGGGGTCGTCGGGCAGTGTGGCCCGGGGCCCCAGTTCTGGTTCGGGGGGCAGGGGTTGATCAGGAGCCCCTCTTGCTCCTGCCAAGGCTTCAGGAGGTTAACATGGTACCTCTGGGTCTCCTTCCAGCGGTCGGGCTGGTTAACCTCATAGGTGACCGGCCTGACTTTCCGAATCACTTCATAGGGCCCCTGCCAGCGGGCCAGTAACTTGGATTCACTGGAGGGCAGGAGCAACAGCACCTGGTCTCCGGGTTGGAACTCGTGAGCCCGAGCCTCCCGGTTATAGGTCTGGGCTTGGGCTTCCTGGGCCGCCTTCAAGTTTACGTGAGTGAGCGCCCCGGCTTGGGTGAGACGATCTTGAAGCTGGAAGACATATTGTAAGAGCCCCTGAGTAGGAAAAGGGGTCTGTTCCCAGGTCTCCCGCATGAGGCCCAGGAGCCCCTCGGGCAACAGCCATACAACAATTCGAAGGGGGAGAATTTGGTGGAGGCCTGGGGCACTTCGCGGACGGCCAGGAGCAGGGGCGGGATCAACTGGTCCCACCGGCGCAGGTCCTCGGGGGAGAATTTGCGCATCATGTCCTTCAGGGTACAGTTGAACCGCTCCATGAGGCCGTCGGTTTGCGGGTGGTACACTGAGGTGCGCAGTTGCTTAATCCCTAGGAGCGCGCAGGCCTGTCGCAGCAACCGGGAGGTAAATTGGTCCCCTGGTAGGTAAGTATCTCCCGGGGCAGGCCGACGCGGGCAAAGACCTTGATCAACTCATCGGCGATGGCCCTTGCGGTGATGCTCCGGAGCGGAATGGCTTCGGGGAAGCGGGTGGCATAGTCCACGATGACCAAAATATAGAGGAACCCGGCCCTGCTTCTCAGGAGGGGCCCCACTAAGTCCATCGCCACCCGCTTGAACGGAGTCTCCATGATGGGCATGGGGATCAGGGTGGCTGGGGTCGTCCATGAAGGGGCGGCCAGTTGACACTCTGGACAGGAGGCACAGTAGCTCTGCACCTCTTGGTGCACCCCCGGCCAGAAGAAGTGGGACAAAATCTGGGCGAGGGTCTTCTCATGGCCTAAGTGCCTGGCCGCGGGGACATCGTGGGCCAGCCTCATTACTGCCCGTCGGTGGCAATGCGGCACTAACAGTTGCTTCCGGACCTCCCTGGTGCGGGGATCCTGGTCCACCCGGTAGAGACGGTCGTGCAGTAATTCGAAGTGGGGCCAGCTTTTAGCCGGAGCAGGATCGATCAGGGCGCTGTCGACCGCTGCAAGCTGGTCATACGCCCGGCCCAGGGTGGGGTCCTCCCTCTGATCCCGGCAGAAGTCTTTGTCGATCTCGGGCCTCTCAGTTACCGTCGGCCGGGGTTCTCCCACCACGTCGGCCTGGCTTTCAGGCTCCGTCTCATCAATCTCCTCTGCAGGGCCTTCAGCGACGCAGTCCCCTTCCCAGGCTGGGGTAATCTCTGGGCTTTCCTGCGTGTGTCACCTCAGAATGTCCGCGAATTCAAGCCCCCAAGATCACAGGGTAGGTGAGTCGCGAGGCCTGGCCGACCACAAGAGTCTGTGTGACCCTAGCCACGGAAAGGGGAACCCGGGCGCTGGCATACGGTCAAACGTCTCCATGGATGCACTGCAATTGGATAGTCCCTAGTTGAGGATCTTCAGTGACGCTGAGGCTTTGGCAGATTAAAGTCTGTCCACAGCCAGAATCAACCAGGGCCCGCGTCTGGCAGTCGCCGACGACTACTGGCATGGTGACCTTGGGCGCCTGTGGCAGTCGGGCACGATTTTCCCCGGCGCAGACGTGTCCGAAGTTGCACTCCATCTCCGGGCAGTCCCGTTGGAGGTGTCCACGCTTGCCGCAGGCAAAGCAGGGTCCGATCTCGGGCCATCCGGACCGGACTGATCCATTCCTCTGGTTCACTGGGGGACTTCACTGCACGCTGATCGGGTCTTGGGGCCCGCAGGGGTTCGGTGAGATGGGCCCTCGGGCTGCCGAAGGCGGGGTTCTTGGCCCCGGGGGGACGTTCGTGCTTCGTCACGGGCGTTCCCTCTTTTCTCAGAGTGAGGGCGATCGGACCTGGCTGGGTGACTTCGCGGCGCCAGCTCAACTGGGGTTTCGGCAGCCAGAAAGTTTTCCATAAGGGTGACAGTGGCCGCCACTGTCGGGGGACGGTGTCGGAGGACCCACGCCCTTCTCCGGGATGGGAGGACGTGGAGGAACTTCTCTAGAACAACCTGCTCGAGTAGTTCTTCGGGGCCTCGCCGGTTGGGTTGGAGCCATCGCTTGCATAAATCCCTCAGCTCTTGAGCTATCAGCCGGGACTGGGCGCCCGCGCTGTAGGTCAGGCTCTGGAACCGCTGCCAGAAGGTCTCTGGGGTGACGTCTAACGCATCCAGAATCGCCGCCTTCACCTGGGGGTAGTCCTTGGCGTCTTCGGTGGAGGGGCTTCGGTATGCGGTCTGTGCCATTCCTGTCAGGTAAGGGGCCAGCAGTGTGGCCCACTGATCAAGGGCCCACCCAACAACCTGGGCCACCCACTCGAAGGTCACCAAGAATGCTTCAGGGTCGTCAAGGGGGCCCATCTTGGTCAGCCGGACCGGCGGAGGAAATCGAGGGGTCCCATCCGGGCCCCCCGGCTGGGGGTCCGAGGAGCAGGGCAGCATGCCCGCTAATTGTTGCAGGCACTGCTGCTGAAACACTTGAGTCTGAGTTGTCAAGTCCTGCATCAGCTGCTGCTGGAGCCAGGCGGCCTCTTGTCGTTGCTGCTGCTGCTGCAGCTGGGCCGCCTGCTGTCGCTCTTGGGTCTCCATCAAAACCGTGAGGAGCTTGGCTAGGTCCATGTCTCCGGTGGGGGAGTGGTCTCCCCCAGCCCCTTTCTTGCAGGGGTCAAGGACTCGTGCCCACATTCTGGGCAGTGAGTCCCTGGTCATGTGCCACGTGTAGACGGGTGGGACCGGGGCTCAACCCTCCCTGAGGGCGGAGGGGAGCCACATCAGCTCACCACACGCTGTCGGCCCGGTCCCTTGGCTTCAGGGTTGAGCCATCAACGCCGAGTCGCTGGGGAGTTCAGACCTTTCTCTGTAAGGCTGAATAGCAATAGTCTGGCTTCCCAGAGTTAATAGGCTCAGGCCCTCAGGCAGGGCTGAGCAATAATGGTCGGGCTTCCCAGAGCTAATAGGCTCAGGCCTCTCAGCTGGGCTGAGCAAACACAGTGGCAGCTTGTACAGCCCAAGCCTGGGCTCAGGGCGGGGCAACAAACACAGCTACGAGTCAGGCCCTCGAGCAGGGGCTGAACAGCAAGGTAACCGGTACGAAAGGTCTCCTCAGTCCAGGGGGGAGGGGGAGTCTGCCACCCTTGGAAGGGTGGCAGGGGGGACGCAGGCCCTCCCACTCCACTGTGTCCCAACCCGGAGCCCTAGCAGAGGCAAGGATTCGCTGCAGTCAGTGGGGATCCTGGCCACAACACACTGACATAGGCTCAGCTATATCTACAGCCTGACTGGGGTCGGCTACCCCTGGGCCACTTCCAATCTCCCCCTCACTGGGTACCTGCCATCTGCCGGTGCCGTCTGATGGGTCCCAGACCATGGGTTCCTCAGGGTACCGGGCGTCGGGAAGTCCAGGCCACTCCTCTGTGTACCGGGCGTCGGGAAGCTCAGGCAGCTCCTCTGGGTACCGAGCACAGAGTAGGTCAGGCCAGCGCTCCTCCAGGTACTGAGCACAGGGCAGGTCAAGCCAGCGCTCCTCCTGGTACCAAGCATGGGGCAGGCTGGGCCCAGCGGTAGCTTGGACCCCAGCATCTGTCCTCTCCAGCAGCCTCCCGCCAACTGAGCTGTGGGGCTGGGCTTTTATACTTCCTGTCCCGCCCCTTGACTTCTGGGGGGCGGGGACAGACAGTGGTGGCTCCACTCACTGCTGCGCCTGTTCTGGCTTGTCCCTCTCAGACACGGCGGGGAGTGAGGCCTCCTCGCTACAGACTGACATAAAAATAGGAGAATGATCCAGGGGAAGGCTAGAATGGGAGGAACAGAAGGAGAGAGTTGTACCTTTGCTCCTTCCAGGAATAATTTGAGATGTGAAGCAACATGCATGTTTGTTCAAATAAGTCCTTAAGAAGTTAATTGTCCATTACCAGTGTGCAGAGCCACACTGAGCTCATTATACATCCTTTAGAGATGGAACTACTAAGGTCTGAAGGTAACTCAAACAGTCCTAGGCCACCTTGTACATAAAATACCAAGCACTTGTTGGGTTTGGAGAATGCACAAAGTATTCAAAAAGCCCTTTGCCATAAGTATTAGCGACCGGCTCAGTTTAGTGCTCTGTTGCAATGTGACCCAAATTTGGTCAAGGCACACAACAGCTTTCTTCTCGGGTCATTCCATATTGCTACCAAAGATGACATGGCAGACTGCTGCTGGGCTTCTCTTGCAGTAATTCAGGTCTGAGCAAGGCAAGGGTTGGGGAAACATGCCTGCTGAGAAAGGGTACCTGATTTTATACACCTCTACCCCGACATAACGCTGTCCTCGGGAACCAAAAAATCTTACCGCATTATAGGTGAAACTGCGTAGCCCTGCCCTCCCGGAGCACTGCTTTACCACGTTATATTTGAATTCATGTTATATCGGGTTGAGTTATATCGGGGTAGAGGTGTAGTATATATTTGGTGGATCAATGAACTTAGGGTCAAATTCACCCTGAGTGCTCAGACGGTGAAACTGGGCTGTATGCTGGGAATTTTCCCCAGGAGAAGGGGTGATAAGAGTATTTTCTCCTTTCAGTCTGTGTGTAAAAGCTGCTACCCATTCCTGGCTAGAGAAGCCTGCACGAGCTTATGATCTACATAGCAGGCCCTATTTCCTCCCCAGCAGTTATCAACCCCCCTGCAGAGCAGGGTTCTGACTACATCAGGGTGTGCACCTCCCTGGCAGCCTCCTCAAAGCTTTCACTTCTTACCTCTCCGATGTCTCTCAGCTGAGGGCTGTTGCTCATTTTAGTTCCCAATTCCTCAACGTTCCGCATAACCTTGGTGTTAAACAGTATTGCTAAAATCAATTTACATAGGAAACGAAGTCCCCTACAGATGAGGTTACAGAGAGAGTTGTTTGCACTGAAAGAAATCGGTCCCACAGCTTATGAAGTTTCCTGCATGAAGAATGTGGTGTTCTGTCCCTAGTCTTGATCCCACATTGTGTCCCATTGTGGCATTTGGCAGGTTGAGGGCTGTGTGCTCCTTTTGGACAGTTGACTGCGCTGGTTCTGCTGCTGGCATGCCCTCTGTACCTGGGGAGGATTTGCTCCTTTTTGCAGAGCAAGATTGATAAATGAGATTAGTGCCAATGAAATGATCTTCATGAGAGAGTGAAAAATCAAGCCACAGCTCTGTGTCCTCTGAATGATACCCTTCTTCCAAGCAGCTAAGAGTCCTGTGGCACCTTATAGATTAACAGACGTATTGGAGAATGAGCTTTCATGGGTGAATATCCACTTTGTCACCCTTCTGAGGCTCTGTTTAGTCCTTTTCCCAGTTTTTTTCTCGTTTCTCAAGTAATCCAGTGGTTTAACAGAGAAAAGGAGAATAGCTCAACTAGGTACTCAGCTTCTCCAGTGATGAGCAGCAGTATAAACAGGGGCAGCTCCAGGCACCAGCACGCCAAGCGCGTGCCTGGGGCGGCAAGCCGTGGGGGGCGCTCTGCCGGTCACCACTAGGGTGGCAGGCAGGGTGCCTTTGGCGACTTGCCTGTGGAGGGTCCGCTGGTCCCGTGGCTTCGGCGTGCCTGTGGGAGGTCAGCCGAAGCTGTGGGACCAGCGGACCCTCCGTGCTTGGGGCGGCAAAATGTCTAGAGCCGCCCCGAGTATAAAACCCTTGGATGGGTACAAAACATGAAGGCCAGTACATGAGTAGGCATTTGGATAAGGTAAAAAGGCACAACCTTTATTTAAATCTCAAGATGAATCCAACTTTGCACCAATGTGTGTGTTTGTGCATATGGTATAGGAGACATGCAGAAGGGACTGTTTCCCCGAAGAGGCTATTGATTATTGTCTTGTGTTATGCTTTGTTTAGCCTGGAAAAGACCTGGTCCTAACCCAGAGAGTTTTCCATCTAACAGCTCAGATTTGTTCCATTGAAATTCAGACCCATTTAAACCTTGATCTTCAAGAAGTGGCTCATTATCAGGGTAGGCTTTAGCACACTGTCCTCTTGTCTGTATCTGCAGGCATCCTGACAAGGGTTCGGTGTAAACTGCATGATTAGGGGTCTTCAAATATTACATATATGATCATATTTATACCAAGCACATCATCTGTCTGGGAATTGTCTGTGTCTAGCCTTGGGTTAAGGTCCATCACATAGGTTGATAAGCAGCCTGATTACAAATAAAGCAGTGTCTGCCTCACTTCACTCTGTGTCTCAGACCACAGCAGCCCTCAGTGTCTAAACACAGAGCTGGATGCAGTGATTAAAGTTGAGGATGTGGGGAGCTCTCCCTTTGTTTTAACAGACGAACGGAGATATGTGCCTCCTTCTCACCTTTCACTTTAACTCTGGTTAGATGCCATCACTGGAATTATGATTCCCAAGTTAAACTATCCAAGGCTGGGGTCAGGGCATTCTTAATTAAAGCCCCACATCTCTGAAATATTATCCCTCCAGTGATCCAGCAAAGCTTATGCTGTTTGGTCAGGGCCGTGGAAGAGTTTTGGTTTAATTTAATAGTAAGGGCAAGTGAAGGAAGGAGGGGAATTTCATTCCTCTCCTTTAAAGAGAGAGAGTGGCATGTTCTCACTGTATACATGCAAGGTGCCATTGTACATATCCAAATAAATACAAAAAACAGTTCTAGTACTTTGTGTGCTATCTGTCCCCTGATAACACGAGGAAGGAATGTTCCACAGGAACTTCAGGGACAGGGAAAGGTTCTTTATTACAAACCTGACAAGGACATTACCTGTCCATCTGATTCCTCTTTTATGCATAAACTGCAGCGTGAAGCAATCGCTATTCTGCTGTGGCACTGTTATATCACACGCCTTGTTATGATTGACGGTGAGTATCTTACTTGTCAGTACAAATATCCAGAGAGGCCACATGATTGATGTCAATGGCCTAATAAGATCCAGTACATTTGTTGTGTACAGTGTGTTGTAATATTTCATAAGTTTTTTGACTGGAATCATTATTGGATGGGAACTGGATGTTCCTGCTGCCTGGGATTTTGCCATAAATATCTAACTGGACTAAAATAAATGAAAAGTAGCAAGAATGGAATGATTAAGGAGGTCAAGAATTACGATATTTCCTGATGAGCGTGAGATACAGACCAGTCCTCACTTTCAGACAGCCCCCCAACCTGAAGCAAATACTCACCAGCAACCACAGACCACACCACAAAAACACTAACCCAGGAACCTATCCTTGCATCAAAGCCCAATGCCAACTCTGTCCATGATAGGCACTGATGATCTGATGGATATATATCCCTCATGAGGGTGTCAAAGGCCCAGGGAAGGCAGTTGTTTCAGATGGCTCAAGGTGACACGGGCCCATGAGCCGGCCTCTTCACAGTAACAGTACCCCTGGTGTAACCTGCACAGTGGCATGGTAAGGTGTCTTCTTGTGGTGGGAGAAACAAGGCTGCTCTTTCTAAAAATGTGCAGGCAAAGATTAAATAATATTTGCTTGAATAATTCTGTACAACTGGGCCAGAGCACAAAAAGAATGAGTTGGCCAAAAGAAATCAGAAGTCCCACAATGGGGAAGAGAGTTGATAATCGGCTAGTTCTTTGGCTGTGCTCAAATCCAGCCACCTGAGCCAGTGACAGTTTTTCTTTCTTTCCTGGATCTAAGCACAGCATGCAAGTAACTTGTTTTGTACTTGGACTTTCGGACTCGAAAACCAAAGTTTGGTGTATTGAACTACAAAGCCAACATCCAATAAATTTACAACCGTATTTTGGCAAAATTCTATAGTCTGAAGGCCTGGTTGCTGGATTGACAACACAAAAGAATTCTTGCAAGCAATGTATTTAATTTGAGTGTTCCACTATGGATTTGTATGCATTTATTTTTTGGTTTTGAATGCACTGAATTATCTTTGCATCATTTTTGTTTTGCTAGAAGTTTCTCTCTGCTTACAAAAGGTTTTCTTTTGAATGTATCAAAAGGCTTCCGCTAAAATTTGTGTTGGCGGATGCTCTTTGATTGCTTAAGTATTGTTATTTTTTGCCTGGTACTGCCAGTGCATGCTCTTAAAACAGAATTGCATTGTTCCCTGGTCAGCTGCCATTTTGAGAAGGGGAGGGATGGAAGTATTGGGGGCCATGAACAAAGTTAGAAAGAAGATGTGAATTAATGAGGGTGGTAAAATACACCTCCACAAGTCCCCCTCCCCATCCTCAGAGGATTCTCTCTCTAGGTTCAGCTGGATTTCAAAGAGGTCTTGGTTCTCTGTGGGCTCTACATCCTTCATGTACCCCTCCTCAATGAGCTATTCATCTCTGTGTAATTCTGGAGTGGTTTCCTCTGGACATTACAAAGTGTCCAGTCACATGTGGGTAGATGGTGCAAGTTCCCCCTCAGTCTGACATCTAAAATCAGGGCCACAGCAGATTTCTTGTTGCCTTTTGGTAGGACGGCCGCAGTTCCTCCCGCTGTGCCAGCGTTGGAACTTGTCCCTGCCATACCCCAGCTTCTGCATCTCCTTTGCAAGGCCTGAACAAACATCTTTCCTCCTGTAGGAATTCAACAGCTGGCCTTACACTGCTCCTTCCTCCAGGGTTGGAAATTTCCCAGGACAAACTAGCTTAGGACAGGGCGCTGGTAAATATTGGCTTAAACCGGAAAACTTGGAAAAATAGTTGCATCATTGTCAAGTTCAGCAATCATAGAATGCGTCTTTTCAAACGATGGACATATCCATTCAAAGTGAAGGATTAGGCTTGGTCTATCCACTACATCCAAGTTGGTATTTTGCTGCAGAATATGACATGACCAAATGGACCAGGACTGGTAGGCTGCACACTTCTGATGGCTCAATGATTCAAGCCTTCAGCTCTACATTGCTGTTGTTTTCACATAATCAAATGGTTTTGACTGTTTATATGATATTGAAAACTGAAATGAGTCATGACTTACAACATCCTTGAGAAAAAATCAAACCAAAATGTGTACCGACATTCTTCTTCCCAGGATTATAATTACATGTATTAATATTACGCCCACTGTAGCTTTACTTTAATTTAGGGCTGAACAAATAGAATCTACTGCCTTATGTAACCACAGTTTGAATATGTAGCTAAAACTAAGTGTAATGTGGTGTGTATGAATGGAAGAGTTTTTAAAATAGAAAATGCCTAAAAACGGAGACTGAGTTTTTCATGTGGCAGTTAAAAAACAAGTCTGTCCATATATCTATTCAGGGGATACCATCATAGGACCTAATTACATTAGCCATGCCATCAGGGGCGCGTTCACCTGCACATCTACTAATGTGATATATGCCATCGTGTGCCAGCAATGCCCCTCTGCCATGTACATTGACAGTCTCTATGCAAAAGAATAAGTTGACACAAATCTGACATAAGGAATCATAACATTCAAAAACCAGTAGGCGAACACTTCAATCTCTCTAGTCACTCAGTAACAGACTTAAAGGTAGCAATTTTGCAACAGAAAAGCTTCAAAAACAGACTCCAACTAGAAACTCCTAAGCTTGAATTAATATGCAAACTAGATACCGTTAACATGGGTTTGAATAGAGACTGGGAGTGGCTAGGTCATTACACATATTGAATCTATTTCCCCTTGTTAAGTATCCTCACACCTTCTTGTCAACTGTCTAAAATGGGCCATCTTGATTATCACTACAAAAGTGTTTTTTCTCATGCTGATTATAGCTCATCTTAATTAATTAGCCTCTTAAAGTTGGTATGGCTACTTCCACTTTTTCATGTTCTCTGTATGTGTATATATATTTTTTCTTGCTATATGTTCCATTCTAGGCATCTGATGAAGTGGGCTGCAGCCCACGAAAGCTTATGCTCAGATAAATGTGTTAGTCTCTAAGGTGCCACAAGGACTCCGGTTCTTTTTGTGGGCCAATCCTGTAACCTGATATATACCAGCAGACTCATGTGCCCATTCATAGCCCCGTTCACTTCAGTGAGACTCAGTGCAGGTGTAAGATTCTGTCTGCGTGGATCAGAATGCAGGATCAGGGTCCACATTTCTAAGTAATATGAACAAATAGAGAGAAACACAAAATCCCACCGTCCAAGTGATCTAGAAATGCTTATATTAGCAGAGCTAGACACCTCAACCAACATCAGGGATCCATTATACCGAGTATTATACAAACACACAGTAAAACCTTGTCTATGCCAGTAAAACTTGCCTAGTATTGCATCAGTGTCCAGCAAGAGGGGATATGATGACAGTTTTCAAGTAAATAAAAGATAGTTACAAGGAGGAGGGAGAAAAATTGTTCCTGTTAAGATCTGAGGATAGGACAAGCAATGGGCTTAAATTGCAGCAAGGGAGGTTTAGGTTCGTGTAGGGAGCCAGAGTGGCTTCCCTCTAAACCTGAGGGACAGAGCCACTCTCTCAGCCTGAGAGGGCAGGGCCAGACCAAGCTTACTGCACACTCCCTGGAAGGGGAGGGGTGCAATAGGAAGTACAAAGGGCAGGCCCCTTAGCCCAGTCAGGGCAGCACCAGGGAGGGAGGCAGATGGAGACCACTGGCTGCTCCTTCAGACCCTGCTGCTGGTCCAGGGGAGACCTTGGACCAGGAGAAACCTGAGGAAGGACAGGGCCTACCAGGGCTGCCCACCACCAAGCACACACTCAAGGAACGGACTAGGAAGGAGCCCAGGGACAGAACTGCACTGTGAGGTGAGTCTATCTGGTCAGCATGTTGAGGAAGAACCCCTGCTGACCAAGTGGCGGGACCCTCGCCCCACCACTGTCAGGGCCCTGGGCTGGAATGCAGTGGAGTTGGGTGGGCCTGTGTTCCCCTACCCCAGCCAACCCGCCTCGGGTAGCAAAATCCCAATAGCATGCTACAGACCCTTGCTGACGCTCCCCTGCCTGAGGGGCGCTACAGACTCTTGCTGGGATGGTCTAGATAATACTTAGTCCTGCCTTGAGTGCAGGGGACTGGACTGGATGACCTCTCGAGGTCCCTTCCAGTCCTATAATTCTGTAATTCTACTGGCATAGCCTTGCATGATGCACCCTCAGTTTTGAGTCCTGCCAACAAAACAATGCCTATGTGAGTACTTCATTACCCAAACCGGTATAAACAGTCCTCAAGCAGCTACTGTCCCCACAGCAGTGACTGCTTTGGTTTTGGAAATGTCTCTCGTCCTGCTTGCCCACATTGTGAGCACACAGGTATGGCTCCATATAAAGCTACAGCTAAAACTCAGCTAAACTTCACACTGGCTCAGGAAAGAAGTTCTGGATTTCCTTAGCTTGTGGGGAGGAAGGCTCAGAGGGCAAGATATTTATCGGAGGCAGATAAAATTGTTTTTTAACTGCGACATGAAAAACTCAGTCTCCGTTTTTAGGCATTTTCTATTTTAAAAACTCTTCCATTCATACACACCGCACTATGCTTAGTTTTAGCTACATATTCAAACTGTGGTTACATAAGGCAGTAGATTCTGTTTGTTCAGCCCTAAATTAAAGTAAAGCTACAGTGGGCGTAATATTAATACATGTAATTATAATCCTGGGAAGAAGAATGTCGGTACACATTTTGGTTTGATTTTTTCTCAAGGATGTTATAAGTCACGATTCATTTCAGTTTTCAATATCATATAAACAGTCAAAACTATCTGATTATGTGAAAACAACAGCAATGTAGAGCTGAAGGCTTGAATCATTGAGCCATCAGAAGAGGGCAGCCTACCAGTCCTGGTCCATTTGGTCATGTCATATTCTGCAGCAAAATACCAACTTGGATGTAGTGGACAGACCAAGCCTAATCCTTCACTTTGAATGGATATGTCCATCGTTTGAAAAGACGCATTCTATGATTGCTGAACTTGACAATGATGCAACTATTTTTCCAAGTTTTCCGGGTTAAGCCAATATTTACCAGCGCCCTGTCCTAAGCTAGTTTGTCCTGGGAAATTTCCAACCCTGGAGGAAGGAGCAGTGTAAGGCCAGCTGTTGAATTCCTACAGGAGGAAAGATGTTTTTTCAGGCCTCGCAAAGGAGATGCAGAAGCTGGGGTATGGCAGGGACAAGTTCCAACGCCTGGCACAGGGGGAGGAACTGCGGCCGTCCTACCAAAAGGCAACAAGAAATCTGCTGTGGCCATTTCTGAGTTAGATGTCAGACTGAGGGGGAACTTGCGCCATCTACCCACATGTGACAGTGGACACTTTGTAATGTCCAGAGGAAACCACTCCAGAATTACACAGAGATGAATAGCTCATTGAGGAGGGGTACATGAAGGATGTAGAGCCCACAGAGAACCAGGACATCTTTGAAATCCAGTTGAACCCAGAGAGAGAATCCTCTGAGGATAGGGAAGGGGACTTGTGGAGGTGTATTTTACCACCCTCATTAATGCACATCTTCTTTCTAACTTTGTTCATGGCCCCCAATACTTCCATCCCTCCCCCTCTCAAAATGGCAGCTTACCAGGGAACAATGTAATTCTGTTTTAAGAGCATGCACTGGCAGTACCAGGCAAAAAATAACAATACTTAAGCAATCAAAGAGCATCCGCCAACACAAATTTTAGCGGAAGCCTTTTGATACATTCAAAAGAAAATCTTTTGTAAGCAGAGAGAAACTTCTAGCAAAACAAAAATGATGCAAAGATAATTCAGTGCATTCAAAACCAAAAAATAAATGCATACAAATCCATAGTGGAACACTCAAATTAAATACATTGCTTGCAAGAATTCTTTTGTATTGTCAATACAGTAACCAGGCCTTCAGACTATAGAATTTTGCCAAAATACGGTTGTAAGTTTATTGGATGTTGGCTTTGTAGTTCAATACACCAAACTTTGGTTTTCGAGTCCGAAAGTCCAAGTACAAAACAAGTTACTTGCATGCTGTGCTTAGATCCAGGAAAGAAAGAAAAACTGTCACTGGCTCAGGTGGCTGGATTTGAGCACAGCCAAAGAACTAGCCGATTATCAACTCTCTTCCCCATTGTGGGACTTCTGATTTCTTTTGGCCAACTCATTCTTTTTGTGCTCTGGCCCAGTTGTACAGAATTATTCAAGCAAATATTATTTAATCTTTGCCTGCACATTTTTAGAAAGAGCAGCCTTGTTTCTCCCACCACAAGAAGACACCTTACCATGCGACTGTGCAGGTTACACCAGGGGTACTGTTACTGTGAAGAGGCCGGCTCATGGGCCCGTGTCACCTTGAGCCATCTGAAACAACTGCCTTCCCTGGGCCTTTGGCACCCTCACGAGGGATATATATCCATCAGATCATCAGTGCCTATCATAGGTTTAGCAGTGGTTACTACACTATCCTCACATTTGCCTAGGACCCTTAGAGTCAGTCCCCCATCTGTCATGGCTTGAGGCTCACATATACTCACCATGATCTATGCTGTTGCACTGAAGCAAGCAGTGGTGTGCGACTCTATCCATATTTTTATGCAGATCTATATGGAAACAAATTAGGGAAGAGTTGTGGCAGTTATCTGTTGCTGTCTGCTAACCCATTAAACCAAACAATGTCTGTCTATCTGATTGTTTATCAGTGACCTGGGCTCAGATATTTCTGAGGGTCACCCCCTACACATCTGCAGAGAGACTGACCAGGATAAGGAGGAAAAAGAAATAGACATGAGAGGCTATGTTCTCGGTCAAGAGTTCTGAGTCCACAGCCTGTGAGACTGGGGAATGGAAAGAACATATAATGAAGGAGAAACAAAAGAACCAAGAGGAAAGTCAGAAGGACAGGGAGGTGCATCATGAGCTGCACCAAGACATCACGCAGCTCCTCAGATAACTACCTCAGATGCTCCAAAGTATTATGGAACAAAACATGCAATGGCCTATACCCCAGCAGCCATTACGCTGTGCAGACAATTCCTTTATCCCAGGGCTAGGAATGTACACCATCCTCGAGGCACAAGCATGTCCTGCAACAGGATCCTTTCCAATCAACCAAGTGAACAATAAGAAGAACTTGCTTAGAGTACCCTTGCTCTGACCTGTGTTGCATCCCAGAGAGGCCAGCATCATGAACTTTTTCTTTTTTAGCAGTATATATGCTGTTTATTACTGCACAAACAAGCTCCATTTTGCAGAAAACATGATTAATTTTCTTGGTCTTAAAATACAGAGATGCAAAGCTCCCACAATAAACACCTTACCAGTATCCTAAGAGGTCTTAATTCATAACCTGGCCATGAACCGTGTATTCACAAAGTAACACACTCTCTGTGCCACCCGTCTTTTGCTGATACAAGCTGTCACTGTGAGGATGCACTGTACTGGCAAAGGCAGCCAAACGTGAATGCACTCTAGTGACATAGCAATGCCGGCAGAAACTTTATTAGAAACTTTCTGCTAGAGATGTGGCCTATGAAAGAGACTCTCCCTGCTAGGGAAAGCTTCATTTTAACTAGGTGAGGCACATGAACAGCTGGAGAAATGGATCTACCCTTCAGGCAGTAGATTGGGAACTGAGGCAAAAAGAGAGGAAGTGGCTTGCCTAAAGTCTCACAAACAGAGCCAGCCATTGAAACCACAACTTCTGAATCCTAGTCCACTACCTAAACCACAAGGCCAGGCTGGTGAGGGAGAGACCCATATTTAAGTTCTAAGCTCACCCAACACAACAGGGTTAGGACCACTATGAAGGCAGATGGATCAGCCCGTGGGAAAGAAATGATCACTTTATGTGCTCAGTGGTGATCCTCTCAGCTGCCCCAGGAGTACAGTCCAGCATGAATTGCATCTAGTCCTTAGTTGAAAGGGGCCATTAAGTCAATGCAATGTCATTACAGAGAAAAATGAAGAGAAACCCCGCTTGCTTATACAGCCTGAGCCCTGTACAGGATACGCACCCGCTTGGCTCATTCAGACCCCTTACCCCCCACACTGTACATCTCATAGCTCCTCCTAACAATCAAAGTGGGGAAAGGTGGAAAATCAACCAACCAACCAACCAGAGCAAGATAAGAAGTGACAGCACTCCCAAAAAATAATCCAACCTGGAAGAGTGGCGGCAGCAACAGAGAGGAAGCTCTTTCCAACTGCTCCACGCTGGCCATGTGAGAGCACACCCAAGAGGCGCAGTAAGGGGAAGGCAAGTGAGAGTGATCATTTGTGAAGGTCACACTAGAAATCAAATGGCAGTAATTGAAAGGGGAGGAAACAACTGTAACACATCTGGAGAGGCAGCTCCCTGCATTTCCAAAGCTCCTCTCTAAAGTGGGAAGGGAGGCTGCCTTGTTCTCCATTCTGAGCTGCTAAATGAATTTCCATCACATAGACGGAGAAGGGAGGGTGCTGGTGACTTCCAGCCCTAGCAACTGGAGTGTAATTATGTCCCTGGGCCAGGCAGCTGCTGCTGCTTCCTGCCCCTGAATGAAAACAACAACAACAATAATACCGTGTATATTTTTAAGGAGAATTTGGTTTAAAAAAAAACTACCAGGCAACAACACACCACACAAATCTAAGAATGTTCTTCCCCCATTTCCCGCTAGAGGCAGCTGGGAAAAGAGAGCCCTTGGGGGCCCATCCATAGCTGTGTAATATAAGAGGAGAAAGTAAAGGGAATCAGAAATCCGATGCAAGCTGGTGAAGAGATGATAAAAACAAGCCAAACAGCAATGGGCCAGATTGAGACAGGCTTCTGTGGAAGAGGGAGCCGGTGCACAAGAAACCTGCCCCCTTGTGCAACCCACAGGGACTGCCTGCCCCCTTGCTCCCCTTGGAGAACAGAGCTCCCAAAGGGGTGCCAGGAGCAGGCAAGGCTGTATGCACATCCACCCTGCAGAGTGTGATCTGTGCCCGTCTCATGGAGGGTGCAGTGTGCACAGCTCCTCATGCACCAAACAGCCAGGTAAGCCCCTCCTCCCCAGGGCAAAGGGTGGCTGTGTTCTGCTTAGCCCCCTATATAGGGCTTAGTTCATGGCACTCCGTGAGTCTCCTCACATGCTAGTGAACAGAGTGAAGGAGACAGAAGCCCCTGCCATGAGTGACACGTTAAAGATGGGGGTGAGACCTCCCTAGACATCAGGATACTCAGGTCCCACTGCATAAGTGTGGCCCCTGAGGCACAGGGTGCTTAACAGCAGCACTGGAGAGTTGGGGTGGGTGGGTGTCAGAAGCTCCAGCCCAGACTCAGGCAGGGCAAAGGCCCTTTGGTGCACAGAGAGAGCACATGCAGGGATGGCCATTGTTATGCAGAGATTGTCTTGTTCTGTGTTTGTACAATATCCATGACGGGGCTCCTAAGCACCATATCCATGCAAACAATAAACAATAATATACCCTAGCAAAGGCACTCGGTAACCATTTGGTGTCTGCTGGGATAAATCTCCTCCTGTGCAGCCCTTTGTTCTCTTTAATGTGCTTCACGGCACTGCCAAATGATGAGTCAAACTCGCCTTACTATAGTTTGCTGAATACTGTGTATGGCATTTACCTTCTGACAGCAGTTTAATTAAACACAAGTCAACATCTCCCAGCAAAATATATTCCTCTGGCAATCAGGACCATCACTTTCTTGGCTTATTGCTTTTTCCACTAGGAGTCTACCAGTTTTCCAATCCAAGAAGGAAGTGAGTTCAAAAACAAGGGGCCAAGCTACACTTTCCTACAGGGATGGGTGTGGGAACCCCTCATGGGGTCATTTAGCAGAATTTCATTCAAATTCTTCCCTTGAGAAGAGGGTTTTGGTGGGGGAAGTCCATGGAAGAGGGTTCAGGTGGAGCCTCTCAACTCTCTGGATCCCCAGAATCCACAAGAAGGGATATCCCTTAGTCCTGTGAAAGATTGGACCCTTCCTGCTGCTCCCCTGTCCCCACCTACCCCTAATAATATGGCTTCTGCAGGAGCTGTGCTGTCATTGACCAGACACCTTCACCCAAGCACTCTCTCTGACACAGCCTGATTTAAAGCTGCTTCAAGCATTTTTAGGTTAAAGGTGCAGATTGCTTTGTCTACGGAAGGGGGAATGCCCTGGAGAGCAGTGTCCCTTCCTCTTGTATGTATCAGTCCAGGAATTTATATGGCCCATCATCATAGCATCTCAGCTCCCGGCATTCCCCTCCTTCCACAAAGCCCAGGGGATTTCTGCAAGATCTGATTCCTCTCTGCTTGCATAAGCCAAAGGGGCTGTCTCACCGGAAGATGATGATATCTTACATTTGAAAGGCTCCTTTCGCTCCAAGAAGCATAGCATTTTACAAAATGATATACAATCTATATGGGGAGCTTTTCTTTCCTCACTAAACCGCAATCACTTCTGGAATGAAATGTGGCACTTCTTGGATATCACATAGTGACCCTACATCATAGTTTAGGACAGGAAGTGAAGAAGTGGCAGGATCTTTAGGGAGACAGATCATAATTTTGTAAGTGGGGACTTAGGACGAGCTTCTCGTCTTGTGAAAACTCACAGGGAATCTTTGAGCACAAGAATATTCCTCTTTCCCAGCTCCATTAGTGTGACTGGATTGTCCAGGGTTCTGTCCCTAAAAACCCCCCTTTCATTTCTATGACCTTTTTACTGACCTATGGGTTTTAGAGGTTTAGGTAAAAAGGAGGCAATATGCACAATATCAGTAAGCAAAAACAATTAAAAAGACAATGTCATGTCCTTCATGTCTGAAACAGTCTGAGGCTTCTGTGCAGCTTCTTTCTATAAAGGACACTTAAGGGGCTGTTATTATTAGAATATTATTTATAGTCATCCACTTAGTTCCAGGGTTACAGCTTCCTTTGGATTATTTGAAGCGGAGGGCACTTGCAAGAACAAGAGGGAGTCTGCAAACATGCCCTGTAGGGAGCTCCATCATCAGTGTAGAGCAAAGCTAAACAGGACCTGTGCTCATCAGAATGTTAGGTGTCCCCCAGACAGACAATATCCCCCAGCCTAGCTCACCCTCTCTGATTTCCAGACGGTCCCCCTAGATGGACTCCTGCCTTCCTCCCAGCTCCGAGCCCTTGGTTTTTTCTAAGGGCTCCCATTGACTTCAGTGGACTCGGGATAGGCTCCAAGTGAGGAAGCTCAGCCCGCCCAGTCCCCAGCTGGTATCAGTCAGCTGTGTGCTGCACTGGTGCCTGCTGCCCTGACTCATTGGTGAGTTTCGGCCTCCGCAGACCACGGGCTTGGCTCTCAAGTGTCCTGCCTCGATCCACTCTCCCATCTAGCACTGAGTGTCAGCAAAGAGCTGTCCTGAACTGCCACAGCACCAATGGCTTCCTGCCCCCGGTCACAAAAAGCAATGGTGTGGGATTAATTTGGTTTGTTGCGCTTTTTAATTCAAACCTGTCTCTTAGCTCAGGGCAGGAGGTCCCCCAGTGGCTTTTGCTATCCCAGCAGCTCTTTGTGCTCTCAGCATGGTGACTTTGTTTACATTTTATCCCTCCTTCGCCAGCACTTGCAAAACAAAAAGTAACATTTTGCTCAGAATGACAAGATTTGAGATCTCCTCTCTCCCTTCCGCATCCCCTAAGCAGGCGTTGCCTTCTCTTTCCTCACCTCCTATGATCTCCCTTCCCACACTGGCCTTCCCCAGCTCCTTCCCCATCCCCACCTTTCCAACTGTCCCATGGCTGGAAATCTGCTCACTGCTGCTGACACCGCGGCTAGGCTGTGCTGAGGGTGTACTGCAGGGGACTGGCCTGCAGCTCATCACTGAAGACAAGTCAGGCTGACTCCAAAAGGGCACATTTAGCACAGTGGGGCACCAGGAAAGGCTACTTAAGGTCGATTCTGGGCTGCATCTCCTGAGAGACAGAGCATAGAAAGTGCAGCCCAGGAGCAGAGAAAGCTGGATGAAAGACATCTATGCCCCCTCCACCTGCTGGGTGGAATAGCTACTGGCATAATTTAGAGTAGCCAGAGCAGCCTCTCTAAGGCTGCCTGTGGGCTTCACAGTAGCCCAGAATCCCTACAGTGCTATGGGTATGGCCACTCCTGCCCCCACTCCCAACCTTAACACAGGGGTATCTTCCCTGGCTCCTGTATGGCCCTTATGTGCTGCTGGGGAACAGACTGAATTGTCCCCATGGTACGTCCTTCTATGTTCTTTCCAGTATTCTTTTCCTAATAAGACCAAAAGAACAGCCATACTGACTCAGACCAGTGGTCCATCTAGCCCAGTATCCTGTCTCTGATGGTGGTCAGTGCCAGAGCTTCAGGGGAGTGTACAGAACAGAGCAATTTTGGAGATATTCACTCCTGTCTTCCTCTCATGGTTTCTAGCAGTCAGTGGTTTAGGGTCCCCCGAGCATGGGGTTGCATCTCTGACCATCTGAGCTAATAGCCATTAATGGACCTATCCTCCATGAACTCATCTAAACCTTTTCTGAACCCAGCTATATTTTAATACCACATGCACACACACTTTGCTTTGGTTCTGACCCAGTCCATAATACACAGACTACCCCAAGCACAGTTAACCTGCCCCATGCCCCATACAGCCTTGTTCTTCTGTCCCAGCAAACCATGGTTGTTCAGGTATGTTCTGATCCCTTCTCCTGCATCTAAACCAGATATGATCAGATAATTTTGCTAAAGCAACTTGCAACCAGTTTACAAACAAATTGCTATCCATAGTTCAGTACGCCCCAGAAAGGATCAAGCGGTGAGGGTCAGATAACCAGAGTATACGCAAAATGTCTTCTGGATTGGAGGGGCCTAGAGCTGACCCCAAGAGATCATATCAGAAGTAGGGAGAGAAATCTGAATACAGAAAATTCTCCTCTTATCTGTTGATGCCTCACTCCCATCTCTGCTCCATCTCCTTGTCTTTACAACATCCTCCTCCTCTGCCTTCCTTGAGTTCTCCAGGCCACAGTGAGTGCAGAATGCCACTGTACCTACCATCTCATGCCATGCAAAGACACACAACCCATATCACCTCGTCCTCACAGAGCTCCAGGGGCTCCCCGTTCATTTCAGGAATCAACTCAGTTACCCTTCGTACTCCTTAGCCCCTTTTATTGGTGTAGCTTCTGGGTCTATCTCTCTACCTCTTTCCCCGCTTTTCCTTCTCATCTAGCACTGGCCATTTTTCTGGTCCTAAATCATCACCTGCCAGGGCTGTTAGGATAGCCTTTTCCCTTATAAGTCCCGCCATCTGGAACAGCCTTTTTTCAATCTTTCTGCCTCATCAACTCTCCATCTACTTTCAAATCTCATCTGAAAACATTTCTTCTCTCTTAGCTATGCTTCTTAATTTCTCTCTTCCTCTGCTATTATGCATTATTTAACTCTGCTAGGTATCTTGGGAGGCTGAAAGGCACTCTACAAAATAAAGCTGAAATGGTTTGTACTGGCAGTGGAGATTATTTGCTTTTCCACTCAGTCTCCAGTGGAGAGCAGCATTGTCTGTTTGGGGAAGCATTGGTGGTCACCCAGCAATCAGAAGAGGTTCTTCACTGCCTTGCTTCCTCTTTAAAACCCATACATTTTCATGGAATCGAGGGTACTTCTCTGTGTCAAAGAGCTTCCTTGCTGGATCTCAGCCTGCAAAGAGAGGCAGGAGTGATCCGTTGGAATGTGGATGGGAGGCAAGCAGCTGTTGCAAGGTGTTGCAAAGTTGCAAGGCTTATTACTAATGGAAGAGGCCAAATGCTTTCCAGTAACTGTCAGTTTTCTCATACAGCACATGTGGGTATAAATACCTGAGCGAGACACTTCATAAAGACCACTGGTCAGCACTTCTCAAGTGGAGATGGAGGGCCCCCGTTGGGATGGGAATGGGTAACGGGTCACAGCAGAATTGTCAAATGTGACAGCTGCTAAGCTACAGAAGGAGCAAGGTTAGAGTAAGGAAGAAATGTTTTGCTCACTTCTGCAGCTGCTGTTGTCCTGTCCCATTCCCCGCTGCAACTTCATTCCTCCCTCCCTCAATGAGGGCCCAACTGCCTTAACCCGGAAATCCCTACTGCTCACAGCACTCAGCCAGCTCCCCGCCATGGTCACCTAGATAGCTCCCCACCATGGTGACGTTTCCTGGAATAATGCTCAGTGGGCAGGGATGGAGGAGTGAAGAAAGGGAGAGGAGGAGGAAGAAACTCTAACATCAATCATCCTCCCACAAAAGCATTAGCACCCTAATCACTCAGCCACCAATCCCAACTCAGACTCCACTAGCAACACTAACCCCCAACATTCAGCCACCCAGCAGTACCCAAACCTTCCCCTAGCATCCAGCCATCAAGCAACTTAATGCAGCAGCCCCATCCTTTTCCCAGGAGCAGCCAATCCCTTTCCCAGCATCCCCAGCACCCAGCCAGCAAGCACCTCTATGCACCAGCTTCCTCCCAATACCTCCACCAGCAACCCTGATCCTTCCCCCAGCATTCCCATTAGCCAGCCTCCCGCCAAAAAAAAAATCCTTCTGTTTGCTTCAGCTCTGCCTGCACTCCTTTGGGATTGTCTCTCCAGTATTCTAGTGAACAAACTCGCTGGCAGGAGCACTCACAGAAAAAGGAAACTTTAAATAAATAGAAAACATTCACACACAGCAAAGTGGGAGTGGATATGGGGAGGGTGCAATTGTGTTATTAACATATCCTATTATCCAGATACCTACTTTTAAAAATTAAATGTTGAGACAAATTCTGGAAGCCACTTGGTGAGACTGATGTATGGAGAAGGTCTACTAGAAATGTGGAAGGTCTATGGAGAACCTAGTATAGTAAATGGAGTGAAAGCCCAATAATTTCAGTGGGCAAGACACGTGGTTAGGCTGACAGAAGACAGATTAGCTAAGCATCTCTTGGAAAGACATCCTTATGTTGTTCAACCTTGTGGATGACCAGCGAGAAGATGGAGGGATAATCCAAGCAAGTTCTTATGTCCTTGGCAGAAAAAGGGAGGGGCAAATTGTAAAAGTGGCCGAAGACCTCCCTGGCCTATAAAGCCAGAGAGTACAGTAAGTATTATCAGGGTGTGGGCAATTGCCACTCAGCCCCTTCATTTAAATGCAGCCCCTTCCTTCCCTGCTTTATTATTATTCATACTACAGGCCATGACCAAGATCAGGGCCAGACTGTGGTAGACACCACATAAGCCTATAGTAAGAGACAATCCCTGCCTTAAAGATGTATCACATTATTGATTTGAACTGGGACCATATAGAACATGGTTGCAACCAAAGTCCTGTAGTGGCACCAATCTTGTATAAAGGGGATCAAATGAGGTATCTAAGACCGGGTTATGGGCTGCTGATTATGATTATGCTGTCTGTATGCATGCGTCGTTTTTGTAGTTGAAGTTATGAATATTGGCTCTATACTGTCCGTATTTCAAACTTATGCTATGCTTCTGGGAAACATCCCAGACAAATTGGTGTTAGCGCTGCCTAGCCTGCTTGATGGCCCATTAAGGACCATCTGCTATACAATTGACTCACTGAGAGAAGGCAGATACGCCTTGTAACTCAGCAAAGTATGCAAGGACTTGCCCCTGTGACTGCAGACTCCATTTTGCTGTAGAAGAACAAAAAGGTGTTCTTACACCTGGAAAAGACTATAAAAGGCTGATGTCTCATCTCCATCTTGTCTTCACTCCTGCTTCTTACCTCTGGAGGGACTTTGCTACAAACAGAAGCTTTGAAGAAAGGTCTGAATGACCCATCCCAGCGGGGGATGTACTCCAGAGACTTGATTTGAACCTGCAGCTTATTCCATCACTGCTACAAGCCTGAACCAAGAGCCTCTTGCCATTACTGTATGTAATTGATTCCATTTAACCAATTCTAGCTCTCATCTCTATCTTTTTCCTTTTATGAATAAACCTTTAGATTTTAGATTCTAAAGGATCGGCAACAGCGTGATTTGTGGTTAAGATCCAATTTGTATGTTGACCTGGGTCTGGGGCTTGGTTCTTTGGGATCGAGAGAACCTTTTTCTTTTACTGGGGTGTTGGTTTTCACAACCATTCATCCCCATGATGAGTGGCACTGGTGGTGATACTGGGAAACTGGAGTGTCTAAGGGAATTGCTTGTGTGACTTGCGGTTAGCCAGTGGGGTGAGACAAAAGTCCTCTTTATCTGGCTGGTTTGCTTTGCCTTAGAGGTGGAAAAACCCCAGCCTTGGGGTGTAACTGCCCTGTTTTAAGCAATTTGTCCTGAATTGGCACTCTCAGTTCTGGGTCCTGCCAGAACCAGCATCGTTACAAGATGATAAATGGACAAGGAAGTATAATTATCCTCATTTTGGATGAAGAACTGAGGCACAAGGAGATCAAGGCTCAAGGTCCCAAAGCCAAGAATTAAACGCAGAGCTGCGGAAACCCAAACCAATGTCTCTGAACCTCAAAACCATACGTCTCTTTGTCTGGGCTGTCTTTTTAGAGTGTAAGCATTTTGAGGCAGGGGACTGTGCCTTCTTTTGTGTTTATGCAACCCCTAATATGTTGTGGGCCCGACTAGAGAGATATACTAACCGTGTCAGTTTTGCTCTGTTAAATGCAAACATGTTTTTTGGAAACCTTTACCTACGAGCTATGCTCGTCCTGTCAAAGAACATAAATAATGACACGTGGTCCGCATGTTCAGTCAAAACTAGCCAACACAGAATCACCTGTAGACTACAAACTGTTTAGTGAATAATCTGACTGATAAATAAATTTGAGAAAACAATAAACTGGCTGTTGGAACATTTTGAAGTATAAAGAGGCTAAATTTGTTGAATAAATAATTTGATATAAGTTATTCACTGGTCTCTAGTGCTGACAGCTATTATATTAATGTATTCCCCTATTTACCACATAACACTAACAGCAATTATGGTGGAATGATCCCAGCAAGCCAGAGTGCAGGAATGCTGTACCGTTATCCACGACTGCTTGGCTATTTGATAACTGCACAATATGCTAATATATGCAGCCTGATTGGCTACTAATTGCCCTTAACCAGTCAGAGTGCAAGGGATTTGCATGTAGAAGGTATGATTATTTCTCAATTTTGCAGTCACTATGCAAATCATTGTACTTTGGCTCTTGTCCTGGGAGCGCCTCATCCTTCAAACTGACAACATACATGGCCACACCAATTTCTCACACTCACAGACCTTTAATTCTCCCACTCAGACACAAAGGGTGAAATCTCAGCTCCACTGAAGTCAGTAGCAAAACTCCTTGACCAAAGTGTAGACCTAGTTTGAACCCCGTTCAATGGAAGTGGGTCAGGACGCTTCAAATTACCTCAATTTTTGTCTGTACTATGGCTATGACCACTTTTAACATTACTTCACTTGACCCTGGCTTTAAAATGGGTTAGGAAACGTTCCCACTGTAGGCAGCCCAGTGCACCTGAGCTCATCTCCTCTGCCCATTTCAGATCTGACGAGGAGTCCTGGCTCCCACATTTCGCTCTTATGTCTAGTTTGACTAAAGGCTGTTGTTGCGGGAGGGGAGGGAGAGGGGTGCCAAATGGAGCACTTACAAAACAAATAGAACGTTATAAACAATAACTCAGCTAGGACTCTGGGGTAAATCTTTCTTGGGAGCAACAAGAAACAAGGGGCTTTGAGAAGAGGGGACAGGTTAGATGAGTATAGTCAGTATAATAACTTCAGTGCTTGCTTCCTGTTCACGTGGTATAACCACAGCCTAAGCTACTAAACTCTAAGGAATTTAATATGGAATTTATTTCCTATAAAAACTTCAGCCGGCTTGTTAACCACATTTATTTAGCTCGTGATAGTCAGTCTCTCATTCTCTCTCTTTCTGGTCCAATGGCTATTTAAGTATTCATCCACAGTGAACAAGTTACTGGGCCAGAGAGCGTGAGAATGGCTCTGCATCCACCTGGGAAGTGAGAGACCCATATTCCAGTCCCCCTCCTCCAATCATTTATTCATTATTATTCACGGGGGAACAGCTTCAACAGGAGAGACTGAAGGAGCTCCACATCAAAATATCCCAGAGCTCAGTGATTAGAGCACGCTTCTGAGAGGTGGGAGATCCCTCCTCAAATCCTTCCGCACTCCCCAGAAAAGAGGGGGGATTGAATTTGCATCTTACATGCAGGTGCTCCACTCACTGGGCTAAAAGTTCTAAGGTGACCATCTCCTCCTCCAGCTGTTTTGTATAGAGCAGGCAGGTACCTAACTCATTCCCTCAAAGAAAGGCTCTGGTACCTAAGCTGCCTGACTCCAGGTGACTGGTTCCCATTCATGGATTGCTAAGCAAAAATAGGTGTCTGCTTGGACCTAGGCACCTATCTCTGAGGGGGGACACACTCCTATGGCCAGAGTCTCCCATTGACTAGGGGGATTGCCTAAGATTCTGGCTTTTGTGGTCACATTCCAAGGTGCCTGTCTTTCCCCATTCATTGTAGAGGAGCCCCAGTGCCTAACTTGACTGTGTGGATGACAGTGTTATGCCCATGATTTTCTAGGCACCTAAAAGTTAGGCACCACAGTGCAATGCCTAAATGCCTTCATGGATCCCAGCCCATGTGACTGGGCTTTGGATTTTCTCTCTCTCATGCTGGGCTAGCATATCCATTCCCTCTCTTTACCATCAGCTTCAGCAGGTTAAGATGAACAGGAGAACAAGAAACCTTCTCGCAGCTTGACAGACACGTATGCACGTGCCCACATGTGTATACATGTGCTTGCTCTCACTACCTGTGCAGAGCAACAAAGAATCCTGTGGCACCTCGAATTCACAGTCTTTGTTTAATCCTGATCTGATGGTAATGGCTAGCCAACTACAAAAGCAGTTTCTCCTCCCTGGGTGTTCACACTTCAACTGCTAGAAGAGGGTCTCACTCTCCCTGATTGAACTAACCTCTTTATCTCCAGACTGATTCTTGCCTGCATATTTATACCTGCCTCTGGAAATTTCCATTACGTGTGTCTGACGAAGTGGGTATTCACCCACGAAAGCTCATGCTCCAATACATCTGTTAGTCTTTAAGGTGCCACAGGACTCTTTGTTACTTTTTACAGATCCAGACTAATACAGCTACCCCTCTGATACCTGTGCAGAGTTGTTGTTAGATGCAGTCACTACTGGAGCTTGTCAGCTGCAGATTTTAGAAGCAACTAATTGTGACGGGTTGGATCACAGAAACCTCCTTGGGAGCTGCCACTTGATGTGCCAAGATTACTTCTACCCCTGTATCAGAGGGGTAGCCGTGTTAGTGTGGATCTGTAAAAGCAGCAAAGAGTCCTGTGGCACCTTATAGATATTAGGAATGGCAATATACAAAAACCTGTAGGAGAACATTTCAACCTCCCTGGCCACACAATAGCAGACCTTAAGGTGGCCATCCTGCAGCAAAGAAACTTCAGGACCAGACTTCAAAGAGAAACTGCTGAGCTTCAGTTCATCTGAAAATTTGACACCATCAGCTCAGGATTAAACAAAGACTGTGAATGGCTTGCCAACTACTAAACCAGTTTCTTCTCCCTTGGTTTTCACACCTCAACTGCTAGAACAGGGCCTCATCCTCCCTGATTGTACTAACCTTGTTATCTCTAGCTTGCTTGCATATATATATATACCTGCCCCTGGAAATTTCCACTACGTGCATCCGACGAAGTGGGTATTCACCCACGAAAGCTCATGCTCCAAAACGTCTGTTAGTCTATAAGGTGCCACAGGACTCTTTGCTGCTTCTACCCCTGCTTTCCCTGCCAGCTCAGGACTCCAGCACCCTCTCTTGTTGAGCCAGACACACCCGTCTGCTCCAACAAAGACCCAAGGTCTGAATTACATGCCCCTAAGCTGCAGGTTTCTGAAAGCAGCTTACAGAAGTGTTTCTGGCTTGAACACTCAGATGCCCAACTCCCAGTGGGGTCTAAACCCAAATAAATCCATTTTACCCTGTATAAAGCGTATACAGGGTAAACTCAAAATTGTTCACCCTCTTTAACACTGATAGAGAGAGATGCACAGTTCTTTGCTCCCCCAGTCATTAATACATACTCTGAGTTAACTAATAAGTAAAAAGTGATTTTATTAAATACAGAAAGTAGGATTTAAGTGGTTCCAAGTAGTAACAGACAGAACAAAGTAAGTCACCAAGCAAAATAAAATGAAATGCACAATCTCTGTCTAATCAAACTGACTACAGATAAGATCCTCACCAGTTCCAGAATGCTGCCTTTCACAGACTAATCTCCTTTTAGCCTGGGTCCAGCAATCACTCACCCCCTTGCAGTCACTGCCCTTTGTTCCAGTTTCTTCCAAGTACCCTGGGGAGTGGAGATGGTCTCTCTTTAGCCAGCTAAAGACAAAATGGAGGGGGTCTCCTAGGGGTTTAAATAGACTTTCTCTTGTGGGTGGAGATCCCCCCCCTCATTTCTACGCAAAGTCAAATGTCCATGCATGACTCTCAGTCTTTACAGGCCGAAGCCATTGTCCACATGGCATCTGGTATGTCTCCAGGAAGACTTCTTATGTGGATTGGAGCATTCCAAGATGCATTGTTCCCCAAGTGCTTCCTGATTGGGTACTTAACCTTGCGAATGCCTTCCTAAAGAAGCTGACCAAATGCTTCACAAAGTTACTTAGAAATCAAGCAAGTATACAGCTAATATTCTTAACCTCAGGTACAAAATGATATATGTGTACAAATAGGATGAATAGATATAGTAGACCATAACCTTTTTACATGGCACAGGCAGCACAAAACATATTCCAGTTATGTCATATTCCCATAATTCGTTATGGGGTACAGTGTCACACTAATATTGCTAATTACACTGCTTGCACTGGACCACACGCACACCAAAAAAGCTAACAACAAAAATCTGAACTCTCACTGAAAAGACACATTTAACAGTTCTTTAAAAAGAGTTCATTAAAGCAAAGAAATATCTTAAATAAAGCTAGTGCACTCCATCCTGTTTCAACAAGATTCATGAATAATGAATAAACAAAGCTTTGTCTGCTTTAATTAATTTGGTTTCAAAATTAACTTGGCCCAACACAAAATTAACAGGCACTTAAAGCTTTTGTTGCTCTACAGGTTCAGGATATACAGAAGGAGGTTAGCAGAAAGCGCTCTGAATAGCAAAGTGCAATACTTTATTCCCCTA